>NC_029791.2:31754232-31762804 GCF_000816755.2 Arachis ipaensis
GTTTCACATGTTTCACATATTTCATTTGGATGATTTTAGATGTATTCTGTAACACCCTACCACACAGAGCTTTACGCTTAAGCCGTAAAACAGAGGTGGTGTAGTATTACGACCTCTAAAATAAAATATACTTACATAATATAATTGAAAGAATATAATATTCAAGGACCCTTAAAGGTTGGTTTAAGCAAAATCATGAAAAAATAAAAGCGCAACGCTCAAGATAACGATTACTTGCGTACGAAGAAAGGAAAGGGCATATACATATATAATAAGACCAGAGTGTCAAAGGTATAGAATATCGAGCTCTAGGCTCAACCTACAAAGCCAAGACTGGCCGGAGTATATATATATATATACCCAAGTTCCAAAATATTCCAATAAACACTAGTTCTCCATCAGAAGCCTCTATGAGGTAGAAGAGTGAAACATACACAAAAGAAGAAATCTAAATACATACATACATACATAGCCCAAACATCAAAATACAGCAACCTGACTTCGCCTGTAAGAAAAATCCCAGACGCCTAGCGAGGTACCTCTTGATCGGCATCTGAAAATCACAAATATATGTATAGAATGAGAATCAGGAGTTCTCAGCATGGTAATGGTGCCAACATACATAATATATAAGGTCTTCGAAAAGCCAAAGGTGATCCTAGAACTTCGACACTCAGATTTAAAACTTAAAGACTAAAATTGAAAACCATAAGCAAGGTAGTTGTCTAAGGCTCTTAATCTTAACTCAATTCTAAACTAATTCTAACTTATTCCCTCAGTTTCTCACCTTCCTCCAATCCTCCAAAACTCCGGTAGAACTGCCCTCATCACTCCTTCGTCAGACAAGGGGCATCTCAGTTGCACAGACAAAGAAAGCACAAGTAGGATATAGTTACAACAGTAGCAATTATAGCAAATAAGCATATCACAAAGGCAAACCCAAATAATGCACAAGCAAATAAAACAAACATACGCATATGATGTATGCCTGTCCTATGGCTGATGAGTCTCATCTGTTGGTTATCAAGCCAAACCCGACATGTCCAGTAGCCAACCCTGGACAGTCCCTCGTGCGCGCATCCCCAAGAGTCTATGCATATTTTTTTTCTCAATCATTTATTAAATTTAGCTCATTGGGAGAATTTTTGGGAGTTAAAGTGCCCCGACTACATCTTGCGACCTAGGGTCAACAAAGTATCGAGTCTCAACTTGGAGCAAGTGGTGGCAAGCCATTGCATCTACTTAGGGAAACTCGTATCTCATAGAGAAAGAAGTGCACAAGCCAACTTATCATTCAGATTCATTCATTTCTATCTCATTATGGCCAATGTTCATCACATAATTAACATTTCCGTACTTCTCAATCATAATTCACCACTTCACAAACTATCTTCACTTCCAAGTTACCACACCTTCAAGGTTCAACCCCTTCACTATGATTACAACTAAGTTTTCGGGTCTTAGAGAGTAAAAATAGAGATTTAAAAGTTTGAAATTATGTTTAAAAAAAATGTAATGTTGTTGAAAACAGGGTCCCGCGTATGCCTGCCATGTTGCGCGTACGCGGGGGTGTTATTTACACCACTTGCGTATGCGACCCTTGTCTGCGTACGCAAGACCCCTTGGATAGAACAGATAGCAAGCGTCGCGTGCCCGCGTACGTGAGCACATAAATTCCCCTTTTGCATATGCAGGCACACTCCCGCATATACGAGAACATCTGGACAGAACCAAACGGCCGCGTCGCGTGTGCGCTTGCATACGCATGCCCCTCAAAAATGGCAAAAAGCTGTTAAGTACTGCATAATCTTTTTTTTACACACCAAAATTTTGATGTGCATAAATATTTTGTTAGAAATTATTTTTAGTCCGTTCTTTAAACGGCGTAAATTTCACGGGCTCAGTTTTCATTTAAGATAAGTTTGGAAACGTTTGAGGGTCCAGAAGCCGAGTTATGCCTCGACAAAGTTTGGTCAAAAATCTAGTTTTCATAAAAAATCATAAACCTCTAGTTTCACAACTTCTTAACTTAATACCAATAATCCAAGTTTAAAATACATCACCAAAATAAATCAAGCCATATATCAACACTCCTCCTTCACTGCATCATACACCAATTACACAATTTCATAAGATTCAACCCCATAATCTACATTCATAACAATTCTATACATAATTATCAATACAACATTATTAATCATCAAAATCAACATGTCATCCATATCAACCATATCAACTCAATACCTATCAACTCAATATTCAACTCAATACATATTGCATTAATCAAAACCACTATGTTTGCACCAACACATAATTTATCTTATCTTATGGTTGTCTAACCTATGTTTTCACGAAACATTATATGTTATTTATGAGAAACCAAAACCATACGTTGGTCGATTCCTCCCTAAGCCAAAGACACTTCAAAATGGCAAAAATATCAAGCCTCCAAAGTTTCCAACCTCTAATATTCCAGCTCCCAAAGCTCAATCAAGCTTTCAACCTACTCAATTGTTTTTCAAATTCACATATACACTAGATAATATATATTATTAATCCATATACAAAATTTTTGATACCCAAACTCACATAGTCTGAGAATTCACAAGGTTTTGAGAGTCCTTACCTTACTCGTACCTTAATTGAACAAAAACTCGCTAATTCTTCAAGTTAATTTGATCATAAATATCAAGACATGACAATTTCAATACTCATTGGCCCAAAATTTCAAAAATTGGAGAAAGGAGAGACTGAGAGTGAGATCAAGATTCCTTACCAAATTGGCTGACTTTGTAGAGCTCGATGCGGTGGATGTGTGGCCGCAAACGGTGCGGCAATCGGAGCTCGGAATTGGAAGTTATATGAGATTGAAGTTTATGAGTGAGGGTTTGAGGTTTCCTCCTTGTTCTTCCCCCTTTCCCAACGCGATTCTTGTGTTTGAGGAGGAAATGAGCTGAAGCTCATGAGTATTAGTGAATTGGGTTGGGCGTTGGGTCTGGTTTACTTGGGTTGGGCGTTGGGTCTGGTTTACTTGGTTTGGTCCGTTTGGCCTAATTTTGAACCAAAACCTTTAAAGTTAGTTTCATAATTTATATTTAATTATTTCTACTTTATTAAACTATAAAATTTAATTTTCTAATCGTTTGGATTAATAATTAATTATTGGCTAATTATTTACTAATTTTTTGGGATTTACATCCTATCCATCTAAATAAGAATTTTGTCCTCAAAATTCAGATTCAGTTATCTGAAAAGAGATGTGGATAGTCCTTCCACATTTTGGATTCGAGTTCTCAAGTATGTTCTTTGATTTCAGCCCGACACCAAGCGACTTTAACCAATGACACCTTTTTTCTGCGCAGTCTCTTCACACTGATGTCATCGATTCTAACTAGAGTTATTTGAACTGTCAAATCTTTCTTTACTTGAACCGATTTAGGTTCCAGAACATGGCTGACATCGGGAGTATAATTCCAAAGCTGCGACACGTGAAACACGTCGTGTCATCATAGCATAAGAGGCTTTAGGGCATAAGTAAATGTTGAAATCACCGAAAAAGCTTCACCATATTCCTTATTCCATAACCATTCCTCATCAACATCATCATCATAACTCTAAAAAGGCCAAAAATAATGAGAGTATTGCAAATAATTGAGAGGGTAAATTAGGAGAAGGACATAGATGTTGCATCCAAAATTAGAAGCTAGCATATATATAAAAAAATAGTATCACTTGAAAATTTCTACTTCTAAACATCAACAACTATAACAAAACGAAATATCCAAACACAATCAATCAAAGCATAATGATAAAGGAAAGATTCAAAACAAGCAAATGCAACATGTAAGAACCCAATTTTTTCACGCAAAACCATTTTAATAAAATAATTTTAGTGTCCAGAATAGATTCAAAATTTAGAAGTTTTAATTTGAAAATATAAAGGTAAAATTTGCTTTCAATGAATTTTTTGGAGTCAGAAAATGTATTTTCTGCGAAAGGCTGAGAACCGGCAGCCGAACCGGTCGAATCGGTTTAAGCCTACCCGGTACTGTGTTTTGAGAAAAATAAGATTTAGAAAATTTGTTTATTGTTTTGAAAGGATAAAAATAATTTAGAATAAAAAACCGGACACTAATCTTAAAGGTTTTAGCCCAAAGTGGGCCAAACAGACCAAAAATGCTAACGGGTTGGACCGGACCTAAATCGAGCCCAAGGTCCAACATATATAAGCTCACTTAATGATCTTTTCAGCCCATTTCCTCCCCAAAAGAAAGAGGGGCGCGGTTATGAAAGAAGAGAGGAAGAAGAGAGTGGTTACTATTTACCTCCATCTTCTGGGAGCCATAACTTTTGATCCAGAGGTCCGATTGACAAGCCATTTATGGCCACGCGAAGCTCTCAACAAGCTCTTCCTTTCTATCCAAAGAAATCTGGTAACATCTCACATCTCCATTCCCAGTTTCCAGCCCTAGATTCTGCGCAATTTTATGTTTGGTTTTTTAGTAGATTTTGTGGTTTTGGTTGTTTAGGTGATCTCTAGTAGCGGGTAATTGATAGATTTTACTCCTAATCTCGTTGGGTAAGGTAAGGTTTCACTAAACCCTTGTGTTTAGTTGTTTTATGTATATTAGGTTTTGATTTTGGTGATATATGTGTTGTTAGTTTGAGCTTTGGTATTTGTTAGAGTTGGTTAAGTCTTTGGATCAAGTTTGGTGGTTTTGTTTTGGTATTTGGAGTGTTTGGAAATCGGCCAAGGTATGGTTTCAGTTTTCTTTATGTAATATGTAATGTTTATGGACACTTAGGCTAGTGACCCATAGGATAGGATTGAATTAAATTAGTTGTTGAAATTGTTGCATGATGAGAATGTATAATGATTTGAGGATTTGAGATGTTGAATGATGATTTGTGATGAAATATGATGTTGTAATGATAAATATGGTGTGAAATAATTAGATTGAGATGAAATGAAATTGGGTGTGATGCTTGGTATTGATAGATGATGAATATTGATGAATTGTGTTGGTGGGTGTTGAGATTTGAAGATGGACGTTGATAATGATTTTATGGTTGGTTGTTGTAGTTGATGATGATTGTTGAGTGTTATTGGTGGTGAAGAGTTTTATGATGGACTTGGTTAATGTTAGATTTTTTCTGGTAATGATTATTGGAATTGATGAGGATTTGTTTTGGTTGTTGAGGTTGTTGTTGGATAATGATGATTATGAGTGTAGAATTATGATTGAATGGGAAATTATGGATTTGGTAGTGAGATATGGCATAATGGTTGAGTAATTTAGGTGTGAAATTGAGGAGAATGATATGAAGAGGTAATATGTTGTGTGTAGTAGTGGTTTAAGATGATTGGGTAGGTTTTGATTTGGTTTTGGTTGGAAATGTTGGTAATGTTGAGGTTTTGAGAGTTTTGGTAAAAGTTAGTTTTTAGTGAACTTTGTCTGATCAAAACTTATGTCTCGGTTTTCGAAACTTGTTGAAATGTGATTTAAATTAAAGTTCATTGAAAACTCTTCAAATTGATATAAAGTTTGTAAAATTTGGAATTTTGTAGAGGAAGTTATGATCATTCAAAGTTTGGTGTCAAAATCTAAAATTCTGTAGAGTTGCAGAATTTTGTGATTTTTGGTATGTGCGTACGCACAGCCTTGTGTGCACACACACACCAAGGAAGTTTTATAACCTGTGCATACACACAGCTCTATGCGCACGCATACGTTGGGAAGGCCAGTCTGTTGGGGGCACTGGCACAGGTTGTGCGAGTGAACAGACTTTGTAAATTTTGACACCTGTGAGTACGCACACATTTTAAAACTCTCCGGAGCGTGTACGCGCACACCCCTGTGCGGACGCACACGCCCTGTTTCTCAAATTTTACTTTGTTTTCAACTATTCTACCTTTCCAACAAGGCTGTAAGCTTCTATAACACTATTTTAAGACTCTTGGGCTTATTCTTGAGCATTGAAATATGGGAAAAGATCTTAGGAGAATTTAATTGGGTTTTACGTTAGAAAGTTAGAAAACGGAGGCTTAGGTTTCTGGTGTATTGAGGATGGATTTGGTTGAGAGAGAATAAAGAGTAGTGAACTGGGTGATGGCCAACAATGAATTGAGAAAACTGATGAACTGATGAGTTCATAATAGAAATTATGAATTTGATGATGGTTGTGATGAGCTGAGGACTCGAAAAGGAATGAATGACCTTGATGGATATTGAGAGTGTGCCAGACACTATATCCTTGGGTTAAATATGAGAGTGTGTAGGGCATTATATCCCTGAGATTGACTATGATTGAGAATCTTTTCTGCTGCAAAAGTGTGCCAGGCACTATATCCTTGGGTTACACAGGCGAGTGTGCTCGGCACTATATCCGTGGGTGAACAGAGTGTGCCCGGCACTACATCCATGGGTCAATAGAGTGTGCCGGCACTATACCCGTGGGAGTGGCAGAAAAGCTACATCCAAAAGAATGTGTCGGATTGGCATTTATAGACTGACAAGTGATATCACGAGCCAATAGGATAGACATTCATCATATGCATCTTCTATATGTTTGTTTGCTTTGATTACTTGAGTTTGTCTAATTATATAACATGCCTACTTTCTTCCTGAATTACTTGTATATATATGAATACTACTTGTGTTTTCCTTACTTGCATTATCTGTGTTTGTCTGGTGCTAAGGAGGTTAGGTAGGCAGTGGCGATGGGATCGCACGGAGGTTAGGTTGGCGAAGGCTGTGGGATATAGTGGTGAGATTAGTATTAGTTAGAATTCTCCTAAGTTTAGATAACCCAGTTTATGATTTAAGTTCTTTATATATATTTATTTATTTTGTTCTAAGCTTGAATACCTGTATGCGATGTGAAGTTCTAGAATTATCTTCGGCGTCCCGGAGCCTTACATCTTACATCATTGGGCACTGTTACCATACTGAGAACCTCCGGTTCTCATTCCATACTTTGTTGTTGTTTTTCAGATGCAGGTCGTAATCTACTTCGGTGAGATTGCGGATATGGTGACAGAGCAGAGTATGGTTCGTTCCTTGTTTATTTCTGTTTTACTTTCTTCATAGTATTCTCTCACCTTTTGTATATTTATCTTATTGGCCTTAGAGGCTTATTTGAGATATAGGTGGTATAAGTTGTTTTAATTTCTAAAACTCTGTATCTTTCTATTTGTAACTAGTCGGTTTAAACTCCGCAAGCTGCGGCTAATTCTCTATGATTTTTATATTATTATATTTATATATATTTTATTCTCTTATACTTATACCTTGTATCTGATGCGTTAGCTTCGTGTGAACGTTTCACGCTTTTGTAATTCTATTTTTGAGCTTAATCCTTCATCGAGCTTCTAGAATATATTATTCCCTTCTACATTTAAATATGCATAAGCCTTAGGATTGTCGTAACCTCTGATTAACCTTTGCTTTACGGCTAGAGGTAAGGCTTAGGGTAATTAGGGTGTTACACGCCGGGGGGGTGGTTAGGTTATTCGGTAGGCTACCAGCCAAATTCTCTTCAGAATTTGAAACGGACCGATATAATGAGGGTTCAGCTTCTTTATCTTGATCACTCTACCCACTCCGGTTGTCGGAGTAACCTTTAAGAACACATGATCTCCTTTCTCGAACTCTAAAGGCTTCTATCTTTGATCGGCGTAGCTTTTTTGGTGACTCTGAGCGGTAAGCTTCCTATTCCGAATTCTCCTTAATCTATTCGATCAATTTGCCACTAACTTAAGCCTCAATATACTTCGGCTTCAACCCCTTAGTTTTAATTTCTCATCAATTCTAGCTTGTTGAAGTAATCTCCAAGAATGCACATCCTCTTTCCTCAAACTATCTAGGTTTTCTCTTCTTTCATTCACATAACTCTTCTGTTGGCTTTGCGCAGTGAGAATCTTAATTCAAATTTGGTTAATCTTCTCTCCGTTGTTCCAGCTGACAAATTTGGGACTTAGGATGCTTGGTTCTCCGGGTTAATTTCAACACATAAACGATTCACGCATCATGCAACCCTACTATCTTCTGATGTATAGTCTCGCCAATTTCTTCAATGAATAGTTCGCTTTGATAGGCGAAAGGTAGGTGGATTTAGTCACTCAATAAACGATTTCTTGACAGCATCAAATCATGTTCTAAACCTAGGCAAGTCCATTATGAAATCCGTAGCATTATCTTCCCACTTTCATTGTGGAACCCCTCAGGGATTACAGCATTCCGAATAGCTTCTGGTGCTCAACCTTCATCTTTTAAGTCGCATATGTTGCCATATCATCCTTCATTTCTAAATACCTTCTTTGAATTTGTGATACGTCTTAGTAATTCTAGGATGAATGAAAAATTTGCTCTGAGAACTTTAGACAATAGTGTAGGACTCAACTTTCAACATTCGGTGCATAACCCTCTCTTGTCGATCTTCTGGTTCAACAAACTTCAACATCTTTGGTAGCTCCTTATCATCCTACTACGCTCTCCGGAATTCGACCTTGTAATTTATTCAAAATTTGCAATCGATTTAGCCCGACTCTCTTAGCTACTTCCGTAACAAC
>NC_029791.2:31763810-31769551 GCF_000816755.2 Arachis ipaensis
GTCCGTCACCTTATCACCATGTTGCATCCGCGCGCATCCTAAGCCCTTTGATAATGCATCACAATTATTCTGAATAGTTTATTGGTTTTTGATATCACAAATACTGACACTAAGGCTATTTGTTCTCTCAAGATTCAAAAGCTTTCCTCGCATTTAGGCATCCATACAAACGGTGCACCCTAATGTGTTAACTTAATCATAGACAATACGGTTGATAAGAATTAAGGCTCCATGCATACCTACATGCTTCATATTCTGCGTTCAAAAGTTTTTCTTTAAGAGACTATTGTCTTGATGGTTATATCTAAGAATCGTATGAGATGCTAGCTAAGCTCGAGTTGATTTCCAAAAGGATATTAAGGCCAAAGGCAATCAAACAACACAAACGGTATTCACTAGAAAATAGAAGGATGTCTTGTATGATGATTAATCCAAATTTTAGAAAGTAACGAATTGCACAAGGAAAAGAATTAAGGTGCATACCAAGAAAAGAACCAAGATCAAAAACTTCAATGGAAAGGGCAAGGCATAATGAATCAAGTAAGTCTCAGCTCATTTTTAAAAAGATACAAGGTTGCGAAAGAGGACACTCAACTTTTAGCAAGTCTCCAAGACTCAAGAATTGTTTGATTTTATCGAAACTAGCTCAAGTACATTTTGAGAGGGACAATCCCATATACAGATACATGCGTGTAAGGAACATAATTGGGAAAATGATCGATTCATTAAGAAATCCGGGAAATTCTAACGCAAGTTATAAAAAAAAGACTAGGTCGAGTCACAAAGATTTGTTAGCACACACTCTCTCTCACACACATAAAGCCTCATATTGCCTCCTTTCCTTGACATAGCCAGTGCTTCCCATTGGAAAACACTTGGTCGAACATATTTCTCTTCCAATACTCCCTCCAACTAAATCTTAAGTTATGTCGATTCTAGCAATGTCTTCTTATACGACACAATCTAGACTAGTTTAGCTCCCGGCATAAGTTTATCACAGATGCAATCTCTTTCGAGGGTAGAAGCTATGGTACATCCTCAAGAAATACCTCGAGAAAACTACTTCATAGTAGGGATTCAGTCAAACTTCGCTCACCACCTAACCAATTAGCAATTAGAAGATAAATCCTTGTCATTTCTCTCCACTACATTTCACCGTCAATGAATTCGAATAGCAACTCTACGCAGTTGTCAGCACTTCTAATCCCTTAGATACAATTCAAATTAAATGCTCGAATTAGTTCAACCTGCTCCCTGTCACTCTGATCTACTAGCCTCCAAGAACCTAACCACTTCCCTATGTTAACCAAAAATCGCTTTATCTCAATAATTGAAGATCATCGGCTGCTAATACATTTGAAAAAATTATGGTTCTCACATTACAATCGCGTGTGAAGAGATACTACATTCCCTTGTTATGTAAGGCAGTTAAATCAATGCAGGTACTAGTTCACAATTACCTTGAATTTAAGAATCATACTCGGGTGTATCTCGGCTTCTCCTGTGTAGACAATTCCAAGACATATGCCCAGGTAACCCACAACTGTAACATAAACCTGTTCAGAAACAGCATGGCTTGTTCGGATGATATCTTCCGCATTTTGGACACCTCAAATCCTCTGAATACCTTTTTGTTTGTGTTTCCTTACCATTTCGCTGGCGATTACCATTTCTGTTGAAAGTCTGGCTCCCTAAGGTAGTCTCCTTCCTTTTCTCCTTTCTGCACAACTATCGGCAGTCACTACTTGTTTTCACAATCCTTCCTGAGCATTCTCCCATTACTCGACCCATGTCGATAAATTCCAAAAAACTTGTCATCCCAGTTAGTACCCCTTCATTCTGATTAGTACCTCCACTATCATGCCCATTACCGCCTCTTATGCTGCGTCCAACTTATGTTCCATTCCATTCAAAGCTCGGTTGATCAGGGTAGCAGCAACAGCACTAATGGCAGCAGCCACACTCGTCATTGCAGTTACAAATTTGATCAGACTACCCACTGGTATGTTTACCTCATTGCCCCTCCGTCATCGACCTCTACCGCATCCACAAGATATCATTTGGTCCCTGTTCGCAAAAAACAAGTGATATCAAGGTGATCAGTCTCAACATCTCAAGTCTAGTACTTTAAAGTCCCAAATACATGCTCATGAACATTTATGCCACATATATCAGTTAGATATCTTAATTAGTATGTACAGACACTCAGAGTATGCCCAGAAGCATAGTTAGTCTGTCTCTCAGGCTCTACAGGAATGAACTGCTCTGAATATAACACCCTACCACACAGAGCTTTACACTTAAGCCGTAAAACAGAGGTGGTGTGGTATTACGACCTCTAAAATAAAATATACATACATAATATAATTGAAAGAATATAATATTCAAGGAGCCTTGAAGGTTGGTTTAAGCAAAATCGTAAAAAAATAAAAGCGCAATGCTCAAGATAACGATTACTTGCGTACAAAGAAAGGAAAGGACATATACATATAATAAGATCAAAGTATCAAAGGTACAGAATATCGAGCTCCGGAGAACTAAGGATTTTTAGCATGGTAATGGTGCCAACATACATAATATATAAGGTCCGGAAAAGCCAGAGGCGATCCTAGAACTTTGACACTCAGCAAGGTAGTTGTCTAAGGCTCTTAATCTTAACTCAATTCTAACTAATTCCCTCATTTTCTCGCCTTCCTCCAATCCTCCAAAATTTCGGTGGAACTGTCCTCGTCACTCTTCTGCCAGACAAGGGCATCTCAGTTGCACATATAAACAAAACAGACAAAGAAAGCACAAGTAGGATATAGTTACAACAGGTAGCAATTATAGCAAATAAGCATAGTAATCACAAAGACAAACCCAAATAATGCACAAGCAAACAAAACAAACATTTGCATATGATGTATGCCTGTCCTATGGTTGATGAGTCTAATTTGTTGGTTATCAAGCCAAACCCGACATGACCGGTAGCTAACCCTGGATAGTCCCTCGTGTGCGCATCCCCAAGAGTCTATGCATAGCTTTTTCTCAATCATTTATTAAATTCAACTCATTGGAGAAATTTCCGGGGAGTTAAAGTGCCCGACCACATCTTGCACGTAGGGTCAACAGAGTATCGAGTCTCAACCTGGAGCAAGTGTTGGCAAGCCACTGCATCTACACAGGGAAACTCGTATCTCAGATAGAAAGAAGAGCACAAGCCAACTTATCATTCAGATTCATTTATTTCTATCTCATTATGGTCAATATTCATCACATAATTAACATTTTCGTACTTCTCAATCATAATTCACCACTTCACAAACTTTTTTCACTTCCAAGTTACCACACCTTCAAGGTTCAACCCCTTCACTATCATTACAACTAAGTTTTAGGGTCTTATAGAGTAAAAATAGAGGTTTAGAAGTTTGAAAACATGTTTAAATCATAAAGATGTAATGTTGTTGAAAACATGGTCTCGCATATGCGACCCCTGTCCGCGTACGCGAGACCCGTTGGACAGAACAGATAGCTCGTGTCGCGTGGCACTTGCCTGCGTAAGCGAGCACATAATTTCCTCTTTTGCATACGCAGGCACACTCCTGCATATGCGAGAACGTCTAGACAGAACCAAACGACCGCGTCGCATGTGTGCTCACATACGCATGCCCCTCAAAAATGGCAAAAAGCTGTTAAATGCTGCAGAATTTTCTTTTACACACCAAACTTTCGACGTGCATAAATTTTTTGTTAGAAATTATTTTTAGTCTATTTTTCAAATGACATAAACTTCACGGACCCAATTTTCATTTAAGACAAGTTTAAAAACGTTTGAAGATCTGGAAGCCGAGTTATGACCCGACGAAATTTGATAAAAAATCTAGTTTTCATCAAAAATCATAAAACCTCTATTTTCACAACTTCTTAACTCAATACCAATGATCCAAGTTTCAAAACATCACCAAAACAAAATCAAGCCATATATCAACATTCCTCCTTCACTTCATACGCCAATTACACAATTTCATTAGATTCAACCCCATAATCCACATTTATAACAATTCTATACATAATTATCAATACAACATTATTAATCATCAAAATCAGCATGTCACCCACATCAACCATATCAACTCAATACCTATCAACTCAATATTCAACTCAATACATATTACATTAATCAAAACCACTAAGTTTGCACCAACACATAATTCATCTTATCTTATGGTCATCTAACCTATGTTTTTACGAAACATTATATATTATCTATGATAAACCAAAACCATACCTTATCCGATTCCTCCCTAAGCTAAAGACACTTCAAAATGGAAAATCTCAAGCCTCCAAAGTTTCCAACCTCCAAGATTCCAGCACCCAAAGCTCAACCAAACTTCCAACCTCCTCAATTATGTTCCAAATTTTCATATGCACTACTTAATATATATTATTACATCCATATACAAAATTTTAATACCCAAACTCACATAGTTCGAGAATTCACAAGGGTTTGAGAGTCTTTACTCTACTCGTGCCTTAATTGAACAAAAACCCGCTAATTCCTCAAGTTAATTTGATCCTAAACATCAAGACATGACAATTTCAATATTCATTGGCTCAAAATTTCGAAAATTAGGAAAAGGAGAGACTGAGAATGAGATCGAGATTCCTTACCAAATTGGCTAAGGGGCTTTGTAGAGCTCCACGCAGTGGATGTGTGGTCGTAAATGGTGCGGCGATCGAAGCTCGAAATTGAAAGTTATATTATATGAGATTGAAGTTTATGAGTGAGATTTGATGTTTCCTCCTTGTTCTTCCCCTTTTCCAGTGCGATTCTTGTATTTGAGGAGCAAATGAGCTGAAGCTCGTGAGCATTAGTGAATTGGGTTGGGCCTTGGATTTGGTTCGGGCTCGATTCACTCAGTTTATTCCGTTCGACCTATTTTTAAGCCAAAACATTTAAAGTTAGTGTCAAAATTCATATTTTAATTATTTCTATTTCATTAAACTATAAAATTTAATTTTTTAATAAATTTAATTTTCTAATTTTTTAAATTAATAATTAATTTATTAACTAATTATTTATTAATTACGCAAAATTTACATGTTGTGAGAGTATTTTGTGCATTATAATATTATTTTAGATGTGTTACGAACTTCCACAGTTAATTAATTTTCAAATTCAGTTATCTAAAAGTCTTATAAATGCATGAATTTAATAAAATGGCTATGTACAAATCTCCATCTATAGTGTATTAAAATTAAGTTATATATGTATAAAAATCACAAAATAAAATATGAATATTATAAATATTAACAAATATTTGATTTGACAAATATAGTATTAAATCAACGACACATGAAAAATTCAAAACAAAACATGAATATAAAAACATTTTAAAGTAAAATAACGAGAGAAGAAAATTGAAATTCTTTATCTATTTAAGAGAATTAAAATCATCAATGGAGATTCACTAGGTAGCGGTTTGATTAATGTTTGATTAACGTAACGTTGAATTATCAACCTTGATGAGCAATTAGGTGGTTTACTTGGTATTTTTTTTCTTACTTCTTGTTTGTACATGTCCTTTTGGTTTGTTTAGTCTCGTTTAGTCTAATGCATTTTATGATTTGTATAAGACAGAAACTTTGATAAATATCGTGCATAAACAGAGATTGATAATGCCCCACTTTCTCTTTCTCCGATTGGTGTGGAGAGAGTTTAACTAATAAAAAAAAATTCTACTTAAAAATATTTTATAACC
>NC_029791.2:31771675-31774405 GCF_000816755.2 Arachis ipaensis
CATATTACATATTATTTATCTGTTTAAAATATTTATAACTTAAAATACTGACACAGCAGCTTAACCAATTGACACATGCCCTATATAACACCACATCACCATCATTTCCTTCTTTTTTCTCATTCAACCGTGAGTCATGAGAGAAGAATGTGAGTGAACCGTGAGAGAGAAAGAAAGAATTCCATGGCACCGCAAATTTTCTAAGCTTGATTTTTTGAGTTTTGTAACTCTAATAAAAAATCTAATGTGATTAAAGTGTTCATATCTTCCTCCTCTTTACATTGACATCACTTTTTTTAGGAGAAATCAACGATGAAGTTGCTGTCCTCTCATGCATGATTCGGTCGAAGGTGATGTTGGTAGAATAACCGATTTTTGACGTTTTCTTCTTCAATTATTCGGTTAGAAATATTTTTTGGACTTTCGGTTATTGTGATTGCCATACAGAAGTAAGGTTTGGTAATTTTGTAATAATTAAATGTGTTCTTGATGTGTGATTGTTGATTGGATGATTGTGCCTTGAAATTGAATGATTTTGTGTTTAAATTTTGATAAAATATTGTTGATTTAGTATTTTATGTTTCGATTTTGACGAGGCTGCCAAAACGGATCTGTTGTGGGTGTTTTTGGGTTATTTTTAAAGTTTGAAATATTTATAAAATTTGATGTGGTTTAGTGTTTGAAAGATTAAATTAAAAGTTGTGAAAAATTGGTAATTATAAAGTTCAAAAATGGATTAAAAAATCAAGTAGATATTTTAAAAGATCACAAGTAAAGGTTTCGATTTTTGAAAAGAAGTTGTGTCACCAACACTAATTTTATTATGAGGATAAAATTTTATTTTTAATAAAGATTTGAGATTAAATTAGTAATTGAACAAATTTTAAGAGTATTTTGGGTGTTAAGTAAAAAATATAGAAATAAAACGGGTATTTTATGAAAGTATAAAGATATTTTGGTAATTGGAATATATACAAGATTATTTTAGTAATTTATGAAAGTGTTCGGATAAATGTAGAAATATTTAAAAGTTTGAAGTTAAATATAATTTCTAAAAGCTCAAGAATAAGATTTTAATTAACAAGTCTTGAATAATAAAATAGAATATTAAAAAGTTTGTGATTTAGAAAGTAATTAATAAAAGTTTAAAAATAAGATTTTATAAACTAAGTTTTAAAAGAAGATTATAAATATTATTTTAAATACTTCTTTAAAATTATTTGTTTATATTAAAATAAATCATTATTATAATTAATATTTATCAAAGATATTATTTTGTAAGAATATTATAATGTGTAATATTAATGAGAAGAGCAAGCAGAGTAATCTTAAAAGTTTTAGAGAATGCAGCCTTAATTAAAGGACTTGATAATTCTTTTCCATAAAACACTTAGGGAGAGGCGAGAGAATAATATGAAAATAATTTATATTGTTAAAATATAAGAAAGTAAAAGAGAATGATAAGATAGAAAAGAAAAGAAAAGAAAAAAAAAGAATTAGAGAGATCTGTGCCACAGGAGAGCAGAGAGCAAAGGCTAAAAGAATCTAACAAATCTCTTTCACAGGAGAGCGAAGAACAGAAAAAAAAAGAATGTATTAATTAAAATGATCTCTGCCACAGGAGAGCAGAAGACAAAGATAAAAAGACTTTAAAAGACTGTCTGTTATACAAGAGCATATGCAACTTTGTTTGGGCCTTAGGGCTAAATGTATAGTGGGATGCCTACACATTGCGAATTATTTTTCAGATGTAGGCATATTACAACACATATAAAAGTCACATTGTATGTGGCCTGACCGTAAGACATATATACAACTGTATACATCTGAAAAGCCATAACTAGGACTTGTGCTCGGATAATGTCGAGAGTGGGTAGGCAACCGACATATGAGCTCATGGCTTGCGTAGGGCTACACATGCATCATGCTTGTTTGTACATATCTCTGTGCTGTATGATTCTGTGATTGTGAATGTGCTATATGATTGATTGACATCTGCGCTCTTTTATTTAATATGTTTGTATGTCTCCTGTTGTTAGGTGCTATTGGCTATCTATTAAAGATTATATGTATTCTGTTGTGGGATTGCTACGTAAAAAAGAATAAAATGAATCTAATTATCCATTCCGACCCTACTAAAGACTCTCCAGTTCTTACTCTCTCTTTCTACCCCTTTCAGCTATAGGTGTAAACTCATTACTAGAAATAGAATTTTTTCAGA
Organism: Arachis ipaensis; assembly: GCF_000816755.2. Taxonomy (NCBI): domain Eukaryota; kingdom Viridiplantae; phylum Streptophyta; class Magnoliopsida; order Fabales; family Fabaceae; genus Arachis; species Arachis ipaensis. The sequence goes on from NC_029791.2 coordinate 31,773,897, forward strand.
CAAAAATTTTAGACGAAATTTTAATCCATCTGAATGCCTTTTTAATTTTGGACAAATTTGAGACAAATTTTGAACAACTTTTAGTGGAGGTTTTGAAAGAATATATTCTGTCATAAATTTGTCTAAATTTTATCCCAAATTTTGGCGCCAAATTTTTTTTGGATGGCATCAAAATTTTCATACAGTTTAGCAACACATTTTGGACAAAAACTAAAATTTGTCTGTATTCCATCTAAATGTGTGCAATAACTTCAAACGAATTTGGGACGCATCTTAAAAAATGTAAATTTTATCCCAAATTTATCTATAATTAATTAGTCTTAAATATTTTTACTATAGCTTACCCTTTAAAGTAGTCAAAATTTTTTTTCTATAAATTTAGGACAAAAATAACATCATTTATAAATTCTGTATGAAAGTGCATTAGTTTTCAAACGAATTTCAAAAGTTTATTGAAAAATTTTAATATTTAGTATAAAAATATTATTTATATTTTAAATTTGTTTATA
>NC_029791.2:31774519-31793007 GCF_000816755.2 Arachis ipaensis
CTATAATCTTTTTTTTTTTAATTTGTTGATAAAAGTTAGATATAATTTAATTTTAAAATTTTAATATATGTAGTCATTTCAAAGCAAACCACCTCTTTACTCTTAAAGAGAATTTAAAGAGAATTATTTGCATTTTAAAGAAACAATTGGTCCGAAATAAGACTTTTTCAGTCTATTATTGATTAGAGATATTCTCCACATCCAAGCAATTTTGGCATCCAAACTCATCCAAATAATTTTAGATCACGCACTTTTTTCATTTTTCTTCTTTTCTCATGCTTCTTCTCTTCTTCTTCTTTTTACGCTCGTTTATGCACGGAATGTCTTCTTCTTCGCCTTCTTCTTCGCGTTCCTCTTCCTCCTCATTCTCCTCCTTCTTTTTCGTGTTCATTCTTCTTCACGTGTTTTCTCCTTATCGTCATTCTTTTATTGTTGTTGCTGTTGTATTTTTTTGTCTTTTTCTCCTTCTCTCCCTGGTGAAGAAGTAGTAGAAGGTGAGGAGGAAGAGTTTTGAATTGTGCAGAACAGAAATGAACCGAACATGTTATTATGGTGAAATAATTATATAGTACTAAATAAATGGAATATTATCCATTATATAAATTCAAATTCGAACACCTTTCTACATAATGAATTGAACACGTACTCATGGTGAAATAATTGTATAGTATTGATTGAACGAAACATAATCCATTATATAAAATTAAATTCGAATAGCTTTCTGCATAATGAACCGAACACGTACTCATGGTGAAACAATTGTATAGTACTGAGTGAACGAAACATAATCCATTATATAAAATCAAATTCAAACAGCTTTCTTCATAATGAACCGAACATGTATTCATGGTGAAACAATTGTATAGTACTGACTGAACGAAATATAATCCATTATATAAAATAAAATTTGAAACACCTCTGTCTACAATTTAGAGATTATGAATTCAATTCAATTCAATTCAGATTCAGAACACCTGCGTCCATTCAATTCAGTTCAATTCAATTTAGCAATTGCATTCCATTCAATTCAATTGAAAAAATAATGTTTGTGTTGTTGGTGATGACGATAACGAAAGAGGAGAAAAAAAAGAAGAAAAAGAGAAGGAAGAGGAGAAGGAGGAGATATACGTGAATTTGAAAGAAGAAAAAGATGACGTATGCATATATTTGAAAGAAGAAGAAGAAGCAGCGCAGGGGAGAAGAAGAAGAAGAAGAAACGCGGGGGAGGAGAAGAAGATAAAGCGCGTGTAATGACGCTCTTTTAATGAGAGTGGTTTTTGTTTGTGTTGGATCTACTTGAATAAAACTCGGTTGAAAAAATGCTTGGATGTCTAGCATAACCCCATTTATTATTTTTTTTAAACAACATGCCTATGGAGAATGAAAATAAAAGTCTTGCATGGTCTTTAATATTTTCACACCTTTTCTTAATCATTTACAATTTATATTTTAAAAAATATTAAAAATGAAGGAACTCAGACGTCACTTAAGTTCATCCAATAGGACCAGAACGTGAATTGAAGGACCTATCCAACACAAAATTTGGAATACATCACTTCCCCAACAAACTTTGCACCAGCCAGGAGCGCCAAAAATCCAAATTTTATTCAAAACGGCCTTTTTGGTTTTAGTTTTTTATCTCATTCTCAAAAACTGCTCTGCCATCACGGAGAGCCTTTTTGGTTTTAGTTTACAGAGAGTCCTCACCCGATCACTCACACTGTTCTGCCTCCTATCTGTGACCGCCGCTGACTTCCAGGTCGCACTCCTGCCAGCTTCTGACCTCGCAACTCAAGCGACCACCACCCTCTCTCGTGCTTCGCGCTCATAGGTTACAGAGCCCTAACTCAATCACACTGCTCTGTCTCTGCCTATGGCTGCCTCTGACCCTACGGTCTCAGACCTCGCACCCTTGCTAGCCTCCAACCTTGCACCTCAGGCAATTTCTATCCTTGTGGTTCGCACTCACAGGTCATAGCTCTCACCCACTCACACTGTTCTGCCTCTGCATGTGGCCGCCTCCTCCGGTCTCGGACCTCGCACCCCCGCTAGCCTTCGACCCTTGCCACTCTACATCTTTGTGCGTCCTCTGCCAAGTCTCAATTTTTTGTGAGTAGTGATATGATTTTTGTTTGTTTCTTTGTCAATTTTCTTGTTAATGATGGTTCTCTTTGTCAAATTATGGCTTGGAGGTTTATCAATGGTCCTTTGATCTTTCTAAGGATAAGATTAGAGGCTTGTTAAGAAGTTAGGGTTTGTTCTTACTTGGTATGTGATAGGAAATATTGTGAATGATTCGTGAATTTGAAAATTTTTTTACGCATTAGTTACTTTCCGCATTGTTAACCAAAAATGCATTTGTTACAATTGCATTACAGTAATTCTCCTTTTTTTTGTTGCCCTTTTGATTGTATCCTTTGCATGGTGTTTTGAACAGAGTTGTTTTCTTGTTTCTTCACCTTGATAAACCACTATTTTATAGTTTATCTTGTACTCAATTGAGTGGATTTTATCAATCTTTCATACACTTATCCATACAAAATGCATGGTTTTACAATTTCCTTCTTGATTTTGTGCTATGATTGAAAACATGCTTCGTGCTCTTAAATTTCCTATGTTTAATCCTCTCTTATTACCATTCGAAGCCGTGATATGTGTGTTAAGTGATTTCAGGTTTATAGGGCAGGAATGGCTTAGAGGATGGAAAGGAAGCATGCAAAAGTGGAAGGAATACAAGAAGTTGAAGAAATTGCTAAGTTGTCCAGCCTGACCTCTTTGCACTCAAACGGTCATAACTTGAGCTACAGAGGTCCAAATGAGGCGGTTTCAGTTGCGTTGGAAAGCTAACGTCTGGGGCTTCAAAATGATATATAATATGCCATAGTTTCCCTGATAATAAGTGACGCGAACGTGTGATTTATGCAGATGCGTTGCATCTGCGAAAATCAGCGTGTTTGAATTCGCAACCAGCGAATTCTGGGCTGTTTCCGACCCAGTTCTCGGCCCAGAAAATACAGATTAGAGGCTATAAAGTGGGGGAATGCATTCATAATTTAGGATGTAGCTTTTAGAGAGAGGCTCTCTCCTCTCTCTTAGGATTTAGGATTAGGATTAGAATTTAGGATTTCTATTATAATTAGGCTACTTCTCTTCATTCCAGGTTCAATGTTCCTTTAATTTATTTTTTACTATTATTTATTCTATTACTTTAATTGTTATTTATCTTTTCAATTTGGCTTATGAACTCCATGTTAGAATTGATTTTTTTATTTAATGCAATTTGAGGTATTTCAGATTTATGATTGCTTTCTTCTATTTATGATATAAATAATTTAGACTTTTCTTCCTTTACTTTGGTTAAGTAATTGGTGACACTTGAGTTGTCAAACTCGGCTGTTGATTAAAAATTAAAATTATTGCTGGTTGATTTGGATCCCTCTAAAGCTAGTCTTTCCATAGGAGTTGACTAGAATTTGAGGAATCAAATTAATTAGTCCACTTGACTTTCCTTTGTTTAGTAAGGGTTAACTAAGTGGGATTAAAATCCAATTCTCATCACACCTGATAAGGATAACTAGGATAGGAATTCCAATTCTTATACCTTGCCAAGAGTTTTCTTTATAATTACTAATTTATTTTTCTTGTCATTTAAATTATTTGTTCCCTATTTCAAAAACCCAAAAAGATACAATTTTCCATAACCAATAATAAATCATACTTTCCTGCAATTTCTTGAGAAGATGATTTGAAATTTAACTATAACAGAATTCAAATACGATAATTAAAGAAGTTTAATAGTTCAACAGTCAACACAACTGAAAATAAAAATAAATTGTCATTAAAAGATAGCAAAGTTATGGTGTCTTCTCCGATAAAACAGCTAAACTTCTTAATGCAAACCAACTTGAAATAAAAAAATAGTTACAACAACAGCAACAACAACAACAACAACAACAACAACAACAACAACAACAAAAATAATAATATAAAGAAAACAATTCATACCATAACAAGATGTACTCAATCAGACTCAACACCAGAATCTTCTTCATCGGGATCAGGAGTAGGTGCAACTTCTACAAAATATATAAAACAAGAAACAATCATAACAAATAATATATATTAATAAAAACTAGATTAAAATAAAGAAAATTATAAGTAGAAACTTAACCATACCTAATTCCAACTTCTCCAATTCCTTGATGAGTTCCTCAAGGACAAGTTTTGGAGAGTTTCGGAGCCAATTTTGTGTACAAATTAACGCTTCAGTTGTCATCAGAGTTAGAGAACTCCTATAATTATTCAAAACCCTTCTTCCAGTACTAAATGACGATTCTGAAGCAACTGTGGAAACTGGCATGGCTAAGACGTCTCTTGCAATCTGCCCAAGAATTGGATATTTAGTAGAATTCACTTTCCACCAATTTAGAATGTCAAATTGCACGTCACTCTTCTCTAATGCCTCCATAAGATATAACTCCACCTCATTCTTGTTAACACTCTCATTGAATTGCATTTTCTTCTCAAATTCCATAGCAAAAGAAGTTTCATGTGCCTCAAGCTCTTGTGTGCCAATTTCAGGAGGATCTTGCCGAGTAGATCTTTGATAGTTACCACCAAACAGCCTATAGCTATCAAACACCTTGAAAAGCATCTTCTTCACCTTTGAAGTCAAGAATTCAGCATCTTCTTTTTCATACAACTTTTCAAAACTCCACTTAATCAATTGAAGCTTATACCTAGGATCAAGAACCACTGCAATAAAAATCATGTTTGTGTTTTTTATATTTTCCCAATACTTATCATACTTGGACTTCATTTTCTCAGCCATGCCTGAAAGCACCGTATCTAAGCTTCCCATCCAATGCTTAAGTGTAGACAATATTTTACAAAAGTCATTAAAGTGTTGAGAAGATGTCATAAATGTTGAACCAGAAACTTTGTTAGTTACATCATAAAATATTTTTAAAAACTTAACAAAATGCCTTGCATTCTCCCAATCCTCAGACTTAGGAATCCCACCAGCCATCATAGCATATTCAGAATCTCGCTCCCCCAATCATTTAAATGCCTTTTGAAACTTCAAAGCATTTTCAAGTATTAAAAAGGTAGAATTTCACTTGGTAGGAACATCTAAATGGACAGTGCCTTTTTCCAGAATTCTAGCTTCCTTAATCATAGTTTAAACCTCTTAGTATGACCCGGTGATGCACGCACATACCGAACTGCATTTCTAATCTTTAAAATTGACTCATGCATTTCTCTCAACCCATCATTCACAACGAGATTTAAAATATGAGCACAACATCTAACATGTAAAAACTCTCCTCTTAATGGATGTGAGTTCCAATCCTCCATTCTATTTTTCAAGTAAGAAAGTGCAACATCATTTGAACTAGCATTATCAATAGTAATAGAAAAAACCTGGGATATCCCCCAGCTCAAGAAACATCTTTCAATCTTCCTACCAATTGTTTCCCCCTTGTGATTCTTGATAGCACAAAAATTCAAGATTTTTTTTTTTTTGCAGTTTCCAATTAGCATCAATGTAATGAGCAGTAAGGCAAAGATAGTTCAAGTTTTGCACAAATGACCAACAATCAGTTGTCAAACAAACATTTTGATTTGGTTGAGAGAAAACAGACTTCAACTTAATTTTTTCATTTAAATAAAGCTTCCAACAATCCTTAGCAACTGTGAGCCTTCCAGGAATTGGAAACTTACGAAAACCCTCCCCCTCAACATGCGAAAAAGGCAATTCATCCACAATAATCATTCTAGCAAGCGCTTGTTTGTGCACGAAATTGTAATGTCAATGTTCACATTACTCTCTTACAACTTCGCACAACTAACCAGCAAGTGCACTGGGTCGTCCAAGTAATACCTTACGTGAGTAAGGGTCGATCCCACGGAGATTGTTGGCTTGAAGCAAGCTATGGTTATCTCGTAACTCTTAGTCAGGATATAATATCAATAATAATTCTTAATTTGAATTGTAAAAAGTAAGAAGGGCAGAACACAAATTATACTTGTATGCAGTAATGGAGAGTATGTTGGAGTTTTGGAGATGCTTTGTCTTCTGAAATTCTACCTTCCTCTGTTTCCTGATTCACGCATGCACGTCCTCCTATGGCAAGCTGTGTGTTGGTGGATCACCGTTGTCAATGGCTACCATCCATCCAGTGAAAAGGGTCCAGGTGCGCTATCACCGCACGGCTAATCATCTGCAGGTTCTCAATCGTACCGGAATGGACGCCAGGCTGTAACCTGTTTCTGGCGTTGAACTCCAACTTGTAACGTGTTTCTGGCGCTGGACGCCAGACTGCAACATGGAACTAGCATTGAACGCCAGTTTACTTCATTTATTCTTGAGCAAAGTATGGACTATTATATATTACTGGAAAGCCCTGGATGTCTACTTTCCAACGCAATTAGAAACGCGTCAATTGGACTCTTGTAGCTCCAGAAATTCCATTCGGAGTGTAGAGAGGTTAGGATCCATCAGCATCAGCAGTCCTTTTTCAGCCTGAATCAGATTTTTGCTCAGCTCCCTCAATTTCAGCCAGAAAATACCTGAAATTACAGAAAAACACATAAACTCATAGTAAAGTCCAGAAATATGAATTTTTCCTGGAAACTAATGAAAATAAACTAAAAACTAACTAAAACATACTAAAAACTATATGAAACCAAAAAGCGTATAAAATATCCGCTCATCACAACACCAAACTTAAACTGTTGCTTGTCCTCAAGCAACTAGATAAATAAAATAGAATACAAATGAGTCAAGAAACAATAATATCTCAGAGTTTTTGAGTGAAGCTCAGATTCTAATTAAATGAGCGGGGCTAGTAGCTTTTTGCTTCCGAACAGTTTTGGCATCTCACTTTATCCATTGAAGCTCAGAATGATTAGCATCTATAGGAACTTAAAATTCAGATAGTGTTATTGATTATCCTAGTTCAGTATGTTGATTCTTGAACACAGCTACTTTTAAGAGTCTTGGTCGTGGCCCTAAGCACTTTGTTTTCCAGTATTACCACCGGATACATAAATGCCACAGACACATAATTGGGTGAACCTTTTCAGATTGTGACTCAGCTTTGATAAAGCCCCCAATTAGAGGTGTCCAGGGTTCTTAAGCACACTCTTCTCTTTGCTTTGGACCTTGACTTTAACCGCTCAGTCTCAAGTTTTCACTTGACACCTTCACGCCACAAGCACATGGTTAGGGACAGCTTGGTTTAGGCGCTTAGACTAGGATTTGATTCCCTTAGGCCCTCCTATCCACTGATGCTCAAAGCCTTGGATCCTTTTTGTTACCCTTGCCTTTTGGTTTTAAGGGTTATTGGCTTTTTCTGCTTGCTTTCTCTCTTTTTGTTTTGATTTTGCTGTTCTTCCTTCAATTGGTCCATGGTTTCTTGCAACTTAGTGACAGATGCCTCAAGATGCTCCCAGTATTCAAATTGAGGGAGTTCTGATAGGAATTCTTGCGCCCTCCTCTTGATGGGGTCATCCTGCATTTGTTATTTTTCCATTGTGATTTTAGTGATTGGTTGCTCCACTGAGATATACTCTGTTATTCCCATCTTTACTCCAGCATCTTTGCAGAGTATAGAGATTAGGCTTGGATAAGCCAACCTGGCATCCTTGGAGTTCTTGTTGGCAAGTATGTATAATTCATATGGGATCAGTTGATGAACTTCTACTTCTTTTCCCAACATAATGCAATGGATCATCACTGCTCTTCTAATATTGACTTCAGAACGGTTGCTGGTGGGCAATATAGAACGCCCAATGAAGTTCAGCCATCCTCTGGCGACTGGTTTGAGATCTTCTTTCTTGAGTTGATTTGGGGCACCCTTCGTGCTGGTGGTCCACCTGGCTCCAGGGATGCATATATTCTCTAGAATCTTATCCAGGCCCTTGTTTGTTCTCATCATTCTCCTATTGAAGGAGTCTGGGTCATCTTTCAGCTGAGGTAGCTTAAAGATCTCCCTGATTTTGTCAGGGTGGATGTGAACAATCTTTCCTCTGACCACAGTCCTATAGTCATAGAGGGCAGCTCCAGATATTCTCTGCCTGTCTGTTTGCCACAGATTAGCGTAGAATTCTTGGACCATATTCCTTCCCACTTTCGTTTCAGGATTAGCTAGGAGTTCCCAGTTCCTGTTTCGAATCTGCTCTTGGATTTCCGGATATTCATCTTCTTTCAGATCGAACTTGACTTCTGGGATCACAGATCTTAGACCCATTATTTTGTAGTACTGGTCTGAATGTTCTTTGGTTAAGAACCTCCCTTGATTCCAAAGTGGTTTTGGAACACTCTCTTTCTTGCCTCTTGGAGTGGGTTGTTTTCCTTTAGGAGCCATGATCTTAGTGGGTATGGTTTAGTGATCACGGATAAACACACCAAACTTAGAGTATTGCTTGTCCTCAAGCAAAAGCAAAGAAAGGAGAGGGATAGAAGGAGAGCTAGTGTTGAATGGTGGATGAGAGGAAGGAGGCCGAATGTGTTTTTAAAAGGGAGGGGGGTGGGTTTTCGAAAATAGGGAGAAAGATAAGATAGAAGATATGATTTAAAAAGAGATAAGTATGATAAGAAAAGATATAATTTAAAATTGAAAAGATATGAAAGATATTTGAAAAAGATAAATTTGGATTTTTGAAAAAGATAATATGGAGATTTGAAAAAGATATTGATTAGTTGAAAAGATTTTTGAATGAAAAGAGATAGATTTGTTTTGAAAATTTGAAAAAGAGTTGGATTGGATTGAAAAAAGGATTTGTGCTTATGGATTAAGATACATTTGATATATTTTTTTTTAAAGTAGGATTTTTAGAAATTAGGGATTTTAGAAATCAGGGTTTGTAACATGTTTATGCAAGAAATCATGAATTAAAACATGAAAATTAAGATTAAAATGAAAAATATGAAGAAAAAACGAATTTACCTCCTCCCCACCATCCTGGCGTTTGAACGCCCAAACGCTGCATGTTTTGGGCATTCAACGCCCAACTGCTGCTTCTCCTGGGCGTTCAACGCCCAGCTGTTGCTTCTTTCTGGCGTTGAACGCTAGGAACTCCTTTGTCACTGGGCGTTTTTCTGAACGCCCAGGACGCTGTAAATCTGGCGTTAAACGCCCAGATGGCTATCCTTACTGGCATTTTCTTGCCAGTGAGCTCTTTTTCTCTGTTTTGTGTGCAGAATCCTTATGTAACCCTGTAAACTTATACAATTTACTCTTTACCTTAGTATCAATGAACTTTATATAAACAAATAAAATCAAGAATAGGGCAAAATGCTTAGAGGAAGTGATGCCCCATGGCTGGGTTGCCTCCTAGCAAGCACTTCTTTATTGTCTTTAGTTGGACCTTGCTGAGTTTTTAATCTAGCCTCAGCCTTGAGCACTCTTGCTCAACATTGCCTTCAAGATAGTGCTTGATTCTCTGTCCATTAACAATGAACTTCTTATCAGAATCAATATCTTGAAGCTCCACATAACCATATGGTGATACACTTGTAATCACATATGGTCCTCTCCACCGGGACTTCAGTTTCCCGGGAAATAGCCTGAGCCTAGAGTTAAACAACAGAACCTTTTGTCCTGGTTCAAAGATTCTAGATGACAACTTTCTGTCATACCACCTTTTTTATTTCTCTTTGTAAAGCTTGGCATTTTCGAAAGCAGTGAATCTGAATTCCTCTAGCTCATTCAGCTGGAGCAATCTTTTCTCTCCAGCTAATTTCGCATCAAAGTTAAGGAATCTGGTTGCCCAGTAGGCCTTATGTTTCAGTTCCACGGGCAGGTGACAAGCCTTACCATACACAAGTTGGTAAGGAGAGGTCCCTATGGGAGTCTTGAATGCTGTTTTGTAAGCCCACATAGCATCATCCAAGCTTCGTGCCCAATCCTTTCTACGGGTACTTACAGTCTGTTCTAGGATTCTTTTTAGTTCTCTGTTAGAAACTTCAGCTTGTCCATTTGTCTGCGGATGATATGGAGTTGCCACCTTATGGCGAATCCCATACCGGACCATGGCAGAGTAAAGCTGTTTGTTGCAGAAGTGAGTGCCCCCATCACTGATTAGTACCCTAGGGACACCAAATCTACTGAATATATGTTTCTGGAGGAACTTTAGTACTGTTTTAGTATCATTGGTGGGTGTGGCAATGGCCTCTACCCATTTTGATACATAGTCAACTGCCACCAGAATATAAGTGTTTGAGTATGATGGTGGGAAAGGCCCCGTGAAATCAATTCCCCATACATCAAACAACTCAATCTCCAAGATTCCTTGTTGAGGCATGGCGTAACTGAGAGGTAAATTACCAGCTCTTTGGCAACTGTCACAGTTACGTACAAACTCTTGGGAATCTCTATAGAGTGTAGGCCAGTAGAAACCACATTGGAGGACCTTGGTGGCTGTTCGCTCACCTCCGAAATGACCTCCATATTTTGATCCATGGCAATGCCATAGGATCCTTTGTGCTTCTTCCTTAGGCACACACCTACGGATTATTCCGTCTGCACATCTCTTAAAGAGATAGGGTTCATCCCACAAGTAGTATTTTGCATTAGTAATTAATTTTTTCTTTTGTTGCCTGCTGTACTCCTTGGGAATGAACCTTGCAGCTTTGTAGTTTGCAATGTCTGCAAACCATGGTAATTCCTGAATGGCGAACAAATGCTCATCTGGAAAGGTTTCAGAGATCTCAATAGAGGGGGAGGACGCCCCTTCCACTGGTTCTATCCGGGACAGATGGTCAGCCACTTGGTTCTCTGTCCCTTTTCTGTCTCTTATTTCTATATCAAACTCTTGCAGAAGCAACACCCATCTTATGAGTCTGGGTTTTGAATCCTGCTTTGTGAGTAGATATTTAAGAGCAGCATGATCTGTGTACACAATCACTTTTGATCCTAATAAGTATGATATAAACTTGTCAATGGCATAAACCACTGCAAGCAATTCTTTTTCTGTGGTTGTGTAATTTTTCTGGGCATCATTCAAAACACGGCTAGCATAATAAATGACATGCAGAAGCTTGTCATGCCTCTGCCCCAGCACTGCACCAATGGTGTGATCACTGGCATCACACATTAATTCGAATGGTAATGTCCAGTCTGGTGCAGAGATAACTGGTGCTGTGACCAGTTTAGCTTTTAGAAAGACAGGAGCTGAATGAGTCTCCATATACTGAGAAGTCATCCATGAAGACTTTCAGAAATTTTTCCACCATATCAGAGAAAATAGATAGCATGCATCTCAGAAAGGTTGCAGGCGCATTATACTACCCAAAAGGCATCCTTCTGTAAGCAAATACTCCAGATGGACATGTGAATGCTGTTTTCTCTTGATCTTGGGGATCTACTGCAATTTGGTTGTAGCCTGAATAGCCATCCAAAAAGCAGTAGTAATTATGACCTGCTAGTCTTTCTAGCATCTGGTCTATGAATGGTAAAGGAAAATGATCCTTTCTGGTGGCTATATTGAGCCTTCTGTAATCAATACACATGCGCCACCCTGTAACTGTTCTTGTAGGAACCAGTTCATTTTTTTCATTATGAATCACTGTCATGCCTCCCTTTTTAGGGACAACTTGAACAGGACTCACCCAGGGGCTATCAGAAATAGGATAAATAATCCCAGCCTCCAGTAATTTAGTGACATCTTTCTGCACCACTTCCTTCAAGGTTGGATTTAACCGCCTCTGTGGTTGAACCACTGGCTTAGCATCATCCTCCAATAGGATTTTATGCATGCATCTAGCTGGGCTTATGCCCCTAAGGTCACTTATGGACCACCCAAGAGCTGCCTTGTGTGTCCTTAGCACTTGGATTAGTGCTTCCTCTTCCTGTGGATTTAAAGCAGAGCTTATGATCACTGGAAAAGTATCACCTTCTCCCAGAAATGCATATTTCAGGGATGGTGGTAATGGTTTGAGCTCGGGTTTAGGAGGTTTTTCCTCTCCCTGAGGAAATTTCAGAGGCTCTTTCAATTCCTTTGAATCCTCTAGATCAGGCGGAACATCTTTAAAGATGTCTTCCAGCTCTGATTCGAGACTCTCAGCCATGTTGATCTCCTCCACCAGAGAGTCAATAAGATCAACTTTCATGCAATCTTTTGGTGTGTCTGGATGCTGCATGGCATTGACAGCATTCAATTTAAACTCATCCTCATTGACTCTCAGGGTGACTTCCCCCTTTTGGACATCAATGAGAGTTCGTCCAGTTGCTAGGAAAGGTCTTCCTAGAATGAGAGTAGCACTCTTGTGCTCCTCCATTTCCAGCACAACAAAGTCGGTGGGAAAGGCGAATGGCCCAACCCTGACAATCATGTCCTCAATCACGCCTGATGGGTATTTAATGGAGCCATCAGCAAGCTGGAGACATATCCGGGTTGGTTTAACTTCTTCAGTTAAACCAAGCGTTCTGATGGTGGATGCAGGTATCAGGTTGATGCTTGCCCCAAGATCGCATAAAGCTGTCCTGATACAATTTCCCTCTAATGTGCATGGTATCAGAAAGCTTCCGAGATCTTTAAGCTTTTTAGGAAAGCTTTTCAGAATGACTGTATTGTATTCTTCAGTGAGGAGAACTCTTTCAGTTTCTCTCCAATCCTTCTTATGACTCAAGATCTCTTTCATGAACTTGGCGTAAGAAGGTATTTTCTCAAGTGCTTCTGCAAACGGAATCTTTATTTCAAGAGTCCTGAGATAATCTGCAAAGCGAGCAAATTGCTTATCCTGCTCCTCTTGGCGGAATTTTTGAGGATAAGGTATCTTGGCTTTATATTCCTCAACCTTGGTTACTGTAGATTTATTTCCTACAGAAGTGGTTGAAGAAGCCTTTTTAGATGGGTTGTCATCAGCACTTGTGTGTGTCTGATCCCTCTCTGGCAATTGAGTGCCAGAGTTAGAAGCTGGAGTGACGTTAGACGCCAACTCCTCATCTGCTCTTGGTGTCTGAACGCCAGAACTGTGCTTCTTTTGGGCGTTCAACGCCAGTTCCTTGCTTGTTTCTGGCGTTGAACGCCAGTCCTGAGCATGGTCTGGGCGTTCAGCGCCAGCCTTCCACCCAATTTCTGGCGTTTTAACGCCAGAATTATTTTGTCCTGGGCTCTTACTGTCCTCAGATGGATTTTGGGTGGTTTGCTCATTTCTTGGCTTCCTGCTGCCTTGAGGTGGGGTATTTAATATTTTTCCACTTCTTAATTGAACTGATTGGCATTCTTCTGTTATTTGTTTTGACAGCTGCTGTTTTGTTTGCTTCAATTGTTCTTCCATATTTATATTAGCCATCATTGTCTCTTGTAGTCTATCTTTGAATTCGGCTAACTGTTGTGTTAGAAAGTCCAATTGCTTATTGAATTCAGCAGCTTGTTCTACAGGACTAAGTTCAGCAGTTACTGTTTTAGCCTCTTCTTTCATGGAAGGGTCACTGCTTAGGTACAGATGCTGATTTCTGGCAACTGTATCAATGAGCTCTTGAGCTTCTTCAATTGTCTTTCTCATGTGGATAGATCCACCAGCTGAGTAATCTAGAGAGATCTGAGCTCTTTCTGTAAGCCCATAATAGAAGATGTCTAACTGAACCCACTCTGAAAATATTTCAGAGGGGCATTTTCTTAGCATCTCTCTGTATCTCTCCCAGGCATCATAAATATATTCATTATCTCCTTGTTTAAAGCCTTGGATGTCCAGCCTTAGCTGTGTCATCCGTTTTGGAGGAAAGTATTGATTCAGGAATTTCTCTGTCAGCTGTTTCCATGTCTTTATGCTAGCCTTAGGTTGGTTATTTAACCATCTCTTGGCTTGGTCTTTTACAGCAAATGGAAACAGTAATAGTCTGTAGACATCCTGATCTACTTTCTTATCATGTACTGTGTCAGCAATTTGTAAAAATTGTGCCAGAAACTCTGTAGATTCTTCCTGTGGAAGATCGAAATACTGGCAGCTTTGCTGCACCATGATAATGAGCTGAGGATTCAACTCAAAGCTACTGACTCCAATGGAGGGTATGCAGATACTACTCCCATATGAAGCAATAGAGGGGTTATATGACCCCAGAGTCCTTCTGGACTGTTCATTTCCACTTAGATCCATGATGGAGAAAGGGAGATGATGTAAAATAAAAAAATATTTTATTTTATTATTTATTTATTTATTTATTTATTTATTTATTTCGAAAATAAAATAAATTAAAATAAAATAAATAAAAATGGGTGAAGATTTTCGAAAAAAAATGAGGAGAGAGAAAGCGGTTAGGAAGTTTTGAAAAGGATATGATGATTTTTGAAAAAGGTTTTAAATTTTGAAATAAAAAATCTGAATTTTAAAGGTAAATTTCGAAAATTTGCTTTAAAATAGAGAGAAAAGATATTTTTTGAATTTAAAGAGGAGAGAGAAAAACAATAAGATAGCACAAGATTTAAAATTTTTAGATCTAATGCTCCTTGTTTTCAAAAATTTTGGAGGGAAAACATCAAAGAACACCAAACTTAAAAATTTTAAGATCAAGACACAAGGAAGACTCAAGAACACTTTGAAGACTCACAAGAACACAAGAACATGAAGAAAGAACACCAAACTTAAAATTTTTAGAAAACCAAAATAAGATTTTCGAAAACCAAGAAAAATTAACAAGAAAACACCAAAGTTAAAGTTTGGCACAAGATTTAATGTAAAAATTATTTTTTTGAAAAAGAATTTTAAAAAGAAGGTACCCAATTACCAAGAACACAGACCAACACTCTAGCCAATTGGGCAGTAAATGTAACACTTGTTTTGAAAAAGTATTTTTAATAACTAAGAAAAAATATTATAATTTTTTTTTGAAAACAATATAAAAGACTCTAACCCAAAAGACAAAATTTTCCTAATCTAAGCAACAAGATTCACCGTCAGTTGTTCAAACTCAAACAATCCCCGACAACGGCACCAAAAACTTGGTGCACGAAATTGTAATGTCGATGTTCACATTACTCTCTTACAACTTCGCACAACTAACTAGCAAGTGCACTAGGTCGTCCAAGTAATACCTTACGTGAGTAAGGGTCGATCCCACGGAGATTGTTGGTTTGAAGCAAGCTATGGTTATCTCGTAACTCTTAGTCAGGATATAATATCAATAATAATTCTTAATTTGAATTGTAAAAAGTAAGAAGGGCAGAACACAAATTATACTTGTATGCAGTAATGGAGAGTATGTTGGAGTTTTGGAGATGCTTTGTCTTCTGAAATTCTACTTTCCTCTGTTTCCTGATTCACGCATGCACGTCCTCCTATGGCAAGCTGTGTGTTGGTGGATCACCGTTGTCAATGGCTACCATCCATCCAGTGAAAAGGGTCCAGGTGCACTGTCACCGCACGGCTAATCATCTGCAGGTTCTCAATCGTATCGGAATAGAGACTGCAACATGGAACTGGCGTTGAACGCCAGTTTACGTCGTCTATCCTTGAGAAAAGTATGGACTATTATATATTGCTGGAAAGCCCTGGATTCTACTTTCCAACGTAATTGGAAGCGCGTCAATTGGACTCCTGTAGCTCCAGAAATTCCATTCCGAGTGCAGAGAGGTCAGGATCCAACAGCATCAGCAGTCCTTTTTCAGCCTGAATCAGGTTTTTGCTCAGCTCCCTCAATTTCAGCCAGAAAATACCTGAAATTACAGAAAAACACACAAACTCATAGTAAAGTCCAGAAATATGAATTTTGCCTGGAAACTAATGAAAATAAACTAAAAACTAACTAAAACATACTAAAAACTATATGAAATTAACCCCAAAAAGCGTATAAAATATCCGCTCATCACTTGTCTACAACGATCAACATCAAATGACACGGCAGAAAGTGAACTACCTATCCCTTTCCTATCATCTTTTATCACATCTTGAAAATAAAGAATCTTTTGGGTAGGATCTAATGCCTCCTTCAGAAATTTTTCGCATTGCGACAACAAGTAATTTTTCATGTTACTAGTGCCATTGTTATGTGTATTACAAGCATAACTAGCCCCACACTAATTACATTTAGCTCTAGGATATTGTGGATTACTAGTTTCATCTTTAGTAAAGTGATCCCATGTCCAAGATCTAGGTCTACAAGGTTTTCTCTTACCTTCGTCGGCCTCAGTTTCAGGGGAGTCATCAACGGAAGCTTCTTCAACAGCCCGCCTTTTCCTTCGGCCTTTACTAGCAAGCATCCTTATGTTTCGATGAGGAGCTGGCACAGTAGGCAATGCAGTCGGAGATCTGGTACTTGTTGATTCATTCAGAAGAGGAACTGACGGCAATCCGGTGTCGCCCATATTCTCACTTGAACTGACCTTAAACTACATAAACAAATACAATAAATCAAGGATAGAAACAAAACAATAAATAAATTAAAAACCAGCAATAAGATGAACAATAAATCAATAACCAGCAATACCAAATTACCAAGAATAAACTGAACAATAAACTGATCTCAATAAACTGAACAATAAATCAATAACTAGCAATACCAAATTATCAACAATAAACTAAACAATAAACTGAACAATAAATCAATAACCAGCAATACCAAATTACCAAGAATAAACTGAACATAAACTGAACAATAAACTGATCAGTGCGCAGAGGGCGAGATTTGGAGGAGAGACCTAGGTTAGGTTTCGATTAGGGGACGGGTTAGGGCCAGGGACGCGTAGTCACGCAGTAGTAGCACTCGTTTGGGGGGTGGGGTTGGTATTTTTTAGGGTTTTTGCCAAACCAGTTCGGTTCGGTTCAGTTGGAGTTTTCATGGCCAGAACCAAAAACCGAACCGAACCGCAAAAAATAGCAAAACAAGTTTTTTTTCGATTTTTTTAGTTTTCGGTTTGTTTGGTTTTCGATTATTTCAGTTCGGTTCGTCGGTTTAGTTCGCTCCGGATCGGTTTTGAACACCCTTATGTGTTACTAATCTAATAAACCTTTATATTGTTTTAGATATCAGGTTCTAAAAAAAATAAAAAACACTTGTCAATAAAAGGAGCAAGAAATTGCCAATAAAGAACAAAAGGTTAAGTTGGATGATGTTGAGTAGAAGTTAAAAGATCAAGGACATCAACAAAAAGTTCAACAGAAAAGAATTAGTTCTAATAAAAAGACACTTCATGCTTTATATAAAAAGTTGAATCTCTCACTTCCTTCAACCTTGTCTATTCCTGCGGAAGATGAGCTTGAGACAAGCTTTAATAATAGCATGAGTGATTGATGTCTAGAGTATATATTTTTTCTTAGTTAGATTAAGGAATTTTTATGTGAATTAATTAGTACATTTTAATTTATTCATGATTTGTGGCTTTTCTAAAGGCTTTTTTTTTTGTTTTAGTTTAATTATTTTTTCTTATTTTAGATATATAATTTATTTTCTAAAATATTTATATATTAAAAAGTAAATTATTTTGTATGAAAATTGTTTGAAATATTATATTAAATTTGTAGAAAATTTGTGCGAAAATATTTTTTGTTTTGTATGAGATTTGTTTCAAATACGTAAATTATATTAAATTAAATTTGTTTGAAATTTAATTGAAAAGAAATATTTGATTTGTCTAAAATTTGTTCGAAAAAAAATTGTTATATTTGACTAAATTCATTAGAAATTTGTCTGAAATGAATGTATTTTTTGTTTGAAATTTGTCTAAAATAAAATATTTTTACGTTTAAAATTTGTCCAAAATACATTGTCTTTATTTGGCTAATCTGTCTAAAATTCGTCTAAAATACATCATAATAGTTAGAAATCTAGCATATAAATGCCTATTCGAAATCCGTCACAAAATCGTATGAAAAAAATTTCGAACGAAATTTCAGACGAAATATAAATTAGCAACAAGACTTTTTGGGACAAAAAAAGTCGTCTCAATTTTGTTCGAAACAAAAATTTTGTCTCTAATTTGTGCAAAATTTGTCTCAATTTCGTCTCAAAATTCGTCCGAAAAATACTAATTTCTAGTAGTCGCGCTGCAGTAGTATAGAAGAATATGTTTACAAGTTAGATTATTATTAGAATTTATTTTTTATCTCGCCTTGTTAGTTGAAGTTTTATTCAAAGCAGTAGGTTTGTAATTGGTTTTATTTGTAATACTATCATATATTATTAATATTAAGTATGTAAATATGTGTTATTTATTTATTTGTTTTTGACGAAAAAGTTTTAGTTTTTTAATAAAACTATCGATAGATTAACGCGTAGAAGCTCAATTTTAAATAAATAATAAAAAAATTATGTTAATAACATTTTATTTTTTGTACAATCATAACGTACTAAAAATTAGGTCATTACATATTTCAACATATATTTCAAAATACTTCTCTGAAAACATGAAATAGTAGGAAACATAGTGGGGAGGTGGTTACAAGTACTAATAAGTATTATAATTAAATAAAATTGATAGTGGTTTCTCCAAAATGGCAAAATTAAACACGTAAATAATTAAAAAAAATAATATAATAAAATGGT
>NC_029791.2:31794089-31822471 GCF_000816755.2 Arachis ipaensis
ACCAAAGAGCATCACATCATTGTGATTTTTTTATACATATGATATTTATCTGATCTATAAATCTAATATCTTTTTTCATTAAATTTCTTTCAACATAATAATCACACGTATAATTGTTAATGAAGTAAAAGTCTCGTCAAAGTCACAAATAAAAAAATTGATAAAATACTAATGATAATCAGAAAAATCATCAAAATTTTTTTAGATAGAATTGAGTTATTTAACAAGTTGTAACTACTAACTAGTCGCTAATGATATATTATTTTATTATTATTTTTTAGATAAAATTTTGTTACAATTAACTATGGTGAGTCAGCACGTTATTAGTATGCTAAATTAGTTAGAATAGATTATCAGTTAATTAGGCAGTGATATAAATAGTTAGTTGCCACTATACAGTAATAGCTTCCTTCATTTTTCTGTTTTTTGAATCTTAATAAGAAATGAAACTTACTCCCTAATTTCTCTGAACCTCATTTTCTCCTTTTCTGTTTTTATTATCGATCAAATCACGATCACAATTTTCTCATGATGCGGTGAGTGTGTGATGCGTGAGCATTTTTTTTATCTTTTTTAATGAATTTACATTCAATTTGTTGAGTTTAATTAAGAATTAATTATCTTTTAGCCACTTTGGATACTACTTTGATTCGTGTGCAATTTTATTTATTTTAGGTAGCATTCGGCTGAATTTGATGGAGTTTCCACAGAAAAAGAGAAGAAGGCGAATGATGCTGTCGACCCTGACCTCTCTGCACTCAAATCTGAATAACTCGAGCTACAGAGGTCCAATAGACGTGATTTCAGTGGTGTTGGAATGCTAACTTCCAGAGCTTTCCAACAATGTATAATAGTCAATACTTATTCTCCACCAAGTCTGCCAAGGCTGCGCCTAACTTGAGAAATCTCAAGTTAGGCGCAAGACACAACAACAACACGCAAGATTAGTTGATTCCTTCAAGTTAGGCGCAGGTGCACTCAAGTTAGGCACAGGCCTTACTCACACACACCAAGTTAGGCACAGACATGCTCAAGTTAGGCGCAATGCCATCGAAGTTGGGCACAAGGCTTAGCAATTCTTCAAGTTAGGCGCATGGATCCACAAGTAAGGCGCCAACACCCTCCACCAAGTGAAGTTGAGCGCCACCTCCATCAAGTTAGGCGCCAGGAACAAACACTGCGCCTCTAATCCTTGCTACCTCCTTCAAGTTAGGCGCCACCGCCATCAAGTTAGGCGCCAGCTATATGAATCAAGGTGGTTCTAACGCTTAATCAAACGAATGTTGCAAAGATCTTAATTTATTTTTGATTAAATTTAATTTATTTATAAATAGAAAAAGATATTATTTAGTCTTAGAAAATATATTTTACATTAATTAGGATTAAATATAAAAGGAAAAAGAATCAGCCCTTCAGGCTCTTCTCTTCTCTTACCTCATTCCGCAATTTACAGTTACCAGAATCCTAGTTTTTCTCTGAACCATGAGCAACTAAACATCCACTGTTAAGGTTAGGAGCTCTGTCTATTGTATGGATTGATACTATTACTTTTCTATTTTAATTCATGTACTGATTTCTATTTCAAGAATTGTTTTCGTTCTTTATCTTATGAATTTGGGTGGAACGGAAGTATGACACTTGTTCTAATTGAGTTCTTGTATAACTTGGAAAAACTCTTTACTTGAATAACAGCTTGAAAACAATTTCTCCTAAACTTCTAATTATCTGGACTTAATGGGATACGTGACATATAATCCTCTTATATTTGGGTAATTAGGGTTTCTATGGCATATAAACTAGAATTGAACTTCACCCTCTAATTGGAATTAAGTGACCAAGGAATTGGCGGTTGGTGAATTTTAGAGGAGACTAAATAGGTCTAAGGAATTAGGGTTTAGTCACATATAGTTTGCCATGAATTGAATCTTGCATGATTAAAGTAGTTAGTAAGAAAAGTCAATCCGGAAGATAGATATCTCTGAAGTCTTAACTGTTTCTCCATATATATTTCACAACTTGTTTACTGTTTGCTTTCTGATATTCTAAATTTACTGTTAATGCGTTTGAACTCTCAAAGTACCATTTTCTGCTTGTCTAACTAAGAAAATTATTCAACCATTTTTGCTTAGTCCATCAATCCTCGTGGGATCGACCCTCATTCACCTGAGGTACTACTTGGTACGACCCGGTGCACTTGCCGATTAGTTTGTGGACTTTAAATTTCTCACCAAGTTTTTGGCGCCGTTGTCGGGGATTGACTGTGATTAACAACTATTAGTTGTTTGATTGCTTAGATTAGGCGTTTTAGCTTTAAATTAATTTAATTTTGCACTTTGAATTTTTGAAATTTTCTTGCTTTATTTTTTCTTAATTTCTGAGATTAAGTTTGGTGTCCCCTAGTTATTTTATTTTAATTTTTCTTAATTATTTGGGTTAAAAATTTTGATTTTTTTGTTTTATTTTAATAAGTAATTTTCGGATTTTAGTGTTTATTTCATTTAGTATTTTTATTTAATTCTTTACACAGGTTACCTCATTGGGAATTCTCTACACTTTGACGTAGAGAGTCCCATCTTATCTTGTCTTCTGTCTGTTTATGAGTAGGAACAAGGACAAGGTCTGTTAGACTTTGATCCTGAACCTGAAAGAACTTTGTGGCGGTGTTTGCAACAAGAAAGATTTTACAAGGCTGCAGAGTCCACTATGGATCATAATCATGCTGCTAATGCCAATGTGGCAAATCCAATTGAGAATGAGCAACCTAGAAGAGTGCTTGGCTCTTACACTACTCCCAATGCAGATCTTTATGGAAAAAATATTGTGGTGGCTCCTATAGCTGCAAACAATTTTAAACTGAAGCCTCAGCTTGTTACTCTTGTGCAACAAAATTGCCAGTATCATGGACTCCCTCAGGAAGACCCAAATCAATTTATTTCTGATTTTCTACAGATTTGTGATACAGTGAAGACCAATGGAGTGAATCTTGAGGTATACAAACTCATGCTCTTCCCATTTGCTGTAAAGGACAGAGCAAAGCTGTGGTTAAATTCTCAACCCAAGGAGAGTCTGGATACTTGGGACAAGGTTGTCACTGGATTTCTGACTAAATTTTTCCCAACTCAAAAGCTGACTAAGTTAAGGGTGGAGGTTCAGACTTTCAGACAGAAAGATAGTGAGACACTTTATGAAGCTTGGGAGAGATTCAAGCTACTGACTAGGCAATGCCCCTCCAGACATGTTCTCTAGATGGACTCAGCTGGATATCTTTTATGAGGACTTATGTAAAATATCCAAGATGCGCTTAGATAATTCTGCAGGTAGTTCTTTGCACATGAAGAAGACACCAGAGGAGACTATTGAGCTTATTGAAGAGAGGCATTTTGGAAGTGGAAGCTGTTGATGCTCTTCTTGCTCAGAACAAACTTTTGTCTAAGCAAATAAATCTAATTACTCAACAGTTGAGTGGGATGCAAGTTTCAGCTGTCAACATCCAGAATACACCTCAAGAGATCCCTTGTGATATGACAGGTAATTTTATGCAAAATGAGAATTATGTTTATGCTCAATCTTCCACTGAACAGGTCAATTACATAGGGAATGCTCCTAGAAACCCAAATAATGATCCGTATGCCAAGACATTTAATCAGGAATGGAGAAATCATTCAAATTTTGGGGGGAGAGAGCAACCTCAGAAGCTACAGAATTTTAATAATAATTCTCAGGACGATTTTCAACAGAATAATTTTAATAACCACCAGTTTCAGTCATCTCAGCAAACAACTCCTCAGTCTCAGAATACTAGTGATTTGGAAGCACTAATGGCGAGTTTTATACATGAAACCAGAGTATCAATCAAGAACTTGGAGATTCAAATGGGTCAATTAGCCACAAAAGTTAATGAAATTGATCAGAGGACGGCTAATAGCCTTCTTGGTAACACAATTCCAAATCCAACAGAGGAGTGCAAGGCTATCACCTTGATAAGTGGACAAGTGGCAAGTATGGAAGTACAAGTTAATGAGGAGCCAGTTGAAAAAGAAGCTTCAGAGGAGAAGAAAGAGGTGGTGGAGCACGTCCCTCCAAAGCATACAGATAACCCATTTCCAAACTCTCTTGACACTTATCCTACATTGTCCAAGGTGCCTGAGTACAAGCCTAAAATGCCATATCCTGAGAGACTTCAAAAGGAGACCAAGGACAAGCAGTTTTCAAAGTTCTTGGAAGTCTTCAGAAAGTTACAAATCAATATTTCTTTTGCTGAAGTTTTAGAGCAAATGCCTCTCTATGCCAAGTTCATGAAGGAGCTATTGTCAAAGAAGAGGCCTTTAAAGGGAGATGAGACAGTGGTCCTGACTAAGGAATGTAGTGCCATCATTCAGAATAACTTGCCAAGTAAGATGCCAGATCCAGGGAGCTTTCAAATCCCATGTACCATTGGGAGCACCACCCTTTGAGAAAGCGTTATGTGATTTAGGAGCAAGTATCAATTTAATGCCCTTGTCTGTGATGAAGAAGTTGCAAATCCAAGAGGCACAACCCACACAAATAGCATTACAGATGACAGACAAATCTATAGAGCTTGCATACAGATTAGTGGAGAATATCTTGGTCAAAGTGGGTAAGTTCTTCCTCCCAGCAGATTTTGTGATTCTTGACACCGGGGGGATGAGAACGTCTCTATAATTCTAGGAACACCATTCCTAACCACTGGGAGAGCTCTGATTGATGTGGAAGAAGGTGAATTGGTGCTTAGAGTGCATAATGAACAACTGGTCTTTCATGTCTTCAAAGATATGCATTCAGCAGGTGAAGAGAAGAAGTGCATGCAGACTGAGCTTATTACTCCAAACCTTTAAGAACCCCCTGATGATGCACAGCAGAATCTGCAACTCAAACCTCCTTTGGTGACAATTAATAAAATTTCTCCTGACATCAAACCTAAGTTTGGTGTCGGGAATGCATCATCCACCAAGGAAGAGGTTTCCAAAAAGAAGAAAGTACCCAGGGGATGGAGAAACAAAAAGATTCCCACTGAAGACTTCTCCCCAAGAATGAAGGTGGTGTTGACTAGCAATCCAGTGTTGACTTATACAGTAAACCGAATCTTCTCTCTAGAGAATATTGAGCTACTTTATGGAGACACAGGAAAAAAGTTCAAAGTGAGGGGTGAAGAGCTGAGCCCCTATGATCCTCCTCCTTAGAAGAACTAACCGTCAAGCTAGTGACGTTAAAGAAGCGCTTGTCGGGAGGCAACCCGATGTTTTCATATCCTTCAATTTGATTTCTATTAGTTTAATTTTGTTATTTATTTAGTTTTCATTGAGTTTTTACTGTTTTTCCTTTGTTTTACGTGTGTTTAGATCATGCAGAGTATTGAAACAGAAACAGACTCCTGATTGTAGAGCTATGGACGTCAGGAGAGGAGTATATTGATTCAGGAGAGTAAACACCTAACTTGAGAATTTCAAATTAGGCGCCACATATTACGCGTAGAGGAGAATTCTGTTCTGGAAGGTCTGCGCCTAACTTGAGACTTTTCAAGTTAGGCACCGCATACTACGCATCAAGGACCATTTCATTTGGGAGGGTCTGCGCCTAACTTGAGGATTTTCAAGGTAGGCGCAAGGTGTGAAGACTCAAAGCAAGTTAGGCGCATCAGAGGCCAAGTTGGGCACAGAAGCAGCTAGCCCATTTAGGAGGGTCCAAGTAAGGCGCAGCAAAAAAGGGCGTGACATCGAGTTAGGCACAAGGCCCTAATTATTGATTCAAGTTAGGCACACCATAGCTGAAGTTAGGCGCTATCTCCTTCCACAATTATTCAAGTTAGGCGCCATAAGGAATTGCAACACATGAAATTAGGCGCGGGGGTTATAAGGAAGCATGAAGTTAGGCGCCAAAATTATTCAAGTTAGGCGCCATCATTGGATTGCTTTCTATAAATCCAAACAATATCCAACAATCCTTGAAACAAAAAGAAAACAAAATAAAACAAAAAAACAAAAAAAAATAGGTTTTAATTTTTATCTATCTTGCCCTTTTATCATTGTATTCTTCTTTTGCAATAATATTTGCTTTTACTCCTTCGTACGTCTTTTTATGTCTCTCCCTGTTTTTAGTTTTTCTTTGCTTGAAGACAAGCAATCTTTTTAAGTTTGGTGTTGTCGCTTCGCTTGTGGCTTTTCTGTTTATTTTAATGACACCAAAGGGAGGCGAATCATCTTCACGGAGCAGCACAGCCTGAAGAATGAGACGGCCACTAGGATAACTAAGGTGGTTGAGTTCTTTTTATTCTATATTTCCTCCCGTTCTTATTATGTTATATTCCTGTTTTTTGCTATTTTACTTGGTCTCTGCATGATCCTTTGTTATTTCAATTTCTAGGTTCTAGTTTAATTTTTTTTTATTTTGCTATTTGATTTTAAATCTGAAAGTTGTCTTATGTATTGCTCACTAAGCTTGAAATCAAAAGAAAAGAAAGAAGAAAAATATGCAATGCATGAGTAAAAGAGTTTATAACAAAAAGTAGTCTCATTTAATCAATTGTGGTGGTGTTCTTTATGATTCTGAATGCATGACATGAACTGTGCATATTTGAGTTTGAGTCAAGGGGTGTTGATGTAGAAGGAACAGGAATTTAGAGAAATATTAAGAATTCTCTAAAGTTAGTGAAAGCTTAGTCCTTGAAGTAAAAGAAACAGCAAAAGAAAAGAAAAAATATAAAAGCAAGGTCCAAGACTCTGAGCATCAATGACTAGGGAGGTCAGACAAGATTAAAAGCTCAAAGAGTTGTTTCCCTAGTCATATGCTTGTGGTGTTCTTGTGTCAAGTAATCCTTGAGACAGAACATTTAGAGTCGAGATCAAATGCATTTAGCAGAGTATGCCAAAGGCTTTGAGCACCACTGTCTGGGAGTAGCTGAAAGAAAAATCAGAAGTTCAAGAGAGTTCCCCAGTTAAGTGCTTGTGGTGTTCTTGTGTCAATTAACCCTTGAGACAAAACATTTAAAGTCACGGCAAAGCTCAAGGTGCAAAACATCAATTAAAAGAGAATTAAAGGATATCTTCTGTGTTCAAGGATTAAACTGAAGTATAAAGATTAGAAAATTCATAATATGATTCGGATTCTAATTCCGAATGACATTGACATTCCTCTGATTCAAAAGAAAGTGAGATGCCAAAACTGTTCAGAATTGCAATAGATAAATCCCACTTTAAGCAGAGACATGAGAATAATTGAACTCTCACTCTCATGAAAATTCACATCTTAAGCCTATATTAGTTTTGGGTGCTTGAGGACAAGCAACTATTCAAGTTTGGTGTTGTGATGCGTGAGCATCCTTTCTATCTTTTCCTAGTGAATTTGTATTCAATTTGTTGAGTTTAATCAAGAATTAATTATCTTTTAGCAACTATGGATGCTACTTTGAGTCGTGTGTAATTCTATTTATTTTAGGTAGCATTCGACTGGATTTGATGGAGTTTCCACAGAAAAAGAGAAGATGGCGAATGATGTTATCAACCCTGACCTCTCTGCACTCAAACCTGAATAACTCGAGCTACAAAAGTCCAATGGACGTGATTCCAGTGGCGTTAGAAAGCTAACTTCTAGATCTTTCCAACCATATATAATAGTTTATACTTCTTCTCCACCAAGTCATCCAAGGCTGCGCCTAACTTGAGAAATCTCAAGTTAGGCGCATGACACAACAACAACACGCAAAATTGGTTGATTCCTTCAAGTTAGGTGCAGGTGCACTCAAGTTAGGCACATGCCTTACTCACACACACCAAGTTAGGCACAGACATGCTCAAGTTAGGCACAGTGCCATCGAAGTTGGGTGCAAGGCTTAGCAATTCTTAAAGTTAGGCGCATGGATCCACAAGTAAGGCGCCAACACCCTCCACCAAGTGAAGTTAGGCGCCACCTCCATCAAGTTAGGCGCCAGCTATATGAATCAAGGTGGTCCCAATGCTCAATCAAAGGAATGCTGTGAAGATCTTTATTTATTTTTGATTAAATTTAATTTATTTATAAATAGGAAAAGATATTATTTAGTCTTAGAAAATATATTTTACATTAATTAGGATTAGATATAAAAGGAAAAAGAATCAGCCCTTCGGGCTCTTCTCTTCTCTTACCTCATTCCACAATTTATGGTTTATCAGAATCCTAGTTTTTCTCTGATCCATGAGCAACTAAACCTCCACTGTTAAGGTTAGGAGCTCTGTCTATTGTATGGATTGATACTATTACTTTTCTATTTTAATTCATGTATTGATTTCTATTTCAAGAATTGTTTTCGTTCTTTATCTTATGAATTTGGGTGGAACGGAAGTATGACCCTTGTTCTAATTGAGTTCTTGTATAACTTGGAAAAGCTCCTTACTTGAACAACAGCTTGAAAATAATTTCTCCTAAACTTCTAATTATCTGGACTTAATAGGATACGTGACATATAATCCTCTTATATTTGGGTAATTAGGGTTTCTGTGGCATATAAACTAGAATTGAACTTCACCCTCTAATTGGAATTAAGTGACCAAGAAATTGGCGGTTGGTGAATTTTAGAGGAGACTAAAATGGTCTACGGAATTAGGGTTTAGTCACATATAGTTTGCCATGAATTGAATCTTGTATGATTAAAATAGTTAGTAAGAAAAGTCAATCCGGAAGATAGATATCTCTGAAGCCTTAACTGTTTTTCCATATATATTTCACAACTTGTTTACTGTTTGCTTTCTGATATTCTGGATTTATTGTTAATGCGTTTGAACTCTCAAAACACCATTTTTACTTGTCTAACTAAGTAAATTATTCAACCATTGTTGCTTAGTCCATCAATTCTCATGGGATCGACCCTCATTCACCTGATGTACTACTTGGTACGACCCGGTGTACTTGGACTTTAAATTCCTCACCCGTGTAGAGATCGAGATCGGAAAAAAGTGTAGAGTTTTTTATGCAAACGGAAGTGTGACCTAGCTACAATGGCAGACTCCTCCATTACAGATATTTAAGCAAGTCTGGAGCAAAATTTGGACCTAGCCGCTGCAAAGTTAAGAACCATGGCTCGTATTGTGAAGAGGCTCAAAGATCTGCAATCTAGTGAAGCAAGATAGAGCTCGACATATTTGACAGATCTAGCCAGCATCTACTACTTATCCCCTGATGAGAATTTTAGAATCTCCATCATTTCTATTGTTTTGGATACTCAGAATTATGACTCTTGGTCTAGATCTATGCTGCGAGCTTTGAAATTGAAAAACAAGTTAAGATTCATTGATGAAACTGCACGAAAACCGAATAGAGAGGATCCAGAATTTGTTGCGTGGGAGAAGTGTAATACATTTGATGTATCGTTGCTTAATTTGTCCTTAAGTAGCGATATCGTATAGAGTGTGGCTTGGAACGCACTAGCGGTGAATCTGTGGGAGGATTTGAAATACAGGTACTACTGTGGAGATGAATTCTGCATCGCTGAGTTAGAAGAATATATGCCATGAAACAAGGTGACTTGAGCATTACCAGCTATTTCACTAAGTTGAAAGCTGTGTGAAAAGAGATAAAAGGCTTCCAACCGGTCCCAGCATGTGTGATGAGTGAAGAAAAGTGTGAATGTGGTCTTGGCATGGTTAGGGACTATCAAAGAAGGACCTATGCAATGCAATTTCTGAAGGGACTAAATGAGCAATATGGCACAGTTCGTTCGCAGATAATGCTCATGAAGCCCATCCCGAATATTAATGAATTTTTTCCATTACTCACTCAACAAAAGAGGCAACTTACCGTTTCCGATATGGAGGTGCAGAATTTTTAGTTCGCAATTTCAGGGAATACAAAGGTCGAGGAAGAGGTGGAAGAGGCTACCACAAGCATGGCTATCCACCTCACTTGCAAAATTCAAATATGCCACGCGAATTGAGCAATGGAGCTATAGCTAACAATATCGCTAGTGATGGTGATGAGAATGGCGGCAGCTCCCTGGAATTGGACAAAGAGACTGGTGTTCAAGCAGTGACCAATCAGAGCTTGAGATATTAAATCCATCTACTACTTTAGATCAAAATAGAAGCAACAAGATTTTCAATCAGTCCACACAAGATTATCCAATCCAACAATAAGATGAAGATGCTGTCTTACAGATTGTTATTCACTCTTTCTAGAAACAAATTCAATTATGATGAGTCACTATTTATTAGAGTTGTTAGTAGATGGATTTAGGTTGGTAGTGGTTAGATAGTAATTATATAGTGGTGTAGTATTTTTATATATAGCTAGCTAGATTATACACAGAAAAGAAAGTTAACATTAATATCTCCTCTCTTGAATTTTATATGGTATCAGAGCTCCTTTGAGTTCTACTGGTATCCATGGTGAAGACTGCTGATCCAAATCGTCATTCATCCTCTTCTCCATCTTTTTCCACTATGATAGAGGATCAGTCTCTTAACTTAGCACAAGACCCCACCAATCCCTGCTATAGTCATCCCAATGAGAATGCCACTTCTGTTTTGGCAACCCCTATTCTTACAGGCAATAATTATCATTCTTGGTGTCGATCTTTTTCTATGGCCATCGTCTTTAAAAATAAACATGAATTCCTTACTGATACCATCCATCCTCCTTTACCGGATGGACCTCTTTATCCAATCTGGGAACACTGTAACAATCTGGTTCTATCCTGGCTCTTTTATTCGGATTTGGATTCTCTAAAGTTTGAATTTCACTTTAGAGAGTAAAGTGTAATCTCTCACCATTTATTTTATAGGTGGGACAAAGAATAAATATGAGAGAGAAACCATTCAATGGTAGAAGATTACACTTTACCCTCTAAAGTACAAATTTAAAATTTAGAGGATCCAAATTCCTTTTATTCACTATCACCTTCAATTATGCAAAGCGTTATCTACTTCAACACAGTCTCTGCTGTTTGGACTGATCTCAAAGAATGCTTTTTCCATAGTGACTTGCTTAGAGTTGCAAAGTGACAGAAAAAGGTGTATCAACTCAAACAAGAAAATCTCACAATTACAGACTTTTACACTTTATTAAAAACACTCTGGGAAGAGCTTGACAATTCGCGGTCGCTTCCAATATGTGCTTGCCCGGCAAAAAGTCATCCCAGGACTTCGTTATCCGATTTCTCAAATGTCTTGAGAAAAGATTCTCTGTTGTTCAATCACAAGTTCAACTTATGGATCCTCTGCTGCCAGTGACTCACGTGTTTGCATTCTTTATTCAACACGAATGCTAACTACAAGCTCTGTCTGGAATCTTGGATGAACCGCGTGCAGTGGCTGCTGCTATTGAATTGCGCCATCCTCCATCTGGTCACGGCGGTGGTCGTCTGTCATTTTTCTCCAGTGCAGGTCATGATAGTGCTGCTTCTTCCTCCAAACAATGTTTCTATTGTGGCCAGAATGGCCACACAGTGGATGTTTGCTACAGTAAATATGGATACCCACCAAGTCACCCATGTTTCCCAGGGAAGCCGCGCTTCAATAGTCGCTCCTCATCCTTTATGAACGTCACAGCCACTTTTTTGCTTCCTAATCTAATTTAAACGCCGCTACCTTCACAGAATGCCCTAGTTCTAGGAGATAGGGCAACCCAGCAACAACATTCAGATGCAGATCAGGTTATGGGTCTCTCTCTCCAGCCCAAAATCATTCCCTCATGAATATCTTAAAAAGGGCCAAAGCTTCAACTTCAGAATGCAAGGGCAGTGTTGGATCATCTCAAAGCCCAAATTTAGGTATTCTTTATTTATGCTCTTCATACACTTTTTCTATTCTAAATAATTTTTCAAATCAACATGTTTTTCTTGACACTTGGATCATTGATTCAGGTGCCACCGATCACATTATCTCAAATTTATCTTGGTTTTATTCTTATTCTAAAATTAGTCTCATACTTGTTCATATGCCAAGTGGTTTACAAGTTATTGCTTCATTAAAGGAATTGTGAAATTTTCAAATTCGTAAATTCTTCGTGGTGTTCTTTACCTTCCAAACTTTAGTTTCAATATTATTTCCATTTTGAAAATAACTTCTATGTTAAAATGTGAACTCACTTTTTTATGTTCATCATGCAAATTACAGAACAACAATTCGAAGATGATTGGTTTGGATAGCCTGAGAAAGGAGTTATATATCCTTAACAAATTCTTCACCACCAATAATGCATCCACTACACACTCCATCAACACCATACAAGCCACTCCCATCACACCTTCAAATCTATGACATTTTTGTTTAGGACATCTTTCTAGAGAAAGACTTAATTTTTTACATAGAAAATTTTCTTTTATTTCCACACATTGTGATCAATTTTGTGATATTGTCATCTTTTCAAGCAAAAGAAAATTTTTTTTACAAAGTTTAAACAAAGCTAATCATGCCTTTGATTTATTACATCTTAATATATGGGGTCTTTTTCGCCAAAATTCTATTCACAATCATAAATATTTTCTAATTATTGTTGATGATTTTACTCGTTTTACATGGATAATTCTTCCAAAATCAAAAGGAGAAGTTCAAAATCATGTCAAAAATTTTATTGCATTAGTTGAAACGCAATTTAATTCCAAAGTCAAATTTATTCGTTCTGGTAATAGTTCTTAATTTCTTCTAAATGATTTTTATGCTTTTAAAGGAACTATCCATCAATGGAGCTGTGTAGAAATTCCTCAACAAAATGGATGGGTGGAATGTAAACATCAACAAATTTTAAATGTGGCTCGTGCCCTCATGTTTCAATCAAAATTACCTGCTTCTTTTTAGTGTTATAATCATGCGTTCTATTTAATTAATAGGTACTTTTTCCTTCATAAAATTTAAAACACCTTTTAAAATTTTATTTCAACATTTACCAAATTATCATGACATTAAAGTTTTGGGTGTTTATGTTATGTTTTCACTCTCATGACAAATAGATCAGAATTTGATCTAAGGGATAAAAATGCCATTTTTATTGGTTTCAAAAATGGTTTTGAAGAGTATATTATTTATAGCTTAGATTTCAAAAGGATTGAAATTTCTAGAAATGTTGTCTTTCATGAAATGATAATGCGATTAGCCCAAACACATTCCATTCTTACTCTATCCAATCCAATAACCACTAATATTCCATATAACAATAACTCAAACACTATACAATCTACCAGCCTACCTATTAGGCCTCACCCAATTCCTATTGACCCAAACCCTCTTTCCACACTCCACGATACTTTTGTGCCTCCTTCAGCATCAAGAACGCATCCTTCTTCACCCGCAACCTTTAGTTCTTTTTCATCTTTATCCTCTCATCCTACCACTTCTGACACCATGCCTTAGATAACACCACATAGTACTACCCTCACTACACTACCTTCTCTTTTATCACCTTTGTCTTTTCACCTATTACCTACAATAGTATCCATACCCCTTCGCCGTAGTCACCAAGACTGACAACCACCCTCACATTTTTCTGATTACATCTGTGGCTCCTTTCTTATCTACGCAAAATCTTTATCCTCAATGTGCCGATATCCCTTATCCTATGTTATGTCTTTGTCACCTCTTTCTCATTCTCACAAAAATTTTACTCTATCATTGCATTCTAAAATTAAACCAAGGTCCTTTCAAGATGCTAATACATGTCCGCATTGGCGAAATGCCATGAAGGACGAACTTGGTGCTCTTGAGTTGAACAAAACTTGGTCTATTGTTGATTGTCCTACTGGGATCAACCCAATCGATTGTAAATGGGTATACTATGTTAAGCGTCGACCTGATGGTATTGTCGAAAGGTACAAAGCCCATGTTGTGGTAAAAGGATTTACACAAATTGAAAAGGTTGATTTTCTGAAAATGTTCTCTCCAGTAGTGAAGCCTACAACTATTAGATTAGTTCTGGCATTAGCATCTATGAAGAATTGGCCTCTCCGTCAGCTTGACGTCAATAATGCCTTTTTAGAGAATGTTTATACGGCCCTCCCTCTTAGTATTGCATCCAATCGCCCAAATCAGTACTGCAAATGATTGAAATCGTTATATGGTTTGCGTCAATCATATGTGGTATGAGAAGTTATCCAAACTCTTACCTTCTTATGGATACCAGCTGACTATCTCTGATTATAGCTTATTTATTAAAATTTGTGGTACTGACATATCTATTCTCTTGGTTTATGTTGATGATATTATTTTAATTGAAAATTCTTTATCTAAAATGACTACAATTAAATCTATTTTACATCAACATTTTAAAATAAAAAATTTGGGCACTTTAAAATATTTCTTAGGCATTAAGGTTGCTCAATCTGCCCAAGAAATTTCTTTATCTCAACGAAAATATTGTGTTGATCTATTAGAGAATTTTGGTTATTTCGGAGCCAAACCTACCTCTATTCCTATAGATAGTGCCACACAGTTACACCAAGATAATAGTCTCCTGCTTGATGATCTTTTTCTTTATAGATGCCTTGTTGGTCGCTTCATTTATCTTACCACCACACGGCAAGATATTATGTATGCTACACAATAATTAACTCAATTCGTGGCTTCTCCTACTCAAGCACATTTTCAGGCTGCCACTCGTGTATTACGCTATTTGAAAGCCACTCCAGGAAAGGGTCTTTTCTTTCCAAGATACTCCACCATTCAACTTTTGTGCTTTAGCGATTCAGACTGGGCAGGCTGCCCTGACACCCGTCACTCCTTGGTCGGTTATTGTTTCTTCTTAAGGAGGTCTTTGATTCTTAGAAGACTAAGAAACAGAATACTACTGTTCATTCATCTACAGAAGTTGAGTA
Source organism: Arachis ipaensis (assembly GCF_000816755.2). NCBI lineage: Eukaryota > Viridiplantae > Streptophyta > Magnoliopsida > Fabales > Fabaceae > Arachis > Arachis ipaensis. The sequence goes on from NC_029791.2 coordinate 31,808,881, forward strand.
GTGTGCTCTTGTCAACACAACTTGTGAGCTTTAAGGGTTAATTAACATGTTGCAATTCCTTCATCTTGCACCCGAGAAACCTCTAGTTCTTTACTATGACAATCAGAGTGCTCTTCACATTGCAGCCAATCCCGTTTTCATGAAAGGACAAAACATTTGAAAGTTGACTGTTTTTTGGTTCGACAAAAGGCTCAAGTTGGAGTGATAAAACTTCTCCCTATTTTTTCTTCAGGACAATTGGCTGACATCTTTACAAAGCCACTGTCCCCTCATCCCTTTCATCTCAACCTTTCTAAACTTGGTATTTTTGATATCTTTCATCCTCTAACTTGGAGGGGCATATTAAATTCATCTACTACTTCAGCTCAAAATAGAAGTAACAATGTTTCCAATTAGTCCACACAAGATGATCCAATCCAACAATAATATGAAGCTACTGTCTCACAGATTGTTATTCACTCTTCCAAAAACAAATTCAATTATGATGAATCACTATTTATTAGAGTTGTTAGTAAATGGATTTAGGTTGGTAGTGGTTAGATAATAATTATAATAGTGGTGTAGTATTTCTATATATAGCTAGCACCATATGCCTTTCTTCGATAGGAGTGTGCACAGGCTTTTCAAGACGACAGTGTGAGAGATTCCTGCCTGCCAACCAACTGCAGGAAAGAGAGGTATAATCTTAAAGGTTTACACACTTTGCATGAGCTCTCATATTGCATATCTTTTGTAAGTGAAATTTTTTTTTCAAATTCATGGGTGTGAGACACAGGGGCTACTAACCATATGTGTCACTCGTTGCATTTATTTTTCAAATTTTTGGGCATATTAGGCCCATCTTGGTCCAGTTACCAAATGGATCACATACAATAGCAAGTGTGAGTGGAAGAGTGGTATTCTCCAATACACTCTATCTTATTGATGTGCTTTATTTATCCAATTTCAATTTTAATTTACTCTCTGTATCTAAACTCACTAAAGGCTTGCCTTGCAAATGTATTTTCACCAATGAATTTTTTGAAATACAAAATCAGAGTTCCTTAAAGACAACTGGAATAGCTAGAGCCAAAAATGGATTATACATTATGAGCTCCATGATAAGTGGATATCTTATATGCTTTTTCATAGCATTTTCATAGTATTTTTGTTAGATTTTAGTAATTTTCATTAAGTTTAGTATATTTTATTGCAAAAATTCTTATTTTGATACTACTTTGAGTTTTTGTATTTTTTCTATGATTTTAGAAGATTTTTGGGCAAAATTGACAAATTTGGCAAAGCCTTGTTCAGAGACGAAGAAAGCATAGCAGATGCTATCAAATCCTGGCCTCCGTGCATTCCAACGGACATAATTTGAGCTATAGAGATCCAATTGATGCGTTATCAATGGCGTTGGAAAGCTAACTTCGAGAGCTTTCTAGCAATATATAATAGTCTATACTTCTTTTCCAGAATCATGCCCAAAAGTGGCGTTGAACGTCTACATCTGGCGTTCAACGCCAGCCAGGGACCAGAAGAAAGCACGTTCACCCCCCTAACTGGCGTTTAATGCCCATCCTCCAAGTTGAACGCCAGGCTTGGACGAGCACAAGACTAAAGTGGGCCCAAAGTGGATTTTAGCACTCCTTAGCTTTTCTAGTCTTATCTTTGTACTTTTTAATTTTAAATTAACATCTTTTACGGTTAGCATCTCCTATATATAGTGGATATCACTTAGGATCATGAAGAAACTTGTATCATACTTTCAAATCTAAATTTTCTTTGTAAACTATGAACAACTAAACCTCCTAGGTTAAGATTAGAAACTCTGCTGATTCCTATAGATTAATAATATTACTTTTTCTATTTCAATATATGCTTGATTCCTTTCTATGATGTAGTATCGTTCTTCATCCAAATGAGACTGTGTATGTCCCTTCTCTACATGAGTTCTTGTGATACCGGAAAAAGTTCACTTGAGCTAAAGCTTGAGAATACATCACCTGAACCAATAATTTATCTGGCCTAATTGAGGATATGTGACATATAATCCATTTAGTTATGGGTGATGAGGTTCTTGTGGAGCTAAGGCTAGAATCATTGAGCTTCATTCTCCGATCTGAAAGATCTGACTTTGTCTGTGGCGTTTTGAGTAGGATCAACAAAGGAGAGTGAATTGCGCGGGCTTCATCCTCGTTCATATTGAATGACCATTGACAACGGCGTTTGATATGAATTAGAGGAGATTAACTTGATGAGAGGACATGAGTTAATCACTTACAGCTTTGTCATAGAACGAATCATTCATTGTTGAAGTAGTTTGTGAGAAGTATTAATCCAGAAAGATAAAGCATCTCAAAGGCTTAACTATTTTATCATTATTGTTTCTACATCAATTCTTTACTGTTTTCTTTATTTTCTTATTTATGCGCACTCAACAACAACAACTACCTTTCTATTCACTTGACTAAGATCTGCAGGATAACCATTGCTTGTTCAATCCAACAATTCTCGTGGGATCGACCCTCACTTACCTGAAGTATTACTTGGACGACCCGGTATACTTGCCGATGAAGTTGTGCGAGTTCAATTTCGCGCACCACTCCACTTCAAATTTGTGTACATCATTATTAGAGCTAACACATTTTAAGCATTCAATACCCATGACACTTCCCAGAAATAAAGAGAATTCCAAGAGAAATTTCAGTTTTAGTTCAAATATTCAAACAGCCGATTTGCATTTACATCATCAAGAGCTTTCTCTTAGTGACTTGTGGCATTATAGGTTAGGACATATACCGCAATATAGATTTAACATAGTTAAACAAATTTATCCATATGTAAGTTTTTTAGTGCTGATTGTAATAGATCATGTGATCCTTATCATTTTGCAAAGCAAAGGAGATTGCCATTTCCTCTTAGTTAGTCCAACAGCAAAAATAGTTTTGATTTGATTCATGTAGACATTTGGAGACCGTTTTGTCTATACAAGGTTTTAAGTATTTTTTAATAATCGTGGATGATAAAAATATATTTGCGTGGGTTTATTTCATGAAATTAAAATCAGAGGCAAACACTACCTAAATCTTTTGTTACTGTTAGACAAAATATAATTTTTACGAGAAAATTATAAAAAGAAATAATTAGTTATATGGTGATGTCTCCATATATAATATTTATATCTATTTTAAAATTAATTTAGATCATTTGATAGTTGGTTATTTATTTAAATTTTGAAATTAACATCAAGCAACAAGTGCGGGAACAGTTACGAGTGCAATTCAAAATTTCCGCAAGTAGTGTACAAAGAGTAACTGTCAGCTGACATTAGGCTAGTCTATAAATAGAGCTTTAGAAAAACATTGTAATCAGTTCAGTTCTTCTTGGAAAACACTTAGAAACCCAAAAAACGCTCTCAGCCCCTTGGCATGACAGAGTAAAATTGGGAATCTTAAGTAATTCCTCTGAACTCAAACACTTGTACTTTGTTTTTTCCCAGTTTTTATTAATAAATTCCTCTACTTTTACGTCTTCTTCTCTTTTACGTTCATGTTTCTTCCTTCATCTTCTTTTTAATTTCCTGTTTGTTTCAATTTCTGCAGTTTACTTTGCCACCGGCACCTTGCATTTATATGTTTATTTGTTACTTTTATTCCTTTTTAATTTTATTTGATGTTACAATTGCGACATTGAGATACCCACATTTTTATTTTAAATATTAACAAAAATTTGAGTAAAACAAATTAGCACGCCCGGTGGGACATTGTCAATAGATTGGAATTGTCAAAAGGAAAACCAAGAGTTTTGAATTTGCATGTGGTTGCGCAGTGGTAAGTTCGTACGTCCAGAGCCAAAGAAATCAGCGTCAGTTGACATGTCAAATACTTCTGTAGCATCTTCTTCTACTTCTAATGATGAGATTAGAGGAAATGAATCCGGAAATTCTCCTGTGATTCCAAACACAGAGCCTACCTTGCTGCCAGTGAGGCATGATGGCGTTGGCCATGCCTATACAGGGTTAAATGCAACTCACATAAATACCGTGGGGTGGCCGCCATATGGCTTGCCACCGGGGTATGTCCCCCCCCCCCATGGTGACACAAGGATTACCTGTGCCTCTCTACTCAACTTTTTAAAATCCTATTTATCAAAATTCATTGGCATGTCAAATGTACCTGTTTCTGGGGTGTCAGGTTCACACATATCACAACAAAATTTTTCACATGCTGTTAATGTAGGAAATAACAGTGCATCTAATTCTACTACATCTACTGTCACTAGGGTAGAAAATTCTAGACCTGTATTTTCTGACATGTCAAGAGCAATGCCTGTTAACCAACCTAGTCAAACTGTGGGATCTTTAGCAAATATTAGGCAACAGATGGATGAAAGTCACCATGATCTAGTAAACATATTAACTCATCAAATGGTGACAGTTTTAAATCCTCTTTTAGAAAACACAAACACTAGAATTGAACAATTAAATAGGCAAGTTAATAGAATTGCTACTGTGGTAAATTTAGAAGAAAATGATAACCAGGGTTTAAGATTTGATAATGTCAATCAAAATGGTGGAGCAATTCCTAATTATGATGTCCATATGCCTAGACATGGTCAAAATGCTGATGATATGTTAGAAAGACTTAGGCAAAACAACTTAGGGGGGCATTATAATCTAGCTAGAAATGTTGAACAAGTGTTAAACCATTTGGAATTTAATGTTGGTTGCTTAAATAGGCCGTATTTCGTGTCCACTTTTCCTGAATTTGTCCAACAAGCAGAGCTTCCAAGAGGTTGGAAAATTCCAAAATCCCTTACAAAATTTTCTGGAGAAGAAAATGAGTCTACAGTAGAGCATATTGCTCGATATACTGTTGAGATTGGGGAAGCAGCTTCTAATGAATATCTCAAGATGAGATATTTTCCTTCTTCTTTAACAAAAAATGCATTTACATGGTTCTCCAACTTGAGACCAAATTCTATTCATTCTTGGGCACAGTTAGAAAGAAATTTTCATGATCAATTTTTCCGAAGTGAATTAAAAGTTAGTCTTACAGATTTATTCTCTGTTAAACGTGCAGAGGGAGAATCCATTGATACCTATTTGGCACAGTTTAGAAATATGAGAAATAAATATTTTACTCCGATTCCAGAATCTGAAGTTGTCAAAATGGCTACTAATGAGTTAGAATTTGGAGTTAGGAAGAAACTTGTCAATCAACATACTTTAGATCTTTCCTAGTTAGCTGAAAGAGTAAGACAAATAGAAAAAATTAAAAAAGAAAAAGAAAATTTCAAAAAAGGTTCTAAAAAGGTTGCATATGTTGATTGTTTTTCCGATAGTAGTAATTCAGATGAGAAAGAGGTTTATATTGCTGAATTGCGAGGAGGTCCTCCTTATGTATGCAAATCCTTGAAGCCTGTTAAAGGAAAACAAAAAGTTTTTCCATATTCTAAAACTGAAAATAAGACTTATTCTTTTGATATTTCTAGAGCAGATCAAATATTTGAAGTTTTATTAAAGGATAAGTAGCTTATTTTACCAGAAGGAAAAAAGATGCCTTCAGCTGATGAAATAAAGAATAAAAAGTTTTGTAAGTTTCATCAGGTATTCTCACACACCACTAATAATTGCGTCTGTTTCAGGGACTTGATACAAAAAGCAATTGAGGAGGGAAGATTGAAGTTTGAGGATGAAACTACTATGAAGGTGAACACTGAACCATTTGCTGCTGACTCAAATTATGTTGAGCCATTCAATTTGTCAGTCAACATGGTAGAAGTTGATGCCACAAGGGTTAGTGCTAAAGATGAAAATAAAGGCTTGAGAGTCTTTGATCAAGATAAGAAGCCAGTTTATCCTCATCCGGGTGAGGATCTGTTAGATTTTTTGTTGAGAATTAAAGAATCTGACAGCACCATCGCCATGTGCCCAAAGTGCAATGCTATTTTTGACAAGGAAGCTGCAAAAGAGTTTGAAAAGTACAAAGTTGAAGAGAAAGAAAAGGCTGAGTTGAGAAAGAAGATTGCTTAAAAAGAAAATAAAACTAACGAACTAAAGCGGAAGATAGCCGAGGGAAAACAAAAGTTGGGCAGTCAGGCTCCTTTAAACAAGTGTGTCAACAATACTGGGATACAACCCGTCAACCAGAAGATGAAGACTGTAGTCATGATTGATGAAAAACCTGATGGATTTTCTCAAAAGACAAGAGTTCCTCCCACCAAAATTTCAAACAATAAATGGGTCCAAATTGTGAGAATGTGCAGAATCAACCTACTGCCTTTGCAAGAGAAAAAAACAAATGGGTGAAGCCTAGACCTTTTAAGCCCAGGTACTACGAGTCTCAGTTATGGAACATGAATCATGCACAAGACGGAGGTAGTATATATATTCCAAAAAATGTGCCTATTCCCTCAAAGCCAATTTATTCTTGTTATAATCCTAACATGCAGCAGGTTCCTAATTATTCTCCTTGGCCCAATTGTCAAAATGTTCTAAAGTATTCAGCTTTTACAACTTTTGAGCAAAAAGATAATATACCTGAGTATGTTCCTTTAGATCCATACAAGGGACACAGAAATACAAAGAAGAATCTTGCTGGAAAGAAGGTAATGGTTGAACACAAGGGAGAAAAAGATGAAGATTTAATTACTGATAATTTTGACACTGGTTTTGATGATAGCTTAGAAATAATATTTGGTGTTAAGCAACCTATAACTGTGGTGTCAATACTGCCTGAGGAGTATAGTCAAGTCCAGGAAGTAGAGTCATTAGAAGATGATTGTTATGATGTCTTTTCTGGAAGTGAATGCTTGTTACTAGATGACAATATGTGTGGTGGAGGATTGTTTGAGAAACCTACTGAAAATGACAAGGAGCATTTGCGTCCATTGCATATTAAGGCTCGTGTTGATGGGAGGATAGTTAATAAGATTTTAGTTGACGGGGAGCTGCTGTCAATCTCATGCCTGAAAGAATGATGGGGAGGCTTGGAAAGACTGAAAAAGATCTGATCAAAAGTAGCATTGGGGTAACAGATTTTAATGGAAGGACTTCTTCTGTTAGAGGTGTGGTTCTGCTGTCAATTGAGGTTGGTTCTGTCAATAGGCTAACTCTATTTGTGGTTGTCCCCTCTAAGGCTGGTTTTAATTTGCTTTTGGGACATGATTGGATTCATGGAATAGGTGCTATTCCATCCACTCTACATCAAAAGTTTATTTTCTAGAACGAAGATGGAGGAGTGGAAGAAGTTTCTGCTGATAATAGTACATGTTACTATGATGAGATGCATGTGGAGTTCAGGATGTATAATCCTGGAGTCAAGCCACTGACAGTTGACACCAAGGTATTTAATCCTGAAAGTATTGAGATGTACAAAATAGATATGAATGGTTTTATTTTTGTCCCTAAGGCCGGGGCAGATACGGCCTCAGGAGAAACTTAGATGATGAGTTCGACGAGCCAACTGGCTCGGCTGTCAACCTATATGGCAGACAGAGAAGGGTGCATTGACAGTGTACCTTATGATTGTATATATGATGATGGTCCTTTAGGTTTTGAAAAGAATAATACTGACATTGTAAAAAAGGTTGAGGTGCAGGATCCTTTGGAGGAAGTAGATATTGGTAACGGAGATTATCCTAGACCAACATATGTGAGCAAGATGCTGCCTGATGATTTCAAAAAAGAAATAGTGGAGATTTTGAAGGAATATTGCGACTGTTTTGCATGGGATTATGCAGAGATGCCAGGCTTGAGTCGTGAATTAGTAGAGCATCAATTGCCATTGAAAGCTAATGTTAAACCTGTCAAGCATCCACCAAGGAGATTTGCTCCTGAAGTCGTGCAAAAGATTAAAGAAGAAATTGAAAGACTTCTTAAGGCTAAGTTTATAAGAACAGCAAGGTATGTCAACTGGATTTCTATTATTGTTCCTGTCATGAAAAAGAATGGAAAATTAAGGGTCTGCATTGATTTTAGAGATTTAAATTCTGCAACACCAAAAGATGAATATCCAATGCCTATAGCTGATATGTTGATAGATTCTACTGTTGGTCATGAAATGTTAAGTTTTATGGATGGATATTCATGTTATAATCAAATATACATAGCTGAGGAAGATGTGTCAAAAACTGCATTTAGGTGTCCAGGTGCTTTAGGAACTTTTGAATGGGTTGTTATGCCATTTGGGCTCAAAAATACTGGTGCAACTTATCAAAGGGCGATGAATAAGATTTTTCATGATTTTATTGGAAATTTTATGGAAATTTATGTTGACGATGTGGTTGTTAAATCAAATGCTAAAAAAGAGCATCTAGAAAATTTTAAAAAAGCATTTGAAAGAATGAGAAAGCATAAATTGAAAATGAATCCCTTAAAATGTACTTTTGGTGTGAGTGCAGGGAATTTTCTTGGTTTCTTGGTGCAGAAAAAATGGATTGAAATTGACAAAAATAAGGCAAAGGCTATCTTAGAGGCTCCTCCTCCAGCTAACAAAAAGTAACTGCAAGCATTTTTAGGGAAGGTCAATTACCTCAGAAGGTTCATTTCCAATCTATCAGGAAAAACCAAGGTTTTTGCGCCTCTGATCAAGTTGAAAAAAGAGGAAGAGTTCCAATGAAAAACAGAGCATCAAGAAGCTTTTGACAACATCAAGCAGTATTTAGCTAATCCTCCTATTATGACACCTCCAAGGCACGGAGCACCTCTAAAACTTTACGTGTCAGCTTCTGAAGTAACAATTGGTGGAATTCTGGCTCAAGAAGATGAGAATGGCAACGAAAGAGTGATTTATTATCTCAGTCGTGTGCTAAATGATGTTGAGAGCCGTTATTCTCCAATTGAGAAACCTTGTTTAGCTTTATATTTTTCTTGTTTAAAACTTAAGTACTATTTAATTCCTAGGAATGTTTATGTAATTTCTAAGTTTGATGTTCTTAAATATATGTTGTCTTCTCCAATATTGCATGGCAGACTAGGAAAATGGATGTTGGCCTTAACGGAATTTTTTTACATTTTGTTCTTGCAAGAGCCGTTAAGGGTTAGGTTCTAGCTGATTTCCTGGTTGACCATCCTTGTATTGACATTGATGAGAGTATACTGGGTTTCATTAGTTTGGTGCCTTGGAAATTATATTTTGACGGTTCATGCCATAAGGGTGGTGTTGGTATAGGAATTTTAATTATTTCTCCAAGTGGCGAGCCAAGTAAATTCCTCTTTGAATTGAATTATTCATGTTCCAACAATGAGGCAGAGTATAAAGCGTTAATAATGGGATTGGAATTATTATTAGAAAGAGGAGTTAAAAATGTGGAAATTTACGGGGATTCACAACTTGTAGTCCGTCAAGTATCACTTGAATATAGGTGTATTAGTGAAAATTTAAGAAAGTATTTCAATGTGGCTACAGAGTTGTTGAGTAAATTTGATAATGTCATTGTAAGGCATGCTCCAAGGGAGTTAAATCAAGAAGCAAATGAATTAGCTCAAATTACTTCAAGATATAAGATCAAGCCCTCAACACTAGAAAAATTGGTAAGAATAAAGGACATATTTATGCCTTTGAGAGAAAGAGAAGTGTTGTCATTAGAAAAACTAGACCCAGAAGATTGGAGAGTACCAATTGTAGAATATTTAAAAAATCCAAGTCTTAGTGTCGATAGAAAACTTAAATATAGGGCTCAAAGTTATGTTCTAATAAGTAATATCTTGTTTAAGAAATCTGTTGATGGAAACCTCTTGACATGTTTGGGAGAAAAAAAAAGCGTATTTGGCTCTTGCCGAAGTGCACGAGGGAATTTGTGGCGCCTATCAGTCAGGAAAAAAAATGAAATGGGTGATAAATAGGAGAAGATTGTATTGGCCAGCCATTCAAAGAGATTGTATAAATTATGCTAGATCTTGTGAGAAATGCCAAAAACATGGGAGCCTTCAACATATTCCAGCGTCAGAATTGCATGTTATAATTAAACCACGGCCGTTTAGAGGTTGGGCTTTAGATCTGATCGGGCAGATTCACCCACCTTCTTCTAAAGGTCATAAGTTCATTTTAGTTGGTGTTGATTATTTTTCCAAATGGGTAGAGGCTATCCCTTTAAGGGAGGTGACTCACAATGAAATAATTGATTTCATTGAGGAGCATATTGTGCATAGGTTTGGAATTTCTCAATCTATTACCACTGATCAAGGAATATTGTTTATCGGGAAAAAGGTTATGGAATATGCCAAGTCTAGGGATATAAAAATGCTTTCTTCTACGCCGTATTATGCCCAAGCCAATGGACAAGTAGAGGCAGCGAATAAAATTTTGATTGCATTAATTAAAAAATACATTGGAAGGCAGCCAAGAAATTGGCACCAAACTCTTAGTCAAGTTCTTTGGGCTTACCAAAATTCTCCAAGAGGTTCTACTGGAACCACCCCGTATAAGTTAGTTTACGGTCATGATGCAGTGTTGCCAATTGATATTAATCTGCAAAGTATAAGGGAGACTAGACAAGATGAGATACCAGTAGTAGATTATTGGAATTCTTTGCATGATGAGCTCAATGAACTAGATGATGAAAGGTTGAGAGCTTTAGAGCGGGTGATTCGACAAAAAAATATTATGTCAAAATCATACAACCGCCGTGTTAAAGCAAAGACATTTGCAGTTGGAGATTTAGTGTGAAAAACAATTTTGCCTATAGAAAAAAAGTCAAAAACTTATGGTAAGTGGTCTCCAACTTGGAAAGGACCTTATGTAGTTGACAAGGTTTATTCTGTAAATGCCTATAAGATTATTGAAATCGGATCAGGAAGAAGAATTCCTTCAATAAATGACAAATATTTAAAAGTATATAGGACAGACATACATGAGATAAACATTCCACATGTTTAAGGACATGAAAATATCTAGTTGAAGTGTCAAAGGAAAAAATAAAGAGCTAATTAATATTTGCAATTCAGTTTGTAAAAGCTAACATGTCCTTGTGATTTCTTTGAATTGCAAGTTCTACTGACAGTGTAAAGCATTAAGATTATGAGACAAATATGTGTCCAAAGCATCAATTTAAAATAAAAGTCAATACAAAAAATTTATCATTTTGTGAGTGCAGTATAGTACATACCAACATATAGAACTAAAAATTTAGTAAATAAACATGTATGAAGCTAGAGGCATGTCAATAAATGCACATTTGATTTAATTTGACAGCACTTGAGGCGAATGCACACAAGATGGCATGCACCAGTGCAACCTGACATGGACAGATATAGAGGTCATCCCAGATGAAATACAAAAGAGGTCACTGTGATATTAATAATTGATTTAGTGTGAAGTAATGTAATAACTTCCCAAAAAAGTAGCAAGTGTTTAATCTCCAAAATAAGGATAGAGTGCATACAAAAGCAAGTAATAAACAAAATTCTAAAAGTTCCAAAAGTGAAGATTGCAGACACATATTAAAATCACAAAGGTTCATATAAGAAATGCAAGACTAAGTTTCAAAGATCTCCTTCAAGCGAGTAACTTCAGCCTGGAGAGCAGTTTGGAAGTTCCTGGCTTCTTTGGCAGCTTCTTGTGAGGAGGGCATCTTCTCTTCAAGTGACTGTAAGGCTGCATTGCTACTGTCAAGCATGCTACTTGCTTTGGCAAATTGAGCCTCATTCTTTATCAAAGCAGCATCCAGCCTATTTTTTACTCCTCTCTTGACAGTCAGCTGTTGTTCTAAGTCTCGGATCTCCTCAGATAGCTCATGAGCCCGATCTTTAGCTTTTATAATATGGGCATCCAGGGTAGCTTTGGCAGTCTCAAAAGAGGAGGTATCTTGTTTCAACTTAGAAAGAGATTCAGTTAATTGTTGATATGATGAGATAGCTGCTTGATAATCCGGAAATTTGGCATAAAGGTCCTCATAAACTTTTTGCATGTGAGCCAACAAAGGATCAATAGTCTCAGGATGTGGTGTAGTTGAAAAAGTTTGCAGAATATCAGAAAGTTGAGCCTTAAACTGTGGATCGGTAGCAAGTGTCAAAACAGGTTTGGATAGAATGACACTGAGTTGTTGGCCCAATGGAAGCAGGATGGAATTGTCTCAATCTTGGTTGTGGGAGGTGTAGTATGGGGCTGCTCTGTTGAGAGGTGACTTTGAATGGTGGAACAAGATTCAACTATGGCCTTCCGTGTATCCATGCTACATGCATATGCTTCATTTAGGCTTTCTAAATCAGCCAATAAATCCTTCGCCACATTAGGGGTCTGATCAGGAATGGAAGTGATTAGGGGTGAGCACGGGTAGCGGGTACCCGATTACCCACCCGAACCCGAACTAAACCAATCAAATTGGGTCTGGAACCGACGGGTAATCGGGTCCAACCCGAACCAAACCAATGACATTTGCTGATGATTGGTTCGGGTATCGGTTTTGGGGGCGCGGAACCTGAACCAACCCGTATACCCGATCATATATATATATATATATATGACTTTTCCATTACACAATGATTATTCATTATTAATATATTTAGATTTTAATGAGTTTAGTTTCTAATGTATTTGGTGTTTAATATATTTGGATTATTTCTATTGATGTTACATGTTTATTGTACTTGTTGAATTTTTAAAATAAAAATTTGATTTTTTTTATGAATTTTAAATTCCTCAAGTACCCAATTATCCGAATCGAATCAATCCGTTTTTAATCGGTTTGATTTGGTTCGGGTACACATACAAAAAAATACAAATCCGAATCAAACTGAATCAATTACACTTTGATCAGTTCAATTTTAATTTTACCATAAATCCGAACTAAACCAACCCATACTCACCCCTATTAAACAATGTGCTGACACTTAGAAGTGACTCTCTATCGACTATCGAGTATCGACATTAATTGTAGTAGTCCAGATTCATAGTTCTTTTTTTCGTGGTCCCTATTCCCTGATTATACAGATAATTAGATGACACAAAATATAATTCGACTTTAACCCCCCAAAATACGGAGGCCATTTTTTTTTAAATATTATTTAGACTAACCAAGTAAATAGTCAACTTTAAATCAATTAAATCACATAACTTGAAACTTCAATTTTCTTCAAAACCCCGTTCCACATGACATGGCCAATATCAAATCATACGCTCCCACGTCTCGAAGAAGGGTAGTCTCAAATAATGTTTATATATTTTTTATTTCTTATTAACATTTTTATAAAAAAAAGTATATAGACTTAGAAATAATGAAGAAATAAATTAAAAAAGAAAAATATTTTTTTCTATACTTACTGTACTGAAACGACAACATGTTAAATAGAAGACGCGGCGCACATTGTGACCATGCATCATGCATGAGGCACCGTCCTCTTTCTCTTTCTCTGCGCTTCTCTTTTGTTTTCTCCGTTTACTCATCTTTAAATAATAAATATTCATTTAGAGTAAACTATTAAAATAGTACTTTAAAGATCATATTGCTAACAAAATAATTTAAAAATTGTGAATTAACAAATAATTCTTTAAAACACTTAAAAATGTGACAAAAAATCAAATATTAAATATATTCTCAAAGACTTTAAAATTCAGATAAGTCATTATTTAAATACAAAAATATTAAATATATTAAATATTTTCATGAA
>NC_029791.2:31822576-31827475 GCF_000816755.2 Arachis ipaensis
CCTGGGAGTTTTTATATACCTTGCACCATAGGAAACATAACAATTGAGAAGTCATTCTGTGATCTTGGTGCAAGCATAAATTTGATGCCTTTGTCTCTAATGAGGAAACTCCAAATTGTCGAGCTGAAATCCATAGGGGTGAGCACGGGTAGCGGGTACCCGATTACCCACCCGAACTCAAACCAAACCAATCAAATTGGTTCTGGAACCGACGGGTAATCGGGTCCAACCCGAACCAAACCAATGACATTTGCTGATGATTGGTTCGGGTATCGGTTTTGGGGGTGCGGAACCCGAACCAACCCGTATACTCGATCATAATTAATTAAATAAATAAATATATATGACTTTTTATGTGTTTTCTAACTCATAACGCTAATCCTATCTCACTAATGTTTAGATTTTAATGTGTTTTGGTTTTAGCTTCTTTCAAAGATTATTCACTAGACTTTTGTATTTAACTTCTAATATTTCTATTGCACTTTTATATTTTCATTAGACAGGATTATTTACTATTAATATGTTTGGATTTTTATGATTTTAGTTTTTAATATATTTGGTATTTAATATGTTTGCATTATTTCTGTTAATGTTACATGTTTATTGTATTTCTTGAATTTTTAAGATAAAAATTTTTCAATTTGGCTTTTTTTTATGAGTTTCAAAGTCATCGGGTACCCGCTACCCGAACCGAACCAATCCGCTCTTAATCGGTTTGGTTTGGTTCGGGTACAAGCACAAAAAAACGCAAATCCGAACCAAACCAAACCAATTACTTTTTGATCGATTCGGTTCTAATTTTACCTTGAACCCGAACCAAACCGACCCGTGCTCACCCCTAGAAGTGATTGGAATTTGTTTTTCTGACCGCTCACTTGGGGGGATTTTAGAATTTTGAAGCTAGACAAAGAATGCAAAAGCAAGTGTTAACATAAAAAAAAATAAATAATAAAGAAGATACAAGGAAGAGATACTAATAATCAGGCTAAATGACATGTCATACCTTATTGGCATTGGCTTTAGGTGTAGGCTTATCAGATGTGACAGCCATCATATTTTCAGTACTAGGCACAATCAAAGAAATGGTAAGAGCCACAGTAACCTAAAACAAGAAGTAAAATGAGGACAAAGGTAATTAACGAGATTTAAAAAAAATCAGCATGAGCGATATCATCATCATGTAAGTTCTTCAAGATAATGCTATTTTAATATAGAGGATGTAAAAATATATAAAAATACCTGAGAAGCAAGTTGATCACTGGGGCTAAGAGCATCAACATCATCTCCCGAAGAGAACTTACTCACTGATTTATCACTTGACGAGGTGTTCTCGTTTTCCACTTCATTGTGCTGAGAGATTACCGACCCATCAAGATTGTCATCGGATATATTTGATGTGTCATTCTCATCATCACTATTTGAAAATATTGACACTTCAATTAGTTCAAGTCTTCTTTTTACCCGGCGGCTTGAATAATTAAAATTGAATTTCTTTTTTCCTACAAGCCTACTAGAAGACTTTCTCAAAGGAGGATTTGCAACAAGTGGGGTAGTTGTTTTCTCTGTAATAATAATAAGAATAATAAAATAATTAAAACAGGTGCCATTGTGATATTCTTAGAAGGCATTATGCATGAAGAAAATAACATTAATAGCAACAACACAGAGAGGACCATAATTTTTGAAATTAAAATGAGCAAATGATTTAGTTGTAATTATCCTTTTTGACGATTGGTGCTCTTCTCACTTGTTGCATTACAAGAACAGTGGTCATCCTTTGACAACAGGTACTGAAAGCAACTTTAATAGAAGAGTAATAGGTTTTCCACCAAGAGAAGAAGGAATATGTGGTCAACTGGCAAGATTTAAAAGGGAATAGGTGAAATTTATGTCTCCGCGAAGTATTATCCTTCTGAATGTGCAACAGATCTTCTAATGAAGTAGCTTTGACATGCAAAGATTGTGAATCTTGAAGATGGTAAGGAGACGGAATGGCTTGAGCTAACCCAAATTGTCTAGAAACGGCGTTTGGCATGTAAACCGTTGTTCTTAAGTCATCTTCACCTGGGAACCCAGCAAAAAGTAATTGGGGAGTCAAAAACTGCGACCAAATAGTGATACTTTCCTTCTGTGTAATCCTAGTTGGGGTAAGAGATTGCGTCAACCATTCTGGACCAGTTTGACAATTAGCAAAAGGAATCAGATTAATGTTGTGGTCTTTCTCTGGCAAGTAGTAGAAAGCACGGAAGAAGTGTTTCATCTTATCATGTGAGGCCATTAACTTGTCAGAAAAAATTAAGTTGAGCAGACGATGTCCTGCAATAAGAGAGTCTGTAGGACCTTTTTTGGTCAAACGTAGTTGTAGCTCAGATTCAAAAATAGCAGACAGCCACAATTGAAAAAACTAAACAGGACCGTCAACATTAGTGATCCTCTTCTTTTTTCTCATAAGGTCTGTGATCCAATCTAGAGTAAGATATAATCGAGCTAGGAACAATTTGGCTAAACACAGCCTCTTACCTTCGGCTAACATAATGGCCAATGGGAGATAAGTAATTTCAACTTGAATACTCCGGGCACAGAAAATAACGCCGCTCAACCAATAGAGAAGGAAGGCTATGTGCTCATTATTAGAAACAGGTTCTCCATCTTGACCTTTGTTATTAAGAATGAAGCTCTGATAGGTGGTGAAAGAGATATCAATGGCATACTCAACTCCTGTGGTTGACCGGGTAGTAGTTAAAATTTTCTCTCCCAAGGGAGGTAGGCCAGTTATTGCAGCTACATCCAGAAGAGTAGGAGTAATCATACCATATGGGGTGTGAAACGTATGAGAAGTCTCATCCCAGAAATACAATGCGCCTCCCATTAGTCATGAGTTAACAGTGTAGGAGTTTTTACTAAACTGAATTAGGTCATATATCCCAATCTCTTTCCACAAGGTCATCTTCTCAGTCTCAACCCTACCTAACCAAGCATGGTAACCTTCAATGTTGGTCTTTGGGGGATTTCTGAATAGCCTATTGTTGGAGTCGAAGTATCCAATGGGAATGGAGTCTTGAAAAATAACAGGTTTTCTTTGTGGGTGACCAGGAAAAATATTTTTTTATCTTGTTTGCTACTTTAAAAGAGATAATAGGGCCAACAAAAGCTGAATCTACACCGTCAACGGTTAAAGGGAGTAGCACCTGAGATTCCCATATCTTTGATTTTGAGGCTTCTGGTTCAGGAGCAAAATCCTTGCCATTTTTGACAATAGGCTTATCACAAATGGCTACTCTAGATGAAGAATGAGGACTTGTTGACAGATGGTGGCTTGAGGTTGCCATAACAATGCAGATTGAAAAAATTCAAGTATTGGGTGCTGAGGTTATCAATGATCAACAAACAAGCTGTAAAAAAAATTGAACTTATATGGGTTTAATTTGGTTTAAGCAGTAAGCAAGGATTTAACATAAAACAAGACTTAATACTGCTTGCTAACACTCATGAATATAGAAAAAAAAATCATAAATGAAACATGAAAAAATTCATTATCTACTAGATTGATCATTGCTGAAAGTAAGGAGAATGTGTATATAATCTAAGCAAATTCTTTTGCATTTGTGTAACGTTATTTCAGAGCATTAGTAGAGATCCTAAAATTGCATTCTTCATTAAAAATCCCAATAACAAAAAATGATGCAAAAGCTAAATTATTCATAATTAATATGGTCACAAGACAGCAATTGTTTCTACTTACATTGGAAAAGTCTAGTTAAATTAAAATAGATCATATTAATGAAGGGGCAAAAACAAGCTCACTTACTGTTAGAAAGAAGTTGGCAAATATGTACACAAAGAAGTCTGGTAAAGCATCTCCTTCAGCAAGACCTCAGGAATTAGAAGACCGTTGAACCAGGGAAAAGCAAACTAAAGAAATTAAAGTTTTTGATCTTCAATGCATCGGAAACAAGTTTTGGGACATCACATATTCAATTAGGGAACATCAGGTTATATTTGTAGATATAATAATATACTACCAAAAAAAATAAAAAATAAAAAATAATAATAATAAAAAAGAATGAACTTTCGACAGGTTTATGCCAAGAAAATGAATTATCCCTTTTATCCTGTTTTTGGGAGCAAAATGGACAAAAATATATTTTTGTTTGAAAATAGAAAAAAGATAGCAAAATAGTAGAATTGAAGAATAGGATTCAACATTCAAATCATAATTTGAATCAAAGAATATGAAAGAAAAAAAGGAAAATGCTCTTTAAAGTAAGATCCTGGTACTCATAGTCATGAATAATATAAGGGATATTTTTGCATGCCATTTTTGGGGTTAGAGTTCTTCTCAATCAGCAATGGAAAAAAGAAAGATAAAAATGAGGCTAGTAGTGAAACCTTACCTGAAATATTAGAAGAATTAGGAATAATCAAACCCTTGTGAACAGAAAAAGCCCACCATAGTAGATGAAATTTGGGAGAATGGGAGGCATAGAGTTGAAGAAGAAGTCTCCTGATGTTCAAACACTAACGTATTCTCTCTCTCACAAGTATCACAAGAAGATAGGAGTACTGAACTATTTTGCTTGTGCTTTTTAAATGATGTCTCAAAATTTCATTCTTATTAACATGTATATATATATATATATATATATATAATAAAAAATAAAAAATAATAAAAAAAAGAAAATAAAAAAATATATTTCCAGCATAAATGAATAAATAAGTAATTAAATAAGGGGACAAAATTACCACAATGTCAAGTTAATGAAAAATCAATGCATATGTGATAAAATTAAAGAAAAGTTGATACATACACTTCCTGTGAGGGTTCAATGCTTAATTCTATGTTTCCTGCTTTCATGAGCTGTCTTCTTACAAGTTTACTTGTCTTTTATTGTATAATTT
>NC_029791.2:31831520-31841533 GCF_000816755.2 Arachis ipaensis
TACTCTTATGTACTTTCTAAATGGCGTTTCAAAATTTCATCCTTATCAACATTTATTGTTATTATTTATATACTTTAAAAAAAATAATAAATAAATAAATAAATAAACATACGTTTGTATATACTTCTTTTATTATTATAAAAAAGAAAATTCTTTTCATTTTCAATCACTGTACGACTTCAAGTGAAAAATTTTGGGGGCATTATATTAGACAAAATATAATTTTTACGAGAAAATTATAAAAAGAAATAATTAGTTACATGGTGATGTCTTCATATATAATATTTATATCTATTTTAAAATTAATTTAGATCATTTGACAGTTGGTTATTTATTTAAATTTTGAAATTAACATCAAGCAACAAGTGCGGGAACAGTTACGAGTGCAATTCAAATTTTCCGCAAGTAGTGTATAAAGAGTAACTGTCAGCTGACATTAGGCTAGTATAAATAGAGTTTTAGGAAAACATTGTAATCAGTTCAGTTCTTCTTGGAAAACACTTAGGACCCCAAAAAACACTCTCAGCCCCTTAGCATCACAGAGTAAAATTGGGAATCTTAAGTAATTCCTTTGAACTCAAACACTTGTACTTTGTTTTTTCCCAGTTTTTATTAATAAGTGCAATTCAAATTTTCCGCAAGTAGTGTATAAAGAGTAACTGTCAGCTGACATTAGGCTAGTATAAATAGAGTTTTAGGAAAACATTGTAATCAGTTCAGTTCTTCTTGGAAAACACTTAGAACCCCAAAAAACGCTCTCAGCCCCTTGGCATCACAGAGTAAAATTGGGAATCTTAAGTAATTCCTTTGAACTCAAACACTTGTACTTTGTTTTTTCCCAGTTTTTATTAATAAATTCCTCTACTTTTACGTCTTCTTCTCTTTTACGTTCATGTTTCTTCTTTCATCTTCTTTTTAATTTCCTGTTTGTTTCAATTTCTGCAGTTTACTTTGCCACCGGCATCTTGCATTTATATGTTTATTTATTACTTTTATTCCTTTTAATTTTATTTGATGTTACAATTACGACATTGAGATACCCACATTTTTATTTTAAACATTAACAAAAATTTGAGTAAAACAGTTACTTTTGTTCACACACATTTTAATACACAAATCAAAACTATACCATGGGCCTGAATTAATATTTCTTCCTTTTATTGTTTACATGGGATATTGCATCAAACTTCTTGTGTTAAAATCCCTCAACAAAATGGTTTTATTGAGATAAAATCTTAGCACATTCTCAATGTTGCAAGAGCACTGATTTTTCAAACTAATTTTCCAAAAATTTTTGGGATCTTTGCAGTGGGGCAAGCCGTTCATTTAATAAACCGACTGCCTACTCCCATTTTGAAAAATCAAAACCCTTATGATGTTTTATTTGGAAAGAATGTAAATATTAAGTACCTTAGAACTTTTGGTTGTCTTGCTTGTGTCCACTTTAACTCAATGAAGGAAGAAATTTGGCAAGAGAGCCCGAAAGTCACTTTAACTCCCTTATGACGTTCTTTATGATTTATATTCTAGAGAAATATTTTTATCAAACAATGCGATGTTTTTTGAGTCTTGCTTTCCTTACATTTGCCCAAGTCCACACTTGATGCAAATCCATCACGGGTTGTTTCTCCTCAAGCCTTTGTTGACCCCTTTTATGGTAGTTCTTTCCCTGTTCCTAATGCATCTCATGCATTTCATGCTTCTCATGATTCTCATGCATCACCATCACATGAGGAGGCCTATAATTCATGCACCTGCATCTGCTGATTTAGGGGTCAGCCAACCTACTGTCCAGAATTTCACTTCACTAGTACAGCTAGTCAGCTACTATACACTGGCTGCAGTATTTCAGTTCAGCATTGATCTTCTAGAAGGAATCAAAACTGAGTTTATAATCAAGTTAAAACAAAACCATAAACCAAAAAACAGTCCTCTCAAATTTAATCATACTTCAAAAATTAAAACATACATCTATAGTTTGGTTTCATGCACTTTGAACACATTCAAGGAAGGAAGCAAAAGGAAGACAATTAGACAGAAGGCCTAAACATTCGTCCCAAAAACAATATCAAAGATCTTAAACAGAACGTGAAAGCTGGTTTGGTTTTGCACAGCCACTGTCCGGTTTACTTGATGGTCGGCGACCCTTATCCGGACCACCTATGATTCCCCACCTCTCAAATTGTCGTTGTCGCGCACGAGCCCTCTCCTTCTCTTCTTCTGATTTCGACGAAAAGCAGTAAGGACAAGAAACTCCATATTCATACTCAGGGGATTCCATGTCAGCATCACTCACAGGCTGCTTGCAACCATAGCAGAGCTTGAAGTTTCCTGGCACCAATCCATGCTCAACGGAGACTCGCTTGTCGAAGACAAAGCACTCACCGTCCCAGAGGCTCTGTTTCTCTGGAACTTCCTCGAGATATTTCAGGATTCCACCTTCAAGGTGATAGACCTGGGATTTTTTACATATAAATATAACAAAATTCATATTGGATACCAATTGAAAAATATAACGAGCAAAAGCTTATGCTCATGTGAAACCAACAGATACTTTTTTTTTTTAAAAAAAAAAATAGAAACTGAAAAAAATTGTTATTATGTTTTTTTTATTTTTTTTTTTAAATAATCAGTCTATGTGTTACTCTAAAATATGTGAGGTGGTTTAACTTGAGACTAGGCAAAAGAAAATAATTGGTGTGGGATACATGGAAACAATGGGAAGCATGTGCCTCGTGATTTTAGCCATGTTTCTTGTGTTTCAATATATCGATGATAAATGCCTCTATATGGATGAGGCATAAAGGATTTGAAGTTTATATTCTGAAAACAGAATTTACAAGTACACTTGCAAGACCTGCCAAATTCCTCCCATCCTAGTATTTGAAACTATAGAGACCTAAACAATAATTAAGCGGATAAAAAATTAAAGGACATCTCTTTATTTGATAGACTCTTGGCAGTGCTATCAAGTTCCAAACTAGAAAATGCAAAGTCCTTAGAGACACTAATATGATATCATGCTAAAAAATAATTGAAGAAAAAATAAACTATACCTTTTTTCCCTTTTCACAAGAAGAATAACGCAACAAATGATTTTCTCAAAGAATCAGCTGCACAAATCAGAATAGAATATAAGCAGAGAATTACCTCTTTGAAACCTTTTCTGAGAAGTAGACTTGTTGCTTTCTCGCATCGGATACCTCCAGTGCAATACATTGCGACACGTTTTGGCATATTTTGTTTTGGATTCTCCATTTCACTTTCATCACTTTTGATTGAATTGTCTACCTCAACTTCCGGAAGCCCACATCCAGTAAGCTGGAAATGCTCCTCCACCCAAGAGGGGAATTCTCGGAATGATGAAGTACATGGATCAACTGCTCCTTTAAACTTTCCTATTCTGGTTTCGTAGTTATTCCTCACATCAATCACAACCTAAACATGAGATGTTAATCTTGATCAATACAGCAGCAATACTATGCGACATTGTCTTGCATACTTCTCAAAAACATATTTTGACTACACTGGAGAGTTGGAGATGTGCAGTTTGCAATCCATACAAGTAGAACTGATGGTCAGATTTGCATAACCCAACACCAAATGAAAAGAAAACAAAGAGCAACCCCCATAAAAGTGATACCTCTGACATCAATACATGACGAAGAGCCAGTAAAATACAATGCTTCAAATGTTCATTTACAAATTTTCAGAAATACAATATTTTTTTTCCATTCTTTAAGCTGGAAAATCCTAGTTCTAACAAGCCAGAATGCAAAGACTTGGCACAACTTAAACATTTAATGCCATCAAGAACCCCAATCATTTAGAAAAAACTAAACATATTTAATATGGTCCTTCCACCTATAGGATCAAATAAAGAGACAATCTAAT
The DNA here is from genome assembly GCF_000816755.2 of Arachis ipaensis. NCBI lineage: Eukaryota > Viridiplantae > Streptophyta > Magnoliopsida > Fabales > Fabaceae > Arachis > Arachis ipaensis. The sequence goes on from NC_029791.2 coordinate 31,835,415, forward strand.
ACTGACAGATAATGATAACGGGAAGTTTGTTACATACCGTATCTGGATCACTAATCAAAGCATTCCACTCTTTCGGGCCAACATATTTCCCAACCTTTTCAATAGGTGATATGCTAGGCATCCCAAGAGTGACAATCTGCCAAAATGTAAATAAACAAAAAATCATAAGAACCACAGCAGGTTGGTAAAATGCCTCAAATACATTGATATTTAATGAAGGAGTTCATTCTTTCGGCATTGCGAATTCAACGGCCAGCGCTACCTCTTTCTTCAATTTGACCCTCACATGATCCCACCGGAAAGGTGCATCTTCCCCTGCAGCAAGAGGAGAACTGGCACTGTGTCCATGGTGAATGGCTTCCTCCTCGGGACTAACAGGCGATTCAACCCGTCTTAGCCCTTTCAATCGGTCATCACTTTGTATGAATGCAAGAACTTTCTCCACCGACTCCCGAATGCCACATATGCTGCCATTGATCCCTTCAGGCGCAAGAATAATACCGCCTGAAACACGCTGAGTAGCATCAGATCAGTGAGACACGAGCATTACCACAGCTTCAAGTCAACGAAAATACTAAATTAGTTCTTTTATTCTTAATATTACCATATTTCACTGTTAGAAATCAGGTAGCTTGCTTAGCTAGAAATTGGTTCTTTAAGTTGCACTTTTGATATTCTCCCTTGTTAAAGCTACTTGATTAGCTTGTAGTATGCAAATTCAACAATTTATTAATCATTACAATTTACATCAATGCACTCTACAAACTATGATGAAAAGAAAATATTTCAGTTACTAATATCAACAATAGAAACTTTTATACTTATGGTATGCATCAAAAGATCATCTTTGTTATAACGAACAATCTGAACAAGAATTAATTTCGTAACATCAAGAATGATTTCTCACTTTCCCTTAGGTTGCATTTGGATACTCTCTCTAAGAGAGAAATGTAGATACAGTAGACACAAAAGCTCTATTTTTTGCATCTGTCTTTGTACCTATCTCACTGTCTATGTTTTTCGCTAAATCATAAACCCTAGACAGAATACAAACCCAACCTTAGCTAATTCCAACTTCCAATTACAATTTCTAGAACCAGATTAGTCAAATTTCTAATAATGAAGTAATAGGCCCCTATACATATAACAATCACAAAAATAATGGATTAAGAAAAAGTGCTAAAAGTTGTGAGTATTACAAGTTGTTGGCAAAGCTCCTTCAAGGGTTTCCTCATAGCTGCATGGTCAGAGAAATCCGCGAACTTGTAGAACGAAACCACCACCAGAGATTCATCCACGTCGGATTCGGGTTCCGGATTTTCGGTTCGGGTCATTTCCGATATGGCAATCGGTGTTGTGGTGTTCCCGGAGGAGAAGAAACACTTGGAATTGGAACGGGTCATTATGCTGTGAAGTGTGTGAGAGTTCGAAGATGTGGAAGAGATAGGGAAGTGGTGGAATGAGGGCTTGGAAGGTGCGGTGGAGAGGGAGGATGGAAGCGTTGTTTTGGTGGGAGACGCGGCGGAAGGCGGCGGCGACGGCGAGAGCATTGTTGGCGGAGGTAGCGACAGTGTTGTTCTGCTCCTTAGTGTGGAGGCCACGTTTGGATGTCGCAGCATTGCATTTTTGTTTTCTTTTTTTCTTAGAAGAACTAACTTCTTTTTCGTATACGCTCATATGTCATAAGGTTTCTTCAGGCCCAATACTTCTTGAAGCTCATTAAAAACCATAATAGAGTTCGAATCTCACGATATCTATCAGTGATTTATTGAATCCTATCATGTATATGGAGTGATTCATTGGTGACAAATTTTTAAGGGAAAAAGACAGATAGATTTTTAACTTTTTTAATTTTTGATAAATATATCTGACAAAATTTAAATACAAAAAAGTTTTTGACTTTAATAAACGGAGGACAATTTAGTCCTTTCATCTATTTGCCTCTCATATACCAAATAAAATTGGCTGAAACGGTATTCAGGTGTCTGTTACGGTGCCACGCTGGAAGGGGAATAAAGTTCGAAGGACAAATAAGTCCTTGACGTCATTTTACAAATAAAGTTCGAAGGACAAATAGGTTCTTGATAATTTTTTTTCAAAATTAATAAACTCATTTCCTAAATTCTCTCATCTACCTCTCTCCATTTTATATTTCTCTCTACTATTTTTATTCTATGTATAATTATATTTTCTATTAGTAATTTAACAAATCAAAATATGTCATTTGATATTTTTTTTACAATTAAAATATTTTAAATGTAAAAGTATACACATTAAATTATTTTAAATTTTAGATAACGAATGTTAAAATTAATTATTAATAAAAAATTAGACTTTTTCATATAAAAATAATAACTAAAAATCTTATTATTTAATTTTTTATCTGCAGATATCTTGGTCTTCTTAACTAGAGACTTTTGTCAACTTACGACTTTTTTGTAAAAGTAGTTTGATTTTATAAATCTTTTGTGTCATGCATAATTTATACTGTTAGAACAAAGTGAACTATAATTTAAAAAAAAAAAATTATTCTCGTAATGTTATTATGGATAAAAATACTTGTTCTAATATAATACACAAATGCACTAATGCTAACCTAATACATGAATGATGCACAAATAAACTAATGCTAACTTGATGCATAAATGAACTGATGCTAACTAATGCCACTGGTATGATGAAAACTGAACTAATACAATTTAACAAATTCTAATATAATACACAAATACACTAAAACTGAACTAATGCATTTTAAGAAAAAAAAGTAGAAACAGAACAAGCCCAATTTCTGCAATTTTAATACAAATAATTTAAATTGCAGAATACAACAAGTTAACTAGATTTCAAAATACAAGCATAATTATATAAACTAAATTCTCATAATAGAAGTATAATAGAAGCATAATGAAAAAAAAATTATCAACGACCTATTTGTCCTTTAAACTTTATTTGTAAAATGACGTCAAGGACTTATTTGTCCTTCGAACTTTATTCCCCTTCCAACGTGACACCGTAATGGACACTTGGACACCGTTTCAGCCACGTCAGCCAGTTCCGTTTGGTGTATGAGAGGCAAATAGACGGAAGGACTAAATTGTCCTCCGTTTGTTAAAGTCAGGGACTTTTTTGTATTTAAATTTTGTCAGGGATGTATTTGTCAAAAATTTAAAAAGTCGGGGATCTATCTGTCTTTTTCCCAATTTTTAAAATGGAGTTCAGATTCATAACAGATTAGTCTTTGTTTTGTCGGACTAGGAGATTCTGTAGACAACTAAAAAAAAAACTAAAATGGTGTTAACCAACTTAAGGTAGTCAAGTGGTCAACTCACTTATTCCTTTAAGTAAGTGTTAGAGATTCAAATTCCGCCTTGTGTATGCAGTAGCAATCCATTAGCCAATGGTAAATCAGTTATAATTTGCAAAAAATAGAATTAATAAAAAGAAAAATCATTACACTAAACTATACAAGAAACCAAGAGTTCAAGATCGATTGCGTCATCTTATAGGCAAAAATTAGAGAAAAAGATGACAAATCCTAAATGGGACTTGATTAACCTGAAAATGTGGACATATGGCAAATTTGTCTATGATGTCAAGTACGAGGATATGAAATTTTAGATCTAAATACACGAAGTCTCACTAAATTTTATGAATGAAGAAATAGCAAAAATTTTTAGCAATATGATGGGGATACTGGTTGAAGTGGAGAATCTCAAAAGATATGACACATTAATGAGAATCAGAGTGAAAATGGCATTTGATATATTCAAGTCGTAGCTTAGTCGAAATTTCTATGGCAAGAAAGGAAGTGCCAAAAACTTGGGTGAATTTAAAGTATGAAAGACTACTAGATAGTTACTACCTGAACTATGGAATTATAATTCACGACATAAAGGAGTGCTAGAGTCCCATTGCTTTGGTATTATAAGAAAATTGATGAGTACTGTCGAAAAAACGAATAAAATCTTACGATAATTTAAATACCGTCAAAAATAATCAGATGGTATGAACCTCATCGGTAAATGTTTACCGTCAGATTTTTTCGTCCGACGGTGATTACTGTCAGAAGTTGTGATGGGTCATCGGTTCGACAAACCAATTGGTTACCGGCGGATTCTTCTAACAGTATTGTTGGCACCCAAAAATGTTATTTCGCGCACTGTTATTGTCGGATTATTCCTATGGTAATTCCGACGGTATTCATAAATAATTAAAAATTATTATTTAATTAAAATAAATAATACACTGTTCAAATATATTAAAAATCAACTACATCAAATATGTACAATGAAGTAATAAAACAAAACACAAATAACTACAGATCTAGGTAGTCGTCATCGTCGGTTCCATGGCCCTGAGTCAGTGGCGCAGAAGGTAGTGATGTCCGTATGCCATCAGCAAGACCACTGCCACCAGCAAGGTCGATGCCAGCGGCGCGCATCTAGGCCTAGTACACCTCCATCTGAGCTACCATACAATACAACCGCTCTATCGACTCCCTGAACTCCAGTTTGAGCTTATCAGTAGACGTCACTCGGTTGAGGATCTCCTGATACCTCTCTCGATAATTGTTAAGCTCCTAAGCCTACTGCTGAAGATTGCATTGGAGCTCATGCACCTGTAGCCTCAAATCCAAGCCCTCCTCAGGCTCCACTAAACAGGAATCATAATAATTGTAACTTAAAATAATAACCAAACCAACATAAATCCACTAAATAGGAATTATAATCATTGAAACTTAAAACAATAACCAGGCAACCATAAACATGAAATACATGATACTGAACGCGATACTTACCCCGTGCCGCCATCAAGCCAAATGGTCAACCGCACGATAGAAGGTGGTGGATGGGCATCAGCTGCTGCCTCACTTCCGTGGTTGGACTCCGGGACTGCGGCACCCATCGCTGGAGGCGGTGTCGCCGTGGATGCGGGTTGCTGACCGATAACAGGCGATATCGTCCCCATAGATGAAGGCACGTAGTTCGGGTTAGGGACCATGATGAACGGCTGGTCCGCTAAACCCGCAACCTGTAGCATCACTGGCGTGGTCGGAGTAGACGGAGAGGACCCAGAAGTCCCGGGGGGTACCGAAAGAAATGTTCCCTCTATCCTGACCACGGCTACATCCACGATCAACATCCTGATCCACAACACCTCTGCCTGTTGACATGTCTGCAAATATCAAATTATCAACAAGTAACACAATTAAATGATTCCAAACACTACAAAAATTTAAAAACCTAATGTATTGAATCTAACTTAACTTAATCAACCTAAATTCACTCTGTTTAAAAAACTAAACTGAACTAACTTCGAAACTGATTGAAAATTAAAATTGAAATTCTAATCAAACCTAAACTAAATTCAACTAAAATTAAACAAATCAAATTCCATAGGGTAAAGTGTATCAAACTTGCAATATTAGATAAGAAACCTCAAACATTCAAAATTCCAAAACGTCGGTCAATCGAAAAACAAATCAAATACCATCAATGCAAATAATCAAAACAAGAGAAGAATAAGCAATGATTTCAAGGGATTGACCAAAATTTTCAATAAAAGGATTTTTAGGCATATTTACAAATATTTGGCAACCAAAGTTATAAACAACATAACTTAGCATTAACAAGTAATCTGTGCAACACCAATTCATAAAATTCAACATTAATAACACAAAAAAATATAGCAAGTCAGCATTGTTGATCATAAATTCATTAGACATCAGTCTAATTAATTCAAAGTAGCAAAACAACAAAACAGCAATTAACACAGTGAATGAGCACAATCAAATAATTAACCAAATAAACTCAGCAGCAATTTCTTCATTAATTCAATCAACAAACTCAGAATAGTTCTAGACACTTTCAACAATAATTCAGAACCCATAAATATAAATTAAACTATCCTAACCACCTAAATCTACTAAAACAGAAAATTAAACTAACTCAACTAATTAAACCAATGAACTAAAACTAACTGGAGGCTATGGGCTGAGAAAGGTGAAAAGCGAAGGAGGAAAGGACCGTGGTGGTGCTGAGAGGAAGGGGAAGAAGGAGAAGAAGGAGGCGTCAGTGATGGGGGTTGACAGCGACGGAGAGGGGGTGGTGATAGCGGTG
>NC_029791.2:31841644-31846585 GCF_000816755.2 Arachis ipaensis
AGAGAGAGAGAGAGAGAGAGAGAGAGAGAGTTGTGGTTATGGTGGTGAGGGTTCGAATGAGAGAAAGGGTTCGTGATTTGAATTTACGCCACCTTTACCGTCGAAAAATTTTAACGGTACACCATTGCGGGTCACTAAAGCGCATTATTTCACTAAACTGAGTTACCGTCAGATTACTCCGACATTAAAAGGATGCTCCAATTTAATTTATTTTTCTTTCAAAAATTACTAGCAGATGTACTGTCGAAAAATAGAATCCACCGGTAATTGAAAAACCTTACGAATTCAACGTAGTTATCGCTGGTAAATCCAACATAAATCCGTTGCTACTCTGCGATGCTAAATCCGAGGTACTCAACATTTTTCTTATAATAGGGACTGCAAAATTAAGATATGTTAAAGGAACTAAATGTTGTTGTTACATACCAAGTTTATTTGAAATTAGAGATCTACTTGTAATTGAGTGAATATGGGTTTAAGATGAATTTTATAACTAACTTGCCTAGCTGAAAAGTGAGTGAGAGAGAGGGAGCATTCTGTTATAAGAGAGAGGTAGAAACTATAAAGGCATGTGAGAAGTAGTAAGAAGGCGTGAAAAAAGAGAGAAAAGATAGGATTAAGCAATAAGAGAGAATCATATATCTCGAATACCTAATGCTTTTGTCACTCAGTCCTTTTACTGCATAATACAAACAAATACTAAAAAATTGGATAATATCTCACTGATGTCACTGCATCTCCCTTGCCCGATGCGCTTTTACTACTGTTTCATTCTTCTACTTAATCTAGATGCCAGCTTCTTACAGCTTCTACTTAATGGGTTGTTAGTAGTCTAGGGATGTACATGGACCGGATGAAACCGAGTTTGTCCTAACTCAGATCTGGCCCTAAATTCAGTCATAGACCTGATCAAACCTATACACATTTGGACCACAATTATACCAGGTAAAAATCGGATAAAAACCGGGCTGTTAATAATAATTTGTAAAAAGAGATAAAAATTTACTTATTAGTTGTTACGAAGAAGTTGGTAGTCAATGTTGAATTTGAATCTCTCCATGAATATTCCATGCACCTTTGTATCTCTTTCCTAGTTTCACAATTTTTATTAAAAATACATGGATCAATTTATAATTAATATTACACAATATTAGTTTAAAAACACAAGTTCAAGATAAAACATATTAACTTCTTGAATGCTAGCATGTGATAATCTCCAAATTTTAACAATTATTTCATACGATAAAATTCACTTAGAAAAATATAACAAGTATTAACCAAACTCTAAAGTTAAAGCATAATCAATAATCAATACTAATAACATCGAGGTTTAATTATTCTGTTGGTCCCTATAGTTTTGCAAAATTTTTAATTAGGTCTCTATACTTTTTTTTTCTTTTTAATTGAGTCCTTGCACCAAAATTTTTTTTTAATTGGGTTTCTATACTTTTTTTCCTTTTATTTGGGTCCCTGCACCAATTTTTTTTAGTTGGGTTCCTGTACAATTAAACCAATTATCGTTAAGAGGGACCTAATTGAAAAAAATTTTGGTGCAGGGACCAAATTAAAAGAAAAAAAGTATAGGGACCTAATTGAAAATTTTGCGAAACTATAGGGACCAATAGAGTAATTAAACCTAACATCAAATATTTAAGTTACATACAAATATATTTCAAATTTGAAGTTTAACCTACTCACTCGGCCGGGCTGGGTAACCGGAGCCATGGCCCAAACCCGATCTTGGTTTCCCTTTAGATGGTTTGATTTTTTTGGGATCATACCCAGGTCCTTTTGGGTTCGGGTCAAGACATGCAAAAATTGACCTTCCAAAACTTTCTAATGAAAATATAAGTGGATGGATAGTAGGAGCAGAGTACTACTTCCAAGTGGCTCGAGTACCGAACAGAGATCGCGCATACTTGGAGATGGAGGCTATGGATGGGGAAGCTGGGGCATGGTCTCAATGGTGGGAGGATTGGACTCCATTTCTGACTTGGACAAGATTCTAATCAGATTTCTTTTGTCGCTTTCTACCTAACAAAGTCCAGAAAACGTCAAGTCGACTACATTAAGAGACGACACAAGTGGTAGCTCACCATTCTCCAAGCTCAGCTCCAAAGAAGGTCAAAATGAAGGTGAAGATTACAAGAAAAAGGGGTGAAAGAGAAGAAACGATGAAGGAAATTATCATCTTGCCTCCGCCGTTGGTACCACTTGAATTTTCAAACGACACATTCCGCCGGCCACGATGGGATCGCTACACATTACAAAGTTGATGACAGGGTCGTTGTGAGGAAGAGCCATACTATAAAATAGGTCCTCAGCGGTCGTATTGAAGAAGGAAAACCAAAAGCAACGATTGAGGTAGCCATTTGCAACAACCTCTATGATGTTGGAGGAGAACGATGGAGGTTGAAGAAGAAATATTCCAGAGGTGGACGATTGTATCATAGACAACGTGAGGCGGAACGGATTCGACCTACATTTGCCACCAGACCTGTCAGACCTTGGGGATGCGATAACGGTGGCAGCAATGCAACCGCTGCCTCTGAAAATATCAGAATCAAATTCAGTGGTAGAGAGAGAGGAGACACAACCTGTTGTTGAGCATGGGGGTCTTTGGGTGATTGAACCAATTCCTATCACTACTTGACTTGCTGCTAATGGCACTGGAACCTTGGACAAAAGATGCTAAAGGCTCCATGGTAAGGCAACTAGTTGCTAAGCCATTTGTTTCAAGTGGTTGTTGATGAGCGGATAATTTATACGCTTTTTGGCATTATTTTTACATAGTTTTTAGTATATTTTTATTATTTTTTAAATAAAATTCACATTTCTGAACTTTACTATGAGTTTGTGTGTTTTTCTGTGATTTCGGGTATTTTCTGGCTGAAATTGAGGGACTTGAGTAGACATCCAGAGCTTTCCAGAAATATATAATAGTCCATACTTTACCCGAGTTTAGATGACGCAAACTGGCGTTCAACGCCAGTTCCATGCTGCATTATGGAGTTAAACGCCAGAAACAAGTTACAAACTGGCGTTCAACTCCAAGAAAAGCCTCTACACGTGTAAAGCTCAATGCTCAGCCCAAGCACACACCAAGTGGGCCCCAGAAGTGGATTTTTGCATCATTTACTCATTTCTGTAAACCCTAGTAACTAGTTTAGCATAAATAGGACTTTTTACTATTGTATTTACATCGTGAGTTTTATCTTCGGATCATTTTAAGGTTGGTTCTTCTAGTTCCCCCTCTGGGGCCGAGACCAATGAACTCCATTATCACTTATGTATTTTCAACGATAGAGTTTCTACACACCATAGATTAAGGTGTGGAGCTCTGCTGTTCCTCATGAATTAATACAAAGTACTATTGTTTTTCTATTCAATTCAAGCTTATTCCGATTCTAAGATATTCATTCGCACCTCAATATGAATGTGATGATCGTGACAGTCATCATCATTCCCAACCTATGAACGCGTGCCTGACAACCACTTCTATTCTACCTTAGATTGAATGAGTATCTCTGGGATTCCTTAATCAGAATCTTTGTGGTATAAGTTAGAATCCATGGATGGCCATTCCTGAGATCCGAAAAGTCTAAACCTTGTCTGTGGTATTCCGAGTAGGATCTAGGAAGGGATGGCTGTGACGAGCTTCAAACTCGCGAGTGCTGGGCGTAGTGACAGACGCAAAAGGATAGTAAATCCTATTCCAGTATGATCGAGAACCGACAGATGATTAGCCATGCAGTGACAGCGCATTGGACCATTTTCACAGAGAGGATGGGATGTAGCCATTGACAACGGTGATGTCCTACATAAAGCTTGCCATAGAAGGGAGTATGAATGATTGGATGAAGACAATAGGAAAGCAGAGGTTCAGGAGGAACGAATGCATCTCTATACGCTTATCTGAAATTCTCACCAATGAATTACATAAGTATCTCTATCTTTAATTTATGTTTTATTTATCTTTTAATTATTAAATCTCCATAATCAGTTGAATCTGCCTGACTGAGATTTACAAGGTGACCATAGCTTGCTTCAAGCCGATAATCTCCGTGGGATCGACCCTTACTCACGTAAGGTTTATTACTTGGACGACCTAGTGCACTTGCTGGTTAGTTGTGCGAAGTTGTGACAAAGAACTAAAATTATGAACGTGCATATTAAGTTTTTGATGCCGTTACCAAGGAATGAACGATCACGATTTCTGCGCACCAAGTTTGTTGGCGCCGTTGCCGGGGATTGTTCGAGTTTGGACAACTGACGGTTCATCTTGTTGCTCAGATTAGGTAATTTTATTTTAATCTTAAGCTTTTTGTTTTGATTATTTTTATTTTCGAAAAAAAATTTTCAAAAAAAAAAAACAAAACAAAAAAATTTTATTCTGTGTTCTTCAGAATTTTTAAGAATGAATTCTAGAGTTTCATGAAGCACGTTGAAGCCTGGGTGGCTGTAAAGCCATGTCTAATTCATTTGGACCGAGGCTTCCACTTATCAGCATATGAAGTTGGATGAAGTATCAGCTGTTGTATGTCTGATTTGTATCTGCTGAAGCTTGGCTGGCTGATGAGCGGATAATTTATACGCTTTTTGGCATTGTTTTTAGTATGTTTTTAGTAGAATCTAGTTACTTTTAGGGATGTTTTCATTAGTTTTTATGTTAAATTCACATTTCTGGACTTTACTATGAGTTTGTGTATTTTTCTGTGATTTTAGGTATTTTCTGGCTGAAATTGAGGGACTTGAGCAAAAATCAGATTCAGAGGTTGAAGAAGGACTGCTGATGCTGTTGGATTCTGACCTCCCTGCACTCAAAATGGAGTTTCCGGAGCTACAGAACTCAAAATGGCGCGTTTCCAATTGCGTTGGAAAGTAGACATCCAGGGCTTTCCAGCAATATATAATAGTCCATACTTTGCCCAAGTTTACACG
>NC_029791.2:31847501-31863238 GCF_000816755.2 Arachis ipaensis
ATTCGCACTTCAACTTGAATGTGATGAACGTGACAATCATCATCATTCCCTATGAACGCGTGCCTGACAACCACTTCCGTTCTACATTAGATTGAATGAGTATCTCTTAGATCTCCTAATCAGAATCTTCGTGGTATAAGCTAGATTGATGGCGGCATTCATGAGAGTCCGGAAAGTCTAAACCTTGTCCGTGGTATTCCGAGTAGGACTCTGGGATTGAATGACTGTGACGAACTCCAAACTCGCGAGTGCTGGGCGTAGTGACAGACGCAAAAGGATAGTAAATTCTATTCCAGTATGATCGAGAACCTCCAAGATGATTAGCCATGCAGTGACAGGGCATCGGACCATTTTTACAAAGAGGAATAGGATGCAACCAACGACAAGGGTGATGCCTCCAGACGATTAGCCGTGCTGTGACAGAGCATTTGGACCATTTTCCCGAGAGGATTGAAAGTAGCCATTGGCACCGGTGACATCCTTACACAAAGCCAGCCATAGAAAGGAGTAAGATTGATTGGATGAAGACAGCAGGAAAGCAGAGGTTCAGAGGAATGAATGCATCTCCATACGCTTATCTGAAATTCTCACCAATGATTTACATAAGTATTTCTATCCTTATTTTAGTATTAATTTCGAAAACTCCATAACTATTTTATATCCGCCTGACTGAGATTTACAAGGTGACCATAGCTTGCTTCATACCAACAATCTCCATGGGATCGACCCTTACTCACGTAAGGTTTATTACTTGGACGACCCAGTGCACTTGCTGGTTAGTTATGCGAAGTTGTGAAGATATGTTTAGACCATGGTTCTGTGCATCCATTTTTGGTGCCATCGCCAGGGAATCAATTTTGAACAATAATTCACAACCTGAGTAACAATTTCGCATACCACTGGCCATTGGCCATGTCTAGTGTTTTGGACCGTAGCTTTCACTGAAAGCTTGGCTGGCTAGTGAGCCATGTCTAATTCCTGGACCGAAGCTTTAGACTAACATTGCAGATTCCTGGAATTCTCATAAAAAAATTTTGAAATCCTTATTTTTCTTTTTCAAATTAATTTTCGAAAAATTCAAAAAAATTAATAAAATCATAAAAACCAAAAATTTTATGTTTCTTGTTTGAGTCTAGTGTCAATTTTTAAGTTTGGTGTCAACTTGCATATTGTTATTTTTCTTGCATTTTCGAAAATTCATGCATTGCATTCTTCATGATCTTCAAGTTGTTCTTGGTAAGTCTTCTTGTTTGATCTTTAAAATTTCTTGTTTTGTGTATTTTCTTGTTTTTCATATGCATTTTTAATTTGTTAGTGTCTAAAAATTAAAAATCTTTAAGTTTGGTGTCTTGCATGTTTTTCTCTTCTTCAAAATTTTCAAAAATAAGTTCTTGGTGTTTATCTTGACATTCAATGTGTTTTTGGTGTTCATCTTGACATTCATAGTGTTCTTGCATGCATCATGTGTTTTGATCCAAAATTTTCATGCATTGAGTCTTTTTGATGTTTTTCTCTTTCTTTATTAAAATTCAAAAATCAAAAAAATATCTTTTCCTTTTTCACTCATAAATTTTCAAAAATTTGAGTTGACTTTTTCAAAACTTTTTAAAATTTAGTTGTTTCTTATGAGTCAAATCAAATTTTTAATTTAAAAATTCTATCTTTTTCAAATCTTTTTCAAAAATCAAATCTTTTTCATTTTTTCTTTCATATTTTCGAAATTAATGCTAACAATTAATGTGATTGATTCAAAATTTTTAAGTTTGTTACTTGCCTAGTAAGAAAGATTCAATCTTTAAACTCTAGGATCATATCTTTTTTGTTTCTTGTTAGTCAAATAATCAACTTTAATTTTCAAAATCAAATCTTTTTAAATTTCTTTTTCAAATCTTTTTCAAAATAAATTTCAATCACATCTTTTTCAAAATCAATTTCAAAATCTTTTCTAACTTTTTATCTTTTCAAAATTAAATTTCAAATCCTTTCCAACTAATCCTATCCTTTTGTTTCAATCATATCTTTTTCAAAACTACCTAACTAACTCTCTCTCTAATTTTCGAAAATCACCTTCCCTCTTTTTCAAAATTTCTTTTTAATTTTAATTTGATTTAATTTTATTTTTAAATTTTTGAATTTTTATTTTTAAATTAAAAACAAAAATACTTTTATTTTAATTTATCTAATTTTCGAAAATTCTTCTCCCTCATCTCCTTCTAATTATTTATTTATTTACTAACACTCCTCTTCATCCAAGAATTCGAACCTATTCCTCACCCTTGTGTTTGGATTCTCCTTTTTCTATTCATATCTTCTTCTACTCACATAAAGGAATCTCTATAATGTGACATAGAGGATTCCATATTTTCTGTTCTCTTCTTTTTCATATGAGCAGGAACAAGGACAAGAACATTCTTGTTGAAGCTGATTCTGAACCTGAAAGAACTCTAAAGAGGAAGCTAAGGGAAGCTAAAGCACAACTCTCTGGAGAAAATCTGACAGAAATTTTCGAAAAAGAAGGAGACATGGCTGAAAATAATAACAATGCAAGGAAGATGCTTGGTGACTTTACTGCACCAAATTTCAATTTACATGGAAGAAGCATCTCAATCCCTGCCATTGGAGCAAACAATTTTGAGCTGAAATCTAAATTAGTTTCTCTTATGCAACAGAATTACAAGTTTTATGGACTTCCATCTGAAGATCCTTTTCAATTCTTAACTGAATTCTTGCAGATCTGTGATACTGTTAAGACCAATGGGGTTGATCCCGAGATCTACAGGCTTATGCTTTTCCTATTTGTTGTAAGAGACAGAGCTAGAATATGGTTGGACCCTCAACCTAAAGATAGCCTGAACTCTTGGGATAAGCTGGTCACGGCTTTCTTAGCCAAGTTCTTTCCTCCTCAAAAGCTTAGCAAGCTTAGAGTGTATGTTCAAACCTTCAAACAAAAAGAAGGTGAATCCCTCTATGAAGCCTGGGAGAGATACAAGGAACTGACCAACAAGTGTCCTTTTGACATGCTTTCAGAATGGACCATCCTGGATATATTCTATGATAATCTGTCTGAATTATCTAAAATGTCATTGGACCATTCTGCAGGTGGATCAATTCACCTAAAGAAAACGCTTGCAGAAGCTCAGGAACTCATTGACATGATTGCAAATAACCAGTTCATGTATACTTCTGAAAGGAATCCTATGAATAATGGGACGCCTCAAAAGAAGGGAGTTCTTGAAATTGATACTCTGAATGCCATATTGGCTCAGAATAAAATATTGACTCAGTAAGTCAATATGATCTCTCAGAGTCTAAATAGATTGAAGGAATCATCCAACGGTACTAAAGAGGCCTCTTCTGAAGAAGAAGCTTATGATCCTGAGAACCCTGCAATAGCAGAGGTGAATTACATGGGTGAACCCTATGGAAACACCTATAATCCCTCATGGAGAAATCATCCAAATTTCTCATGGAAGGATCAACAAAAGCCTCAACAAGGCTTTAATAATGGTGAAAGAAACAGGTTTAGCAATAGCAAGCCTTTTCCATCATCCACTCAGCAACAGACAGAGAATTCTGAGCAGAATCCATCTAGCTTAGCAAATATAGTCTCTGATCTATCTAAGGCCACTTTAAGTTTCATGAATGAAACAAGGTCCTCCATTAGAAATTTAGAGGCACAAGTGGGCCAGCTGAGTAAAAGAGTCACTGAAACTCCTCCTAGTACTCTCCCAAGCAATACAGAAGAAAATCCAAAGAGAGAGTGCAAGGCCATTGATTTAACCATCATGGACGAACCTACAAGGGAGGGGGAGGACGTGAATCCTAGTGAGGAAGACCTCCTGGGACGTCCAGTGACCAATAAGGAGTATCCCTTTAAGGAACCAAAGGAATCTGAGGCTCATCTAGAGACCATAGAGATTCCATTAAACCTCCTTCTGCCCTTCATGAGCTCTGATGAGTATTCTTCCTCTGAAGAGGATGAAGACATTACTGAAGACCAAGTTGCTAAATACCTTGGTGCAATCATGAAGCTGAATGCCAAATTATTTGATAATGAGACTTGGGAAGATGAACCTCCCTTGCTCACCAATGAACTAAATGCATTGGATAGGCAGAAATTACCTCAAAAGAAACAGGATCCTGGCAAATTCTTAATACCATGTACCATAGGCACCATGACCTATGAGAAGGCTCTGTGTGACCTGGGGTCAGGAATAAACTTAATGCCACTCTCTGTAATGGAGAAACTTGGGATCTTTGAGGTGCAAGCTGCCAGAATCTCATTAGAGATGGCAGACAACTCAAGAAAACAGGCTTATGGACAAGTAGAGGACGTGTTAGTAAAGGTTGAAGGCCTTTACATCCCTGCTGATTTCATAATCCTAGACACTGGGAAGGATGAGGATAAATCCATCATCCTTAGAAGACCCTTCCTAGCCACAGCAAGAGCTGTGATTGATGTGGACAGAGGAGAGTTGGTCCTTCAACTGAATGAGGACAACCTTGTGTTTAAGACTCAAGGATCTCCTTCTGTAACCATGGAGAGGAAGCATGAAAAGCTTCTCTCACTGCAGAGTCAACCAAAGCCCCCACAGTCAAACTCTAAGTTTGGTGTTGGGAGGCCATAACCAAATTCTAAGTTTGGTGTTGAACCCCCACATTCAAACTCTAAGTTTGGTGTTTAGAGGTTCCAACAATGCTCTGATTATCTATGAGGCTCCATGAGAGCTCACTGTCAAGCTATTGACATTGAAGAAGCGCTTGTTGGGAAGCAACCCAATGTTATTTAATCATATCTATTTTATTTTCTTTTTGTTATTTCGTGTTTTATTAGGTTGATGATCATGTGAAGTCACAAAAACTACTGAAAAATAAAAAACAGAATGAAAAATAGCATTGAAAATAGTACACCCTGGAGGAGAGCAGTCTGGCATTTAAACACCAGAAACAAGCATCTGTCTGGCGTTTAACGCCAGAAACAGGCACCAAGCTGGCGTTTAACGCTAGAAACAAGCATCTGCCTGGCGTTAAACACCAGAAACAGGCTACATTTGGGTGTTTAATGCCAGAAACAAGCAGCAGTCTGGCGTTAAACGCCAGGATTGCACAGCAAGGGCGTTTTACACGCCTAATTGGAGCAGGGATGTTAAGTCCTTGGCCCCTCAGGATCTGTGGACCCCACAGGATCCCCACCTTTTCTTCTCTCCTCTTCACACCTTTTTATAACTCTCTTCCACAAATACCCTTCACCAATCACCTCCATTACTCCTCCAAAACCATCATACAACCCACCTACACCCACCCACTCAAATTCAAACCATCACTCCTTCCTTTTCACACATTATAACCACCTAAACCCCCCTGGCCGAACCATTTACACACCTCCATCTTCTCCATCTCTTCTTCTTCTCATCCTTTTTTTCTTCTTTTGCTCGAGGACGAGTAAACATTTTAAGTTTGGTGTGGAAAAAGCATTACTTTTTTGTTTTTGTTTTTCCATAACCACTAATGCATCAAGGGATGCACTTCCCTCCACAAAACTATTGGGAGCAAATCAACACCTCCCTAGGAGAATTAAGTTCTAACATGGGATAACTAAGGGTGGAATACCAAGAGCACTCCATCATTCTCTATGAGATTAGAGAAGATCAAAGAGCTATGAGGGAGGAGCAACAAAGGCAAGGAAGAGACATAGAGGAGCTCAAAAGTACCATTGGTTCTTCAAGAAGAGGAAGACTCCATCCTCACTAAGGTGGACTCATTTCTTAATCTCCTTGTCTATTTATTTTACTATTTTTCGGTTTCCATGCTTCATGTTTAATTATGTTTGTGTCTTTACTATATGATCATTAGTGTTTAAGTGTCTATGTCTTAAAGATATGAATGTCCTATGACTCCATCACCTCTCTTAAATGAAAACTGTTTTAAAAACAAAAGAACAAGAAGTACAGGGTTTCGAATTCATCTTTGAAATTAGTTTAATTATTTTGCTGTGGTGACAATACTTTTTGTTTTCTGAATAAATGCTTGAACAGTGCATATGTCTTTTGAAGTTGTTGTTTATGAATGTTAAATATGTTGACTCTTGAAAGAATGATGAAAAGGAGACATGTTATTTGATAATCTGAAAAATCATAAAAATGATTCTTGAAGCAAGAAAAAGCAGTGAATACAAAAGCTTGCAAAAAAAAAATAGCGAAAAAAAAGGAAAGAAAAAGAAAAAGCAAGCAGAAAAAGCCAAAAGCTCTTTAAACCAAAAGGCAAGAGCAAAAAGTCAATAGCCCTTAAAATCAAAAGGCAAGGGTAAATAAAAAGGATCCAAGGCTTTGAGCATCAGTGGATAGGAGGGCCTAAAGGAATAAAATCCTGGCCTAAGCGGCTGGACCAAGCTGTCCCTAACCATGTGCTTGTGGCGTGAAGGTGTCAAGTGAAAACTTGAGACTAAGGGGTTAAAGTCAAGGTCCAAAGCAAAAAAAAAAGAGTGTGCTTAAGAACCCTGGACACCTCTAATTGGGGACTTTAGCAAAGCTGAGTCACAATCTGAAAAGGTTCACCCAGTTTTGTGTCTGTGGCATTTATGTATCCGGTGGTAATACTGGAAAACAAAGTGCTTAGGGCCACGGCCAAGACTCATAAAGTAGCTGTGTTCAAGAATCAACATACTGAACTAGGAGAATCAATAACACTATCTGAACTCTGAGTTCCTATAGATGCCAATCATTCTGAACTTCAATGGATAAAGTGAGATGCCAAAACTATTCAAGAGGCAAAAAACTACAAGTCCCGCTCATCTGATTGGAGCTAAGTTTCATTGATATTTTGGAATTTATAGTATATTATCTTCTTTTTATCCTATTTGATTTTCATTTGCTTGGGGACAGGCAACAATTTAAGTTTGGTGTTGTGATGAGTGGATAATTTATACGCTTTTTGGCATTATTTTTACATAGTTTTTAGTATAATTTAGTTAGTTTTTAGTATATTTTTATTAGTTTTTAAATAAAATTAACATTTCTGGACTTTACTATGAGTTTGTGTGTTTTTCTGTGATTTCAGGTATTTTCTGGCTGAAATTGAGGGACTTGAGCAAAAATCAGATTCAGAGGTTGAAGAAGGACTGCAGATGCTGTTGGAATCTGACCTCCCTGCACTCAAAGTGGATTTTCTGGAGCTACAGAACTCCAACTGGCGCGCTTTCAATTGCGTTGGAAAGTAGACATCCAGGGCTTTCCAGAAATATATAATAGTCTATACTTTATTCGAGTTTTGATGACGCAAACTGGCGTTCAACGTCAGTTCCATGCTGCATTCTGGAGTTAAACGCCAGAAACAGGTTGCAAAGTGGAGTTAAACGCCAGAAATAGGTTATAAACTGGCGTTCAACTCCAAGAAAAGCCTCTACATGTGTAAAACTCAATGCTCAGCCCAAGCACACACCAAGTGGGCCCTAGAAGTGGATTTTTGCATCATTTACTCATTTCTGTAAATCCTAGTAACTAGTTTAGCATAAATAGGACTTTTTACTATTGTATTTACATTCTGAGTTTTATCTTCGGATCATTTTAAGGTTGGTTCTTCTGGTTCCCCCTCTGGGGCCGAGACCAATGAACTCCATTATCACTTATGTATTTTCAACGGTAGAGTTTCTACACACCATAGATTAAGGTGTGGAGCTCTGCTGTTCCTCATGAATTAATACAAAGTACTATTGTTTTTCTATTCAATTCAAGCTTATTCCGATTCTAAGATATTCATTCGCACCTCAATATGAATGTGATGATCGTGACAGTCATCATCATTCCCAACCTATGAACGCGTGCCTGGCAACCACTTCCGTTCTACCTTAGATTGAATAAGTATCTCTGGGATTCCTTAATCAGAATCTTTGTGGTATAAGTTAGAATCCATGGATGGCCATTCCTGAGATCCGGAAAGTCTAAACCTTGTCTGTGGTATTCCGAGTAGGATCTGGAAAGGGATGGCTGTGACGAGCTTCAAACTCGCGAGTGCTGGGCATAGTGACAGACGCAAAAGGATAGTAAATCCTATTCCAGTATGATCGAGAACCGACAGATGATTAGCCATGCAGTGACAGCGCATTGGACCATTTTCACAGAGAGGATGGGATGTAGCCATTGACAACGGTGATGCCCTACATAAAGCTTGCCATAGAAGGGAGTATGAATGATTGGATGAAGACAATAGGAAAGCAGAGGTTCAGGAGGAACGAACGCATCTCTATACGCTTATCTGAAATTCTCACCAATGAATTACATAAGTATCTCTATATTTAATTTATGTTTTATTTATCTTTTAATTATTAAATCTCCATAATCAATTGAATCCGCCTGACTGAGATTTACAAGGTGACCATAGCTTGCTTCAAGCCGACAATCTCCGTGGGATCGACCCTTACTCACGTAAGGTTTATTACTTGGACGACCCAGTGCACTTGCTGGTTAGTTGTGCGAAGTTGTGACAAAGAACTAAAATTATGAACGTGTGTATTAAGTTTTTGACGCCGTTACCAAGGAATGAACGATCACGATTTCTGCGCATCAGTTGTGCAAAAGAGGAAGCGAGTTTTGAAGCAGAACAGAAAATTGATAGGATTTGGCATGTACTGAATTATTTTTGTAACCTAATAGGCCAGACCCAAAGTTGTAAGAGACTACTCACACACTTTGTTGAAGAAACTACATTAATTATGGGTCAACACATTGGGTTAATTGCAATAAGAAGATGCAACCCAACTCTTGAAAATGTCCTTAAACAATTTAAAGATGCAGATTTTAAGAGAACTCAACTGTTACAATTACTGGGAGAAGTCCAAATTAGTTTGCCTTTGCCAAACATCAACATTGCTACCTTCTAGCAAGAGAAAGGTTGTCTATTTTCAATTGATTATATTATAACTGGTATTTACAATTTACTTAAGAGACACACTCACCCATTCAATTTTCATATCTTCTATATGAGAGCCAACCTAGATATTTGTTGATATCAGACTTACTTGAAAAAATGTCACATCTATTTGATAAATTTCCTTACTCCTGTTATGAAAAAAAGGATATTCTTGATTCTTTTGGGGATGCCATTAATGTTCAAGATTTATTTTCTAAACTTCCTTAGCTAATTAGGTTGTATGCAATAGAAATATTGAGAATTAAGGAACATATGGCAGTAATAGTGCATCATAGAGATGGACCGAAATTCAGAGGGACACCTTCTTATTTCACACCTAAGGGAATCCGAATAATAAATGCCACCATCTCCAATTTATGGTTAACTAAAAAGGTTAGTGCGAAAGTAAATAGTGAAGTTAAAAGTAAGGAACACCTTGTGGAAGTAGTTTAGAATGAACCAAATAAGTACCTAATTAGCAGCCAGTCAAGTTTCAAAGCTTATTTAGGAAAATAATGATGAATACCTCTAAAAACTTTTATCAGAGAGGGCTACATCCACTGTAAGTTTCAATCTATATTCCTAAAGTGGGTAAAAAGGATGTTTTTGGCAATTCTAACATTAGAAATACACCTTTTGATTATGGTATTATAGAGGTTGGGATTGAGGGTAACACCAATTTCTTTAATGAGTGGTTTAGTGATTATTAAGAATGTGCAGCTGATAAGGCTTTTACGCACAACAAGCAAAATAGTTATAGGCAGCAACTTTTCAAGGATCAAAACTAGCCAATTACTAATTTGGGATTAATAACTCGGGATTTGGGAAGATATAGTAGGAGTGGAAAGCTATATCATTTAGCTAAAGAGTATGGCTTAATATTGAAAACTTCCCCACTTGCTATAAAGATGGTAACAAGCATTGGGTTCCTGACATTGAGGAGCTCCATGCTTATGATAAATTCTCATAACGAGTGTTTGTTCTTCAAGAAATGGAACTCAGGTGATGGACACGATTCTGATGCAAGCATATTTCTTTGCGAGGACTTGGAGGTAGCTTATTATATTTTAGGAATGTTTAGTTTCTTTTTCATCACCTTAAGGACAAGGTGATTCTTTAGGGGGGAGTGTTGTTATGTATCAAGTTTATTAAAAATTAGGGACCTAATTGTAATTGAGTAAATATGGACTAAGGTAAATTTTCTAATTAACTTACTAATAAATCTATATTTTATAGTATTTATTTGCTTTAATTGGGTGAATTTTATTGAGTTCTCTTGCATTTATTCATTGAAATATCATCGTTTTGTGAATTCTCCCTAAATTGTACTTAAGAGTGAAAGCATGCTTTTCAGGCACTTAAATTGCTAAATTTAATTCACTTATATTCCATTCGATGACTTGATGTGTTTGTTGAAGTGATTTCAAATTTACAAGGCAAGTATGGATTGAAGAAGTAAGGAAAAAGCATGCAAAAGTAGAGAATTCATGAATAATCGAAGGATTTGCAAAGCTGTCAATCCTAACCTCTTCGTACTAAAGTGATCATGACTTGAGGTACAGAACTTTGAATGAGGCGGTTCTAGTGGCATTAAAAATCTAATAATATCCGGGACTTCAAAATGATATATAATTATCTATAGTGGACGGGTGTTAAGACATCCACATATGCAGCCAAAGTGCCATATACACAGACACAAATAACGTGACTCACTTAAGGCAACATGTGATCAGCAATTTCTAAAGCATTTTGGGCCCAATCCAACCTATTTATGATGCTATTGAACCAGGAATTGAAGGGAGAATGAACCAAGTAGTTATAATTTAGTTTTAGCCATGTTTTAGGTTAGAATTCTAGAGAGAGAAACTCTAACTTTTCTTTAGAATTTAGGATAGTTTAGGTCAAATTTTTTTAAATCTACGTTTTAATTCTTGCTTTAGTTCAATTTTCTTTATATTTTCTTGTTCTATTATCTTAATCTTCTTAGTTTCTCTTGTTAATTTCTCTATGCTGCCATTTTTATTTTTATGAACCCTTCTTGGATTTTGATTTTCTTCAACGCAATTTACTGTTTTATGTTTTCTTGTAGTTTAATTTAGTTGTTATTATTGTTTTCTTGCATTGGGTAGTTGTAGATTTTACTAATTCATGCAATTTACCATGCTTTATGTTTATACACATTAGGTGTTTGATGAAATGCTTGAATTGGTTCTAGAGTAGATTTTCGCACTCTTGACTTGAGGGTTGAGTAATTGGAGACTCTTGAATTGTCAAAATCTAATGTTGATTGGTAATTAAAAGTTGCTAGTTAGCTTGAATTCCACTAAATCTAATCTTTCATTAGAATTTGATTAGGACTTGTGGACTATAGTCAATTGTGCTCACTACTTGACTTTCTTTCATTGTTAGAGGATGACTAAGTGAGAGCAATATACACTTACGATCACAATTGAGGATGACAATGAGGATAGGACACCCCTAGCCAAGGCTTTTTAAATTGATTGATTGTCATTCCTTTTTGTTAGCTTTGATTTCTTAGCTCTTTTAGCATTTATAGTTCCTTAGTTGTAGTTTTACTTTTTTGTCATTTACATTTCTTGTCAATTGTCATCACAACCCCCATTTTTTTTCATAACCAATAATATGCACACTTTCCTATAATTCCTTTGAGAGACAACCCAAGATTTAAATACTCTCGGATTTTATTAGTTTGACTTAAGTGACAAATAAATTAAACTTTGATTGAGGGTTATCTGTTGGTTTGGATCTATACTACGACGAGATTATTTTTGTGAAAATTCTAAACCGACGATTTTCTTCCGTCAAGTTTTTGGTGCCGTTGCTGGGGAATTGCAAATGTGCGCTTGTTATTAGTTATTGTACATATGTTAATATTGTGAATAGTTGCTTTAGTTTCTTTGTTAGTGTTTGCTAGTTGTAGGATTTTGTTCTCTTTGTTCTTATTAGCTTTTTCTTTTATTTTCTCTTGTCACTATGAATTTTCACCCTTTTGGCTATGAGTTTGGTTCTAACTATATTGTAGAAAATGGGAATTTCAATGAAGATTTGCATCAAGGATGGAAAAATTAAAGGTGGGAGGAGCCTCAAGTATATGAACAATATTCATGGCAACTACCTCCTCTGGCATACTTTGAGCATGATCCATCCCATGGTGCACACTAATCCAATGGTTATGGTGAGTCTTCTTATGGTTGTCAACCACAACCACCATATGCTTATGAACCCCCTCCTCAACATTGTTCTCAACCTTATTCGCAAGCCCTATACCACCAAACACTTCTATATGATCCTAACTCATATCCATCATACCAACAACCATATGAACCATACTTAGAGCCACCATAATTCCAACATCAATACTTCCAAGAACTACCACCTCTATATACACCACCTCCATACCCTCACTAAGATGAACCACCTCCCATATATAAGAACTTTCAACCACATGATGAATTCTCCTTTCCACCACAACCCTCTATGGAAGAGTACCCATATCCATCGATCCAAGAGCAACATGATCCTAATTATGTTAGGCAAGTGAAACAAGAGTCAATGGATCATCTCATGGAAAGGATGGATCGGCTTAAAGAAATCATGTTTCTCAAGGAGCAAGATGAAGCCCAAAAGAGGCACGAAGTTATCATGGCTAACTTTGCCAAAATTAAAGCTAACTTAGACTCATGGGATTCATGCCACAAACAAAGCATTTCCATGGATGAATATGGAAAATCAACCGAAGAGCGAAGCACGAAGGAGATTTTAGAATCTCAACATGAGAACAAGGAGATGGCTTATGTATTGGAACAAGTGGAAGAAGTAGAAATAATTGAAGAGGAAGAAGTGGTTGAAGATCTAGGAGAAGTTGAGTGTGAGGTGGATTCCAAAGTTGTAGAATCTTCTTCCATTAAGTTTGAAATTGATGTTGGGGAAGATAATGCACAACCTCCAAGGCATATTGTGAACGATGAAAGATTGGAAGAAGTTGAGCAAGCGGCAAGCCCCACCATTGAAGATGATTCCGCACCAACCAATGTGCTATTTGAGATTGTTGAACCTTCCTCAGTGTGTTATGAAATTGATAATAAGGAGGACCATTCACAACCTCCAACACATGACTTGAGCAATGAGGAATGTATAGAAGAAGTTAGTGAACAAGAAATTGAAATTGAGGAAGCTTGTCAAGAGGTGGAGGTAATTCAAGAAAAGGAAAAGGGATTTGCAATTACCTTGCCAATGTCAGTTGGAGTCTCTTTCACTAAGCAACCGTCCATCATATCATTTGAGTAGGTAAATTCATATCTCTTAGCTATATTGTCCCACTTGAATATGGTTTGCTTGAAACGGATGGTCAACTTAGAACTCTTTGTGGATTGAAGAGTAAGGGAGAGTTGTGTAGTAGTTGGCAAAATAATGCTAAGCTCATTAAGGTTGAACCCTCAAGGCTTAAGCGCCATGGTTGGAGGAATGCTAAACTGAATGGGTCTAAGAGGATAATTTGGTGCCTAAATGAGAATTCTGTGTGCTTCTCACCCGAATGGAATTATGATGGTCAATTAGAAGACGGGTGTAAGAACAAGATTTGGGATCCTGACATAGAAGAGGATCAATTTTGGGAGCTCTTAGCTTGTTTGCAACTTCATCATAGCTTGGTGGATATCAATTGGAATCATGGAGATCATTGGAAGTCCAAGCATTGGTGGAAGTTCAAGGATGAATACCATGACAAGGAGCTTCCCAAATGTCCAACTTAAGGACAATAAATAAAAGTGTTAGGTGGGAGACACCCCACCATGGTAAACTCTTTCCATTCTCTCTTTTGTATATAGTTGATGAATAAATTGAGCTTCCATTATTAGGTGCTTTCCTTCTTTATATCACTATTGTATATACTGCTCTTAGATGTTATTTGCTTGGTAGAATTTTTATTTTAAGTTGCATGTTTTAATAATTAACAATCTTGTTGAAAATCTTGTTTTGAATGGTATTTTTGTTTGAAATGCATAGTTAAATGTTTGGATAGTTTTTAGAAGTTAAACATTTTGTTAACTTTGGAGTTTGGTTTGTTTTAAAATGTAAATAGTTGGTTGGAAAGTCTTATTTAAAAAAAAGGGGTCCCACGTACGCGGCCATATTGCCGCGTACACATCTCTGCTTTTTTGGACCATCCTGCGTGCGCGGTCACTTGCCGCGTACGCAACCTATGCAGACAGAGAGTATCGTTCGCATATCCACTACTTGCGTACGCATCTTTCTTCTCCACGTTCAAGCCTTCACGTATGCGACTCTCTGAATGCGTACACGAGCTCAAAAAAAAAAGGATGTCACG
Organism: Arachis ipaensis; assembly: GCF_000816755.2. Lineage (NCBI taxonomy): Eukaryota > Viridiplantae > Streptophyta > Magnoliopsida > Fabales > Fabaceae > Arachis > Arachis ipaensis. The sequence goes on from NC_029791.2 coordinate 31,861,753, forward strand.
CATACGCATACATGATTCCGTATATGCATGACTCCCCTTTCTACATATTTTTCTTTTCTTTTCTTCTCTCCGCTTCTTTTCTTTTCTTTTCCCTTCTCTTCTTTTCTTTCCCTCATTCAACCACCATCCATCAATATCATTCACCATTTACCACCATCTCTATTTGTTAGTTAATTAGTTTAATTTTCTATTTTAGTAGATTAATTGGTTAGAATAGGTATCTTTTGGTGATAAGTGTTGGATTATTGATTTGATTTGCTTATTGTGCTGAGACATTACTGCTTATTAATGACTTGATGCTATTTTAGCATCCTTGTTGTGAATATTCATTGTTATATTTCTTTATTGAGATTATAATTTGTTGCTTGGTATTGAATTCTTTACGCTTAATTTTGTGCATACTAAGTACTTATGAAATTACCTTCAAAGCATTCTAAATCTTTTGAATTGCATGTTTTGGCCACCATATGAGTTGATTTCATTATCTATTATTAGGAAATTTGCTTCTATTTGATGCATTTGTTGTTAGGTGATGCTTGCTTATGTTGATTTTTATTTACATCACCAAGTTTGTGCATCGATATTTTAAAATTGTGAAATTGGATTGTAAGCTCACCTAGGGACATCTTTTTGAAATTCTCAAGCTATATAAACCATGCTTGCTATGTGATTGATTTTACCTTATATCTCACTTTTCTTAAGTTGCATAGCACCTGTGTTCCCCACTTTATGTCAATTAGGTGATACGAAACAAAAATTCAAAGTGTGTCATTGATTGATGTGTGATTTTCATAGTTTCTTTTGTTTATTAAGTTTCCTTGTACATCAACTAATTTCTATTCATTATCCATTTCACAATCACTTGATTCTTGATTGAATGCTTTCATGCTTCTTTATTACTTATTCGTTTGTCTTAACCTACAAGTTTTCTTCAAAGTATCTGACGAGCGAGATTCAATGTCGGTAAAGAATGAAAATAATTGCGTTGTAAGTATAGTTTCTAAACCAACAGAAAATCCCTTCGTACAAACGTTTTAGTTGTCACAAGTAACAAACCCCTTTAAAATTGATAACCGAAGTGTTTAAACCTCGGGTTGTCTTCTCAAGGAACTGCAGGGAAGTATGTTCTTATTATTGGTTATGAAGATTGTAAATTCGGGTCTTTGAAAATAAGGAATGAGTAATTTAAATGGCAAATAAAATAAATAAATAACTGTAAAATAAACTCTTGGCAAGGTATAAGAAATTGGAAGTCCTATCCTAGTTATCCTTATCAATGGTGATGAGAATTGAGTCTTAATCCCACTTAGTTAGCCTTTACTAAAGTAAAGGAAGATCAAGTGGATTAATTAGTCTGAACTTCAGGTTCTGGTCAATCCCTAAGAAAAGACTAGAATTATTGAAGTTCAATTCAATTAACAAGATAACAATTATCAATCACGTTGAGTTTGATAACTCCTGAGTTACTGATTTCTTGACCAAGACC
>NC_029791.2:31863916-31886027 GCF_000816755.2 Arachis ipaensis
GTATGTTCTTATTATTGGTTATGAAGATTGTAAATTGGGGTCTTTGAAAATAAGGAATGAGTAATTTAAATGGCAAATAAAATAAATAAATAACTGTAAAATAAACTCTTGGCAAGGTATAAGAAATTGGAAGTCCTATCCTAGTTATCCTTATCAATGGTGATGAGAATTGAGTCTTAATCCCACTTAGTTAGCCTTTACTAAAGTAAAGGAAGATCAAGTGGATTAATTAGTCTGAACTTCAGGTTCTGGTCAATCCCTAAGAAGAGACTGGAATTATTGAAGTTCAATTCAATTAGCAAAGATAACAATTATCGATCACGTTGAGTTTGATAACTCCTGAGTTACTGATTTCTTAACCAAGACCAAAAGGGGAAAAGTAAATCTATTCGAATAAAAATATCTTTAGATTGGAAATAACAATAACATAAACAAAAGAGAGCAATCATAAACTGAAATACCTCAAATAACATTAATTAAGAGAATTATCTATGACATAGAAAAATTCATAAATTAAATTGAGAAGATAATAAAACGAAAAATTGAACCTGATGAAAAGAGATAACCCTGAAAGCAAAAGAAATCCTAATTCTAAATCCTAAAAGAGAGAGGAGAGAACCTCTCTCTAAAAACTACATCTAAATCATCAAAAGTAACTAATTGGAGACTCTCCTTTGAATGGATGCATTTCCCCACTTTATAACCTCTGATCTGTGCCTTCTGGACTTGGATTTGGGCCAAAAAGGGGTTCAGAAATCGCTGGGAGCATTTTCTGCAATTTCTGGTGCGTGGCCTCTGTCACGCGTCCGCGTGGGTCACGCGGTCGCGTCATTTGGAGTTTTCCTTGTCACGCGTTCGCTTCGGTCAAGCGCCCGCGTCATCTGTGTTTTGCTCGTGGCGCGTGATCGCGTCATTCATGCGTTCGCGTCGCTGCCTTTTCGCGCTAGGCATGTGGCCGCGTCGTCCATGCGTTCGCGTCGCTGTCAGCTTCTTCAAAAACTCCATTTTGTGCTTTCCTTCCATTTTTGTATGTTTCCTTTCCATCCTTTAAGTCATTCCTGCCTTAGAAGATCTGAAACTACTCAACACACAAATCACGGCATCGAATGGTAATAAAAGGGTAATTAAAATAATTATTTTTAAAGCATAGGAAACATGCTTTTCACATACATCACATAATAAGGAAGGGAAAGTAAAACCATGCAATTAACATGAATAAGTGAGTGAAGGATTGAATAAATCACTTAAATTGAGCATAAAATATATCATAAAATATGGGTTTATCAACCTCTCCACACTTAAACAATAGCATGTCCTCATGCTAAATCCAAGATAAAGAGTAAAGTAAGGTTGAAGTGGTGGAATATCCTTACTTTCTATAACTTTGTTCTTCATCTAACCAATCAACAATTATAGAATATAGGCATACAAAAATCATAAGGTCTTTTCCAAGGTTGTAATGGGGCCAAGGTAAAGGTAAGGGTATATGTATAAGGCTAAGTGAGCTAATAAGTGAATCCTTGATTAGTCTAAGATCTCACCTAACATACATATTTTGTAATTCAAAGGTTTCTTTACCTATTTACCCAATTTTTCCCACTTTTAATGTTACATGCTCATGCCTTAATTTTAATTTTAATTTTTTTTATCCCATGTGCATTGCTTTATTTTGCATTTGGGGAATTCTTTTGTATTCCCTTTATTCAAATACTGAAAAATAATTTTTTTTTAATGCACATGGTAATTTAATTGCTTTGATTTCACATGAGCATGCTTTCCACATTCTTTTATTTTGAAATATTTTTATTCTTTTTAACTTTCTACCTTTGTTTCTATCATCCATGTTCCCATAAGGTTCCCCACACTTAAACAATTACACAATTTCTATCTTAAGCTAACCAAGGATTCGACTTGGAATTTTTATTTTGTTTTTCTGCTTAAGGCTAGTAATGTGGTTATAAAACAAGAGGAGATTTAAAGGCTCAAGGGGGCTAACAAGGGTGATGTAAAAGGTAGCAAATTTGGGATAAGTGAGCTAGAATCAAACAATGGCCTCAATCACTTTCCTGGTATGTATCTATACTCTATAATCGGACATATAGAATAAAACAAAGTAAAGAACATCAGAAAAAAAGAAGGACGAAATACACAGGAATAAAATATTATGGTTTGAATGTAACCATACAATTAAGCTCAAAACTCACAGGCTGTGTGTTCTCTAGCTCAAAAATCATATATCAGTTATGTATGTCATGCAGGTAAAAATTAAGAGTTCCCATTATTCTCAATGTAAATCTTAGGGTGGCTTTAAAGTTTTAGTGTTTCTCCTTGATGAAATGTTGTTAACTAACTAACATGTAATGCTATATATACAAGGTGTGTGGATTGTTTCTATTCTATGCAAGTCTCTAGTTTACTTCCTTTTTGTATTTTGAATCCGAACTAAGCTATCTTATGCTAAAAAGGGTAAACTATACTAATTAATCCATATTTTCTATAACTAATAAGTTAGAATTGCAACTAAACTAAATGGATAAAATATAAACTAAAGTGCAAAATGCAAAAATAGAGTAAAAATACATGAAAAGAGTAATGTATAAGTACTGAGAAATAAAAATAAAGATCAAAATACAGAAAAATAACAAAATAAAATAGAAAGAGTCTGTAGTGGTCCACCAAGAAAAATACGCCAGAGATGGCGACCTCCCCACACTTAAAATAAAGCATCTTCCTCGATGCTCACTCAAGCAGGGTGTTAAGGAGTGTCATCACTGGAAGGATGTGTGGCTGGAGTCTCTGTAGTGGTGGTCTGAGGATCTGTCTGCTGCAGAGGTGGTGCTGACTGAATAGGAACCTTTGGGTCTACAGCCTGAATCTGATGCGGGACCTCCTGCTGTGATGCAGCCTGCTCCGGGCTTGCATGTTCAGCTTCTCTCTGTGGATGGGTCTCCGCCTCGTGATCATCCGCCTCCTCCTCAGATGGCTCTGATGGTGTGTCAGGCTCGGAGGGGATGTTGCTGTCAGATCGGATCAGCAGCTTTAGGTGCTCATAGCGTCGCTTGCTGCGACGCTCAGATTTCTCATATCGGCGCCGGTTGCGGCGCTCCATCTGGTCTAGCTACTGAAACAGGCAGTGTACGAGGTGATAAACGGGCTCTGAGGCAGGTGGAAGTGCAGTGGTGGTAGCTGTAGATGAAGAAGGTCCGACGAAAGGTGCGGTTGTCTCATCAGTAGCAGTGAGGAATGGAGGTCTGTAGCCCAAAGCCAGAAAGTTCCTACTGTGAGGGATAATCTTCTTGCATTCTGCAGCAGGTGGCTTCTCATCAGCATCCTCCCAAGGCACGTCAGCTCGACGGCTGAGCTGGGTAATCAGATATGGGAAGGGGAGAGTGCCTCGGACGTAGACCCTGGCCATGTAGTACCGGATGAATCGTGGCAGGTACAGGTCCTTACCCTCCATCACACACCATAGGAGGGTGATCATAGCGGCAGGTAGCTCAGTCTCGTGAGTACTCGGCATAACAAAGTTGCTCAGGATCTGGTGCCAGAGCCGAGCCTCATCGTTCAAGTATATCTGCTTGATTCCCTTAGGCATGGTGGTGTTCTGACCCATGACCCAAGGGACAGTCGGGTCAAGGGCTATCCTTTCCTTGACCGCATCCCAGTCAAACTTCATAAAGTGCATGTCCTCCTCAGTCTTTTGGTAACCATCAAGCTGGTCGGATTTAGGTTCAAGCTACAGAATATCCTCAATGGCCTCTTCAGTGACCAGTATCTACTTCCCTTTTAGGTTCACAGCATCTAGGGAAGTTTTGAAGTAATTGCAGTAGAACTCTCTTACCCAAGAAGCATTGACCTCTGTCAGGTTTCTCTCCGGGAAGAACCAGCCTCTATGTTTGATCTGATCAGAGGTGTATTGCTGGAGTTCTTCCGGAATTTTCAGAGTCCGCTCCAGGTACAGGTTCCTGGAGGTTGCAAACACCGGATACTTCAACTCACAATATCTGTTGGCAAACTTGATGGGGTCATTAGCAGGGAGTAGCTGGTCAGCCTTCTCTTGCAGGGTAAAGTGTTTCTCCCGCCAGGAGTCATCGTGCATGATGTCCAGGATGGACATAGAAGATTCTCCTCTTTTCCATTAGCCAGTTATTGCCTTTCCTTTTCCTTTTCTTTGAGTGTCAGATATCCTGAAAAATAGAAATCCAGGATATAATAAAAAACAGGAAAATAAGTAGGCAAATAACAAAATAAGCACATAGTGGCAAAGGAGTAATAGAATAATGAAATAAGTTGAGTAAATGTGCATTATGGATTGTATAGGAGTTAGAAATCTGAGAAAACTTTCACAATCCAAAATGTGATATAAATAGAATTCTTGTTAATTAGGAAAAATTATCATCATGCCTTGGTTAGAAGGTTAAAGAGAATAGTGAAAAGCCAAGAAGAGATGTTGTGAAAGTTAGGTTGGTTAGGAATGAAAAAGAGGTTAGGAAGTTGAAATCAGTGAGTTAGTAAAAAGAAGGTTAGAGTAAGTGGTCTGATGATCATTTTCTAAGTAACAAAAATTTACAATTAGAAGCTACAGTCAACTCACATTCAAACAAGGAAGTTGATGATGATTCATATAGATATGTAAATAGCAAAAAATGGAATTGAATCATCCAAAAGGCAATTTATTAACCAGGAAATCGAAAAGAATAAGAAAGCTTGCCCGTGCATACATGAATTGGTTTGGTAAAAGCTGAGTAAAGCAGAATTCAAATTGCCAAAACCAAAATATGAATGAAAATCAGAATAGTTTACAGAAATTTGGGCAGCATTCCGGCTAAAAGTGGATGGTCCCGGAAAATAAACAGCAAGCAGAATAGTTCATATGAATTAAAAGAAACTGCAAAAAGATATAAATAATGTAAACAAGAAAGAGCAGTTGCAATAGCAGCATGAACAGTAAGAACATCATATGAACAATACTTAGATCACAGCAACAGTAGAATTGCAAAAATTATAAAACAAGTAGCACGAACATCACAATTAATCAGGCCTAAATCCACTAACCACATCCTAGGCTACCTAACAACCTAGAATCCACTACAAACATGCATATCTAACTAGCCTAATTTTGAACATAAACAGAAAGAATTCAAATAACTGCGAAAGGAAAGAAGAGTGGCATTCGGTGGAACCTGGTAGGCGAATGAATGAAAGTAGGGCAGAGAGATGGCTGGGGGGTGGTTGCGGTGGTGGCTGACGTGGCGATTGAGGCAGTTGGCGCGGCGGTGAACGGTTGTCCGGTGGCAGGGGGTTTCGGGTAGGGTAATGGGGGTAGGGGTTAAGGAGGAAGGATGGGAGGGGGTGAGGGTGGTGGTGGCTGGCGTGGAGGCGCGGCGGTGACGGTGCGGTGGTCGGTGGTTGGGCGCGGCGATGGAAGAAAGGGAAGGGGGTGTAAGAAGAAGAAGGAAGAATGAGGGTGAGGTGGCGTTGCGGTGGGGTCTGGGGGGGTTTGGCGGTGCGGCGGTCGGAGGTGGTGACTGGGAGTGATGATGGTGGTTGGGTGGTGGACGGTTGCAGAGAAGAGAGAAAGGAGAATGGGGTTGGGGGGGCGCGAACGGGTAGGGTTTCGTGTGGCTGAGGGGGTTAATGAATTTGAATCCACGCGATCGCGTGGGGCACGCGGTCGCGTGGCTGGGGTGGAATGGGGGTTGACGCGATCGCGTGGGTGGCGCGATCGCATGGAATGGAAAAAATGGTGAATGACGCGGTCGCATGAGACATGCGACCGCGTCGCTGGAAATTGGGCGAAACGCACAATTCCAGCGTCGTTTCAGCACAACTCTCTGTCTCCTTTGGGGTGTTGTGCAATCCACGCGACGCGATCGCGTCGCTCACGCTTTCGCGTGAGAAAGGTGTTGTGCAAGTGATGCGATCGCGTCATAGACGCGACCGCGTGGGTTGTTTTGTGCTAAACGCACAACGGCCGCATGATTCCAGCCCAACTTTCTGGACGTTGGATCTTTACGCCGATCTCCAGGTGGCCGCGTGAATGACGCGGACGCGTGGGGAGTGTTTTACGCAACTGACGCGATCACATGAGTGATGCGGTCGCGTCACACGCCCTCTTTTTTTTTAAACTAAAATGCAATCATGCAATTATGCAGTATGCAATGCTAATGAATAATATTCAGGTTCAATTTGAAAAAGAATAAAAATAAATAACACGAAATAAAACTGAAAACGAAACGACCATACCATGGTGGGTTGTCTCCCACCTAGCACTTTTAGTTAAAGTCCTTAAGTTGGACATTGGATGAGCTTCCTGTTATGGTGGCTTATGCTTAAATTCATCCAGAAATTTCCACCAATGCTTGGAATGCCAATAGCCTCCGGGGTCCCAAACTAGGCATGTAAAGCTTCTGAGCAACTTCAAACAGATTCTCAGGCTCCCGGGGTGACGAATGTCAGAATAGATTTCAGGATCTCAAATTTTTCTTTTAAATCCGCCTTCATCTTGATCTATATTTTTCCATCCGGGCGGTTTAGAAATTGTATTCTCACCAAGATGACCAAATATCTTCCGTGATCCATTCGATTGAACAAGATGCCAATCCGCGCACTTCGAGTTGAAGCGTGGAACCTTATTGAACCTTGTGTACCAGCTCTGAGTGCGAGCCATTTCCCTCTTACTCTTAAAGCCGTAGAGAGCTCTAAGCTGGCCATCTGTTTCAAGCAACCCATATTCGAGTGGAAAGATAAAGTTAAAGGTTAAGGATTGTACCCACTTGAAGCCTGTATTGGGTGGTAATGGCCTTGGGATAGGTGTTTCCAGTGGTTCTATGAGTTCTACTCCCTTGTGCTCTTCTGTGAATTTCTCCACTTCTTTGAAAAATTCTTCAAATGCATCCATGTCCTGATCAAAGCCTTCTATGTCTTCCTCGTCACTTAAGTCATAAACTGAAGGTTGAGAGAAATCTACCTCCGCATCATCTTTGTATTCACTTGGGGAAGATTCTTCAATCTCAAAGAATTCACTCACAGATGCAAGTTCATTACTAGGAGAACTTGACTTGATATTATCATCATCAAGGAAACTTGCTTCTTGGATTATTCCGTCTAGTTCTTCATAAAAGATTTGCCTTGGGGGTTGTGCACTATCCTCCTTAGCATCAATTGTAACGTCCTTGACAGAATTCTCCACAACTCTGGATTCCCATGGAAGTTCAGCATCTCCTAAGTCTTCAACTAACTCTTCTTCTTCTATAATGACAGCTTCCTCTACTTGCTCCAATACGAAGTCATGCTCTGTCTTGTCCACTGGAGTTTCTAGTATCTCCTTCATGCTACGCTCTTCATTAGATTGTCCACATGGGGCTGTGGGAGGTCCTTGAATGTTCGAACGTCTAGAAGATAATTGACTTATTTCTTGCTCCAGTTGATGAAGGGTTGTTTGAAGTTGATCTACTATTTCCTTGAGGCGAACCTGTGATTCTGGAGGTGAGAGATTTGGACGTGGTACATAGGGAAGTGGTGGTATTTGGGAGTAATTGGATTTGAATCGGGGTAAATAAGGATCATATGGTGGTGAATGGTGAAAAGCAGCTTGTGAGTGTTGTGGTTCGAAGTTATGTTGAGAGGATGGTCTATAAGCATAGGGTGGGGCTTGTTGGTAACTACAAGGTTGTCCACCACATCTATTAGCTTGGTATGCATTGTAAAATGGTCTTTGCCCATGATATCTTGGAGGGTGTTGTTGCCTAAATAGTTGATCAGATCCTCTTGGCTCCATCCATCTTTGATTGCTCAGACCTTGATGCACGTTCTTGTTATTACTTTCACTCCTTTCAACAATATTAGAACCAAACTCAAAGCAAGAGGGGTGAGAATTCATAGTAGCTAATAAAAATAAAAGAAGAAAATAAGAACAAATAAACAAGTAAAAGAGAAATATTTACAATAACCAATAATAAGGCACACGATTGCAGTTCCCCGGCAACGGCGCCATTTTGACGAGCGAGATTCAATGTCGGTAAAGAATGAAAATAATCGTGTTGTAAATATAGTTTCTAAACCAACAGAAAATCCCTTCGTACAAAAGTTTTGGTTTTCACAAGTAACAAACCCCTTTAAAATTGATAACCGAAGTGTTTAAACCTCGGGTTGTCTTCTCAAGGAACTGTAGGGAAGTATGTTCTTATTATTGGTTATGAAGATTGTAAATTGGGGTCTTTGAAAATAAGGAATGAGTAATTTAAATGGCAAATAAAATAAATAAATAACTGTAAAATAAACTCTTGGCAAGGTATAAGAAATTGGAAGTCCTATCCTAGTTATCCTTATCAATGGTGATGAGAATTGAGTCTTAATCCCACTTAGTTAGCCTTTACTAAAGTAAAGGAAGATCAAGTGGATTAATTAGTCTGAACTTCAGGTTCTGGTCAATCCCTAAGAAGAGACTGAAATTATTGAAGTTCAATTCAATTAGCAAAGATAACCATTATCGATCACGTTGAGTTTGATAACTCCTGAGTTACTGATTTCTTAACCAAGACCAAAAGGGAAAAAGTAAATCTATTCGAATAAAAATATCTTCAGATTGGAAATAATAATAACATAAACAAAAGAGAGCAATCATAAACTGAAATACCTCAAATAACATTAATTAAGAGAATTATCTGTGACATAGAAAAATTCATAAATTAAATTGAGAAGATAATAAAAAGGAAAATTGAACCTGATGAAAAGAGATAACCCTGAAAGCAAAAGAAATCCTAATTCTAAATCCTAAAAGAGAGAGGAGAGAACCTCTCTCTAAAAACTACATCTAAATCATCAAAAGTAACTAATTGGAGACTCTCCTTTGAATGGATGCATTCTCCCACTTCATAACCTCTGATCTGTGCCTTCTGGACTTGGATTTGGGCCAAAAAGGGGTTCAGAAATTGCTGGGAGCATTTTTTGCAATTTCTGGTGCGTGGCCTCTGTCACGCGTCCGCGTGGGTCACGCGGTCGCGTCATTTGGAGTTTTCCTTGTCACGCGTTCGCTTCGGTCAAGCGCCCGCGTCATCTGCGTTTTGCTCATGGCGCGCGATCGCGTCATTCACGCGTTCGCGTCACTGCCTTTTCGCGCTAGGCATGCGGCCGCGTCGTCCATGCGTTCACGTCGCTGTCAGCTTCTTCAAAAACTCCATTTTGTGCTTTCCTTCCATTTTTGTATGTTTCCTTTCCATCTTTTAAGTCATTCCTGCCTTAGAAGATCTGAAACTACTCAACACACAAATCACGGCATCGAATGGTAATAAAAGGGTAATTAAAATAATTATTTTTAAAGCATAGAAAACATGTTTTTCACATACATCACATAATAAGGAAGGGAAAGTAAAACCAAGCAATTAACATGAATAAGTGAGTGAAAGATTGAATAAATCACTTAAATTGAGCACAAAATATATCATAAAATATGGGTTTATCAGTATCTCAAGCACACTAGAATGACTGAAGTACATGCGTCTTTTGTGTAGTTGTAACATAGCTTTTAAAGGCTAGTGTGAGTTCTAAACTATACGCAACTTAGAATTCACGCACTATTTTCATCAATGCCACAACCTTATTAACTCATGGTGCGCGGAATTAAACTTCGCACAACTGAACCAGTAAGTGCACTAGGTCATCCAAGTAATACCTGAGTGAGTTAGGGTCGATCCCACGAGGATTGTAATTTGAAGCAAGCTATGGTTATCTTGTAGATCTTAGTCAGGTGGATAGAAAAGTTGTTGGATTATTTAGAACACATAAAAGTAAAATAAAGATAACGTTACTCAGTTGATGGTGAATGCAATGATAAGAAGATGGTTAAGGCTTGGAGATGCTTTGTTCTTCTGGATCAATTCAGTTTCACTGCCTCCTCCAATTGTGAATGTTTTCTTTTATGGCAGGTTGTATGTGATCAACGCCTTTCTTGAGAGGTCGCCAATGCTCCTCCAGATCTGAACCCCAAGGTTAGTGCGGATCGATCCCCCTTGATGATCCTACTCAAAACACCACAGCAAGGTCGAATCTTCCAGATCAGAGAATGCTGTGCCTTTAGTTCTAGCCTTTACCACAAAGACTCTAATCTCCCCATACCTCGGCTGAACTGGTGTCTCGAGAAGTCTCCAACAAAGTCGTGGATTAGCCGTCTAAGAGATGTATAATCAAGCTAGTGGTTTGTCATTGTCCGATGAAAGACTCACTCTGAACCCATGTAGAATGAGATGACCTTATGCCAGTTCAACGCATTCATAAGGATGAAGAACAAAGATACATCTTAGAATAGAGAATCAGACACGAATTGAAGTAGAACAGTAATACTTTATTAATCCATAAAACTCAGCAGAGCTCCTGCCCTCAACCTAGGAGGTTTAGAAACTCATAATGATAGAAAATACAATGTGGAATTCGAAAATATGCTGGAAGTCTCTGTCAAAAGTGTAAAAGTTCTCAAATAAATACTAGACTAATGATTAAGGATTGCATAAGAAGGGTAAAATAGTCTTTTAGTACTAAAATCCACTTCCAGGGCCCACTTGGTGAGTGTTTGGGCTGAACTTGATTGAGATCCATGTGCTAGGAGGCCTCTAGGGCATTGAACACTGGCTAGGGGGTCCTTTTTGGGCGTTGGACGCTGGTCTCTTCTCCCTTGGGAGTTGGACGCCAGAATAGGGCTGGAAGTTGGTGTTGAATGCCAGTTTTGGGCTTTCAATTCTGAAGCAAGGTATAAACTATTATACATTACTGGAAAGCTCTGAATGTTAGCTTTTTATAGCCGTTGAGAACGCTCCATTTTGACTTCTGTAGCTCTAGAAAATCTCTTTTGAGTGCAAGGAGGTCAGATCATAATAGCATCTGCAGTGCTTTCTCTACCTCTAAATCAGACTTTTGCTCCAGCTCCTCAATTTCAGCCAGAAAATACCTAAAATTGCATAAAAACACACAAACTCAAAGTAGAATCCAAAAATGTGAATTTTGCACTAAAACCTATGAAAACTTAATAAAACTTAAATAAAACATGTTAAAAACTATATAAAAATGATGGCAAAAAGTGTATAAAATATCCGCTCATCAGAACACCAAACTTAAACTGTTGCTTGTTCCCAAGCAACCAAAAACAAAGTAGGATAAAAATTAGAGTTAAACACAATAAATCTCAGAGTTTTCAATGAAGCTCAGTTTCAATTAGATGAGCGGGACATAGCAGCTTTTTGCTTTTGAATAGTTTTGGCATCTCACTATCCATTGAAACTCATAAGTGTTGGCATCCTTAGAAACTTAGAATCCAGATGATATTATTGACTCTCCTAGTTCAGTTCTTTTGATTCTTGAACATAGCTTTTTAGAGTCTTGGTCGTGACCCTAAGCACTTTGTTTTTCAGTATTACCACCGGATACATAAATACCACAAACACTTAACTGGGTGAACCCTTTTGGATTGTGATTCAGCTTTGCTAGAATCCCCAGATAGAGGTGTCCAAAGTTCTTAAGCACACTCTTTTTGCTTTGGATCACGACTTTAACTGCTTAGTCTCAAGCTTTTTACTTGACACCTTCACACCATATGCATATAGTTAAGGACACTGTCCATTTGGAGTGTTTAGGCTAAGATTTTACTCCTTTTAGGCCCTCCTAACCATTGATGCTCAAAGCCTTGGATCCTTTTATCCTTGCCTTTTGGTTTAAAGGGTCATTGGATTTTTTCTCTTGCCTTTTGGTTTAAAGCGCTATTGGCTTTTTCTTCTTTTTATTTCTTCTCCTTTTTTTTCGCAAGCATATATATATATATATATATATATATTTTTTTTTTCTTTTATTGCTTTTTTGCTATTTTTCTTGCTTCAAGAATCAATTTTTTTTATTTTTTAGATTACCAATAATACTTCACTTTTATCATCATTCTTTCAAGAGCCAACATTCTTAATTTTAATTTCAAATATACATTATTCATTCATACATTCAGAAAACAAAAGCATTGCCACAACATCAAGATAATTGAACTATTCTTAAGATAAAGTCGAAATTCATGTATCTCTCAATTCTTTTCAAATAAAATTTTCTTTTAAGTGAGGTGAGAGATATATAGAACATTTTATAACTTTAAGACATAGATAGAAATGATCATGCAATAAGAATAAGAGAATAGACAATAAAACATAACAGAAAACAGAAAAATAACATAAGAAAAGGGGATTAAGAGAACGAATCCACCTTAGTGATGGCGGCTACTACTCCTCCTTGAGGATCCAATGTAGTGCTTGATCTCTTCAATGTCACGCCCTTGTCTCTGTTGTTCTTCCTTCATAGCCCTTTGATCTTCTCTAATTTCATTGAGGATGGTGGAATGCTCTTGATACTCCAACCTCAATTGCTCCATATTAGTGTTCAATTCTCCAAGAGAATTATGCAATTGGTCCCAATAGCCTTAAGAAGGAAATTGCATCCCTTGAGGTATCCCAGGAATTTCTTGCTGAGGCAGTTGCACAGGCTCATGTGCATGCTCTCTAGTTTGCTCCATCCTCTTCTTAGTGATGGGCTTGTCTCCCTCAATGAAGATGTATTCTTCTTTGACAATTCCAGCTGAATTGTATAGGTGACAAATGAGGTGAGGGAATGCCAACCTTGCTTTGGTGGAAGGCTTTTCAGCTATCTTGTACAATTCTTGAGGTATCACCTCATGTACTTCTACCTCACTCCCAATCATGATGCAATGGATCATGATAGCTCAGTCTATGGTCACTTTTGACCAATTGCTAGTAGGGGTGATAGAGCGTTGGATGAATTCCAACCATCCTCTAGCTATAGGCTTGAGATCAAGGCTTCTTAGTTGAATGGGCTTGCCTTGCATTGGGAATCCCTTTTCTACTGTGCTCCTTCCACACAGATGTCTGAGAGCACTTGATTTAGTCTTTGATCAAGGTTGACTCTTCTAGTGTAAGGATGTTGGTCTTCTTGCATCAAAGGCAAGTTGAATGCCAACCTCACACTTTCCGAACTAAAGTCCAAGATTCTCCCTCAGACCATGGTGCTCTAATTCTTAGGATTTGGGTTCAAACTAATGTCATGATTTTTCGTGACCCATCCATTAGCATAGAACTCTTGCACCATTAAGATCCCAACCTCTTGGATGGGATTGGTTAGGACTTCCCAACCTCTTCTCCAGATCTCTCTTCGAATTTCCGGACATTCATTCTTCTTAAGCCAAAAAGGGACCTCAAGGATCACCTTCTTCTCTGCTACTATTTCATAGAAGTGGTCTTGGTGGGCTTTGGTGATGAATCTCTCCATCTCCCAAGATTCAGAGGTGGTGGCTATTGTCTTTCCTTTCCTCTTTCTAGAGGATTCTCCAACCTTGGGTGCCATAAGTGGTAATAGAAAGTAAAAAGCAACGCTTTTTCCACACCAAACTTAAAAGCTTTGCTCGTTCTCAAGCAAAAAATAAATAAAAGAAAAGAATGGAGTAGAAGAAGAAGAAGAAAATAAGTGGAGATAGAGGGAGAGAAGGAATTTGGCCAAGGGGGCTTTAGAGTGTATGAAGTGTGTGTACGAAGGGTTAGTAAGAGGGGGTATTTATAGGAGGGGGCTAGGTTAGCGTTCGGTCATGGGTAGGATAAATGGGAGGGATATTTGATTTTGAAGTGGGTGGGGGTTGGTGGGAGTTATGATGGTTTTGGGGAAGTGATATGGATTTGAATGGGTTAGGGTTTATAGGGAAGAGTGTATGGGGAAGAGTGAAAGTAAGAAGGAAGAAGTGGGGTAGGTAAAGATGTTTTGGGACCCACTGGTCCTGAGAGGCTAGGGTATTCAAAATCCCTACTTTTTTCATGGGCGTTGAATGCTCAGCACTATGCTCTTGGTTGGCATTCAACACTAGCTATGCTGCTAATTGGGGTGTTGAACGCCCAGGCTATGCCCCTGGCTAGTGTTCAACGCTAGCAAGTCTGCCAATTTGGGCATTGAATGCCCAGCCAGTGCTCCCTGGTTAGCGTTCAACGCTAGCAAGACACTCCATCTAGAGTGTTCTATTTTTATTGTTGAACCTTTCTGTCTCTGTTCTGACTGCTACATATGATCATGAACCTAAAGAAATAACTAAAGAAAAACAAACCTAAGAAATTAGAGGAAATAGAAATAACTAAATAAGGTTGGATTGCCTCCCAACAAGTGCTTCTATAACGTTACTAGCTTGACGGTTAGCTCCTTACGGAGATTGATATGGGCTCAGAATTTCGCCCTTTACAGTGAATTTTCTTTTTGTCTTCTCATGGATAAGCTCCACATGCTCGAGAGACAGGACACAACTCACTGTATGTGGTATGCCTGGCTTCTTGGTGAAGACAACTCTCATGTCAGGTGAGAGGCCTTCAGTAGGGACTTTCTTGTCCCTTTAGCCTTTAGGTACTTTCTTCTTAGTACCTTTGTTCTCAGTGCTTGTTGATGGCTGCTCAACACCAAACTTAGGATTAGTGTTTGGGGGCTTAGTAAAGCTCTGCACTGAAAGAGATAGTTGGAACACTGAGTGTTGCACAGTTATCTCTCTTTTTTTAGAGGGAGAGTTGGGGTGAGGCATATTGAACAAGATGTGATCCTCCCCTAATTGAAAAATCAGTTCTCCTTTAGCTACATCAATGATAGCATTGATAATGGCTAGGAAAGGTCTTTCAAGGATGATGGATTCATCCTCATCTTCCCCAGTATCTAGGATTATGAAGTTTGTAGGGATGTAAAGGTCTTCAACCTGTACCAAGACATCCTTTACTAAGCTATATGCTTTCTTCATTGATTTGTCTGCCATCTCTAGTAAGATATTTGTAGCTTGTACCTCAAATATTTCCAGCTTCTCCATTACAGAGAGTGGCATGAGGTTTATACTTGACCCTAGGTCACACAGAGCCTTCTCAAAGGTCATGGTGCCTATGGTGCAAGAAATTAGAAAGCATTCGGAATCTAGAAGCTTCTGAGGCAGCTTCTGCTGAATTAAAGCATTGAGTTCTTTGGTAAGCACTGGAGGTTCATCCTTCAAAGATTTTGTACCAAACAGCTGGGCATTCAGCTTAATAAGAGCTCCTAGGTACTGAGCGACTTGATCTTTGACAAACCCCAATTTGAGGATTTATCTTGTGATGATTTCAGGGGTTTTATCAATGATTCCACACACTTTCTATATGAAAATACAAGATTTTGCATTCCTTTCCTAGTTTCGCCTCATGAATGAAAACATGCTTATTTCGCACTAAAATGGATACATTTCTAATCTTCTCTTGATGCCATTCGATGCCGTGACTTGTGTGTTAAGTGGTTTCAGGATATAGAGTAGGAATGGACCGAAAGAGAGAAGGAAGACGGGTACAAAGGAAGAAAACATGAGGATTAAGCTTTGGAAATCTCCGCATGGGAGCGTGCGCGCACCTTGCGCGCCCGCGCGGATAAGGCATTGTGGAGCCAAAGCCAAGAGCCGGCTTGAGAAGCAGCTAAGCCAGGATCTTCATGGGCGCGCACGCGTACATCACGCCTCCGCGCACATTACAAGACGTCTCAACGGCGTCGAGCGCGTACTTTTCTTCTCATTTTACTATGACTTTCCTTCTTGCTCATCACATGTTTGATAAAATGACAACACTAGCTATGGAGTAGAATTCTCACACTTGGCATAGGGTTTGGTCTTTGGAAGAAGTTGAATAGTTGCATCAATAGTTGATTTGGAATTAGGGATTGCTAGTTGGCTTGGAGTGCACTAAAGCTAGATTCCCATAAGGTGAAGCTAGGACTTGTGACTCAAGTTGATTACTTTCATTTGACCTCCCTCTATATTAGAACCCTCTTGGACACCTCTAGCAATGGTTCTTTGTCCAAATATAAAACCGCGGAGGAGGCATGGCAACTTATTATTGACTTAGCTGAATCCAATCAACATATGAGGCGAAGAGTCAACCGTCCAAGGACCGTGAACGAGGTATCAACTAGTAGTGAAGCTACCGCCCTAACTCAATCCTTGAATGAGATGACATCCGTCTTGAGGCAACTCCAATTGAATCAACAACAACCACAACAACCTCAAACATATCAACAACAACCTCCACCACCTCAACAACACAACCAACAATTGGTCCCTCAAAGAGTATGTGGCATTTGCTCTTGCTACTCTCACTACACGGATGAGTGCCCAAACCTTCAAGAAGATAACACTTTGGCGGCTACCCATAATTTCTATGACCGCCCTAATCAAGGGTACTACCAAGGAGGTAATCCTAACCAAGGACACCCTTATCAAGGAGGAAGCTACAACCAAGGAAGTGGACACAATAATCAAAATTGGAAAGACAATCATCAACAAGGGAATAGGGATAACAACAACAATGGAGGAGGTCAAAGATGGAATAACAACTCGCAAAATTTCTCACAAAACCGACCATACAACTTCCAAAATCAACCATACAATCAACAAAACCCACAAAGAAACTACCAAACATATCAACCACCACATCAAAGACCACCACCCAACCAATCACAAGCTCCTCAACTCACATATGCAACCACCCCTTCCAACCAAGATGAAACACTCCAGACCATCATCCAAGGCCAAAAGGAATTACAAAACACACTTGCTTCCGGCCTCACCGGCCTCACCTCTACACTACAAGCTCTTCTTGCACGTATGGACACACCATCGACCCCTACTCCTCAACCCCCAATCCAAAGTGTCATTCCCTCTCAACCTCAACCAAATCCAAAAGGGGGCATCAATGCCATCACCCTTAGATCCGGTACACAACTAAAAGAAAAGGAAGCAAAGGATCCAAGTCCTATGAAATCATGTGTGATGCTTCGAATTATGCGATAGGAGCCGCGTTAGCACAACGCGAGGGTAAGATTCCCTATGTCATAGCTTATGCTTCCAAAACATTAGACGGAGCCCAATCCAACTACACTACTACCGAAAAGGAACTTCTAGCTATTCTTTTTGCTTTAGACAAGTTCCGAGCCTATCTTCTTGGTTCCAAGGTAGTAGTGTACTCGGATCACGCGGCACTAAAGTACTTGTTGGCAAAAAAGAAATCAAAACCGAGATTAATTCGTTGGGTGCTCTTATTACAAGAATTTGACTTGGAAATCAAAGATAGGAGCGGTTCCCAAAACCTAGTGGCGGACCATTTAAGTCGCCTCGAGCACACAAAAGGCGACACCACTCCTATCAATGATTCCTTTCCTTTAGATGCTTTGCATGCAATCTCGGAAGTGGTTCCTTGGTATGCACCAATAGCAAACTATTTGGTTTCATGCACTTTCCCTCCCAATCTCGACTTTTGCGAAATCTTTGACGTATGGGGAATCGACTTCATGGGACCATTTCCAAATTCCAATGGCTTTCTCTACATCTTGCTAGCCGTCGATTATGTGTCAAAATGGGTGGAGGCAATCCCCATCCGAACGGATGACGCTAATGTTGTGTATTCTTTTGTGAGGAACAATATCATTTGTCGCTTTGGCGCCCCGAGAGCAATCATAAGTGACCAAGGATCCCACTTTTGCAACAAAAGAATAGACGGCCTCATGAGAAAATATGGCATCATCCACAAAGTCGCCACGGCTTACCACCCTCAGACAAACGGCCAAGCCAAAGTCTCTAACCGGGAAATCAAGCACGTGTTGGAAAGGATTGTAAAGCCGAATAGGAAAGATTGGAGCATTAAACTCTCCGATGCACTGTGGGCCTATCGAACGGCTTACAAGACACCCATTGGCATGAGCCCCTTCCGGCTTGTATATGGTAAAGCATGTCATTTACCGGTGGAAAAACACTATAAGCTGCTGAAAGTCCAACTTAAGGACGTTAAACAAAAGTGCTAGGTGGGAGACACCCCACCATGGTAAGATCTTCCTTTGAGACTTGTACATAGACACTTGACTTCATATTTGTTAGCTAGATTTTAATGACAACTCCCCTTCATTTGTTGACTTCATTTGCTATAGTGCTTAAGTGGCTGTATGGAGAGGGGGGGTTTGAAATGTCGAAAATGGTGTAACCACTTGCAAATTTAGAAAAACCCACCCCTCTGCGCGTGCGCGCACATGGCGCGTCCGCGCACATGAGCGAAATCCGCCAATCAACGCGCAAGCGCATGGTGCGCGTCCGCGCCGATTGCCTTGTTTCCCCCTAGTACATTTTACAGAGAGTTAAGCCATTCTCAAGCCTACACTAAGCCACCAGCCCAGCACCTTTGCCGCGTGCGCGCACCTGGCGCGCACGCGTCCATACAAAGTGAGCACGGAATGCGCGCGCGCGCCACAGCCGCGCACGCGCCCTTTCATTCTGTACTCCTCTCTGGGCCATTTCATAGAGAGTTGAGCCCCCTCCAGGCCCCTCTCATGCCTGGGGCACAACCACGTGGACGCGTACGCGCACTGTGCGCGCGCGCGCCAACACACGCTAAAGCAATCTCTGCTACTTCGTCCAGAGAGTTATGCCACCCATGTGCCTCTCCTGTGCCCCCAATCCAAGCGCATGGACGCGCACGCGACATGTGCGCGCGCGCGCGCCCCGAGTCACCTTACTCCCTGCGCGAGCGCGCACCGCGCGCGCACGCGCCGGTGATCGACGCCACCTTTAAGAAGGGCACACTTACCCCTTCATTCTCCTTCCACTTCTCTTCTTCTTCCATATCCTTCTCCATCTCACAAGGTATTATACTAGGCCCCCTCTTAGTCCATTAATCTCTCATTTACTTGCACCACCTTTTAGGTAGCTTCTTTCTTCTTTTTTCTTCTCTCTTCCCTCCTTCTCTAGTTGCTCCCTTGGGATGTCTTTGCTCTCTCCTCTCTCTCAATCCAATTCTTCATAAGTATTTGGGTCTCAAACTAACTTACATGCATAGATGAATGGTGTTGCAACTAATATGCACTATAATCATTAATAATGGATTGTGGAATGTTACATTGCTCCCACTTTCACATAATCAAATACTACTTCATGGATGCACGCCAAGTGTTCAATGAAAGGCACACTTGAATTTTGAACTTATTGTGACTACCTTGCCTCTCAACCAATCACTTTTGAGTGCATCCCCACTTTCCACAAACCATTCATCCCCATTTTCTTAGCTTGCCTTCCATTTATGGTCCCTAAGGGTGTGTGCTTCTCATGCCTCTTCCTTGCATGCTTAAACTACCCTTGCACCACATGAAAATCATTTGCCTTGCTCTTCACACATTATCCTAGTTACATGTTGCAGCTGTCATGTAACAAAGATACCCATATTTTATGGCATTACTTTTCATCACATAGAGCTCATGTACCTCCACTTCTTTGAGTTTGATATTTTCCCTTTCTTGCTTCCACAGGATGGTCATCAAAAAGGACAACGGGAAAGGCCCTAAGAAGCCAGCTTCTAATAAAGCGCGCCAAGAACTAACGGCCAGGCCCCTCCTGAAGAAGACCAAGGGCCCCGTTGACATTCTAGAGAAGGACAACCTCCTAAGGATTCAAACAAGTTTCCCAACCGTTACTGCGAACTTGTTTACTCCAGAATGATTGAAAGGAATTACCATCCGGAACCTCTCCTAGTCTTACCGGCTCACCTCAGTCCGATTGTGATGCCACACATTGACCGGAGGCATTGGAGATTCCTCTTGAGGCAACCAACGGAGGCCAATCTCTCATGGGTGGTGGAATTCTACTCCAACTTCCACTCACCTCATCTCACATCAATATTTGTGCACCGGAAACAAGTGTCGGTCACCGTGGAAACCATCCGAGAAGTCCTTGGGATTGAGCCGTCAACGGATGCATATGACGCCTACCAAGAAGTCTTGGCTACAGGCGTTGACCGCGCATTCGATTGGAGTGCGATCCTCCACGTCATTGCTTTACCCGACGCATATTGGGTTCGGGGGACCATAAAGCGAAGACCCAAGGGTTTAGATGTCCGCCACCTCACTCAAGAAGCCACGACATGGGCCTAAATTCTAGCTCACTACGTGCTCCCAAGCACACATGGGTCATCAATCACCGCCGAGCTTGCCTTATTGATATGGTGCATCTTGACCGAGAAACCGGTCGACGTTCCGCATGCCATCCGCCAATCCATGGGGCGCATTCATGCCAAGGGAAATCTACCATTCCCCGCTTTAGTGACGGCATTAGTTGCGAGAGCCGGCGTCAACCGGGAAACTAAAGATAGGCGAACCTCAATACCGGTCGATGGTGATATCATTCCGACCAAGAGATGCCTCAAGCCTCCGGAAGTCACCAAGGACATTGAACTGCCCACACCAACTGACCACGCTACCACTTCATCTACATCACAAAAATCGGCCGCCCAACGCCTTGAAGACCTTCACAACAAATTAGACCGCTATGAGAGGCGTAACCAACGCCGCTATGCTCATGTGAAGAGGCTTCTCAGTGTAATCACCCCACCTATGGAAGAACCCGATATCTCCACCTCCACCGCAACTTCAGGCGGAGATAGCAATGGCATTGGGGATGTGGCACACTCGGCCGTTTAATGCTTTGATGCCAAAGTTGCATGAAGAATTATATTTTGGAACATGGGTTTGAAGTTAAGAACACAAGCTTGTGAGACTTGAGCCTAATGGTGTGGTTACATCTTATAACCACTTATTTTCCTTCTTGTGTGCATTATTCTCTTTCTATGATTGTGATCATTGATTTATTTGACTCTTTATGTCCATTATTTGGTGTACTCATGCATTTATATGATTGAGGCCATCATTCCATTAGCTCACTCACCCAAACGGCCTTACCTTCTATCTTCCTTTGTTAGCCAAATTTGAGCCTACGATTAACCCACTTTGTTCTTAATATAGCACATTACAAGACTTAAAGCGGAAAACAATAAAAGTCCTTATTTGGATCTTTGATTAGCTTAGGCTAGTGTGTGTGAGTATCATTCAAGTGTGGGAACCTTGGGACATTGGGTGAATAAGAGGGTATTTTGTATTATTATTGAAAATATTGGGAATTGGGTACATACTCATGTATTGATCAAGTGAAAAACCTTATGCATTGACGCTCTTGTATATAGAAAAAAAATAATAAGAAAAACAAAAGAAAAAAAAAAGAGAAAAAGAAAAAAAAATATAGAAAAAGAAAGAAAAGAAAAAAAAAGAGAGAAGAAAAATAATAAAAAGGGGACAAAATGCCCCAAAGTGAAGCTGAAGAGGAATTAATGCATAGGTATATTGAAAAGAAAAGAAAATGCATGAGTATGTGGAAAAGTGAGGAATGGGTAGTTAGGTTAGCACTTAATTGTATAGGTCATTATATAGGTTAGGTGGGAAAAGTTCAAGTTAATCAAAGATTCAAATCCTAAGTCCACTAGCCATATACAACCCTACCTTGACCCTAACCCCATTACAATCTAGGAAAAGACCTCATGATAATTGTATGCATGCACTGAATAATTGTTGATTGTTAGATGAAAAACAAATCTTGGAAAGCATGATTAGGGGAGAATTGAGAGAATAAACCCCAAACACCGAGTGATTAGAGTGCAAACACTTCCGACGAGGGTTCGATGCTCAATCCTTTGATTCCCGGCTCTCGCGAGCATTCCTCATGCAAGGTTGCATATATGCATTTGATGCTTAGAAAGTGGCAAGTCCTATGCTTTGACCATCATTGTACCCCATGTGCTCGCATATGTCCTAAGAAGGCTAATTTGCTCACAACCAAGCGGATAGTGGCACTAGTCATAGTTGCATGCATATAAGTAGGTTGCACTTCATGAGTCTTATGCTTTTGCAATCCCTCGGTCTTCTGTGTTTCTTTGCATCTCTCTAAGCATGAGGACATGCTAGGATCTAAGTGTGGGGAGGTTGACAAACCCCAATTTGAGGATTTATCTTGTGATGATTTCAGGGGTTTTATCAATGATTCCACACACTTTCTATATGAAAATACAAGATTTTGCATTCCTTTCCTAGTTGCGCCTCATGAATGAAAACATGCTTATTTCGCACTAAAATAGATACATTTCTAATCTTCTCTTGATGCCATTCGATGCCGTGACTTGTGTGTTAAGTGGTTTCAGGATATAGAGTAGGAATGGACCGAAAGAGAGAAGGAAGA
>NC_029791.2:31887689-31896439 GCF_000816755.2 Arachis ipaensis
CTTTCATTTGACCTCCCTCTATACCTAGGGGATAACTAAATGAAGCAAGGCCTAATTGTTATCAACATTGAATGGACTATAAGGATAGAATTTCTAATGCCAACCCTAAGCCAAGTCTTTTGATAATTGATTGTTTGTCTCTCATTACCTTGCTAAAAAACCCTCAAAGAATTCCAACAAGGCTTACTAAATCAATAAGATGCACACTTTGGCAATTCCAAGGGAGAACGACTCGGGAGAATAGTACTCTCGGATATAGATTGTAGATTTGTTTGATGAAGGATTTTGCATCGGTTTAGACTATACTACGATTGATCATTTGATAATTTCTATACCGGCAAAAATTCATTTGTCAATCTTCCCTAGTGTCCTCATCCTCATCAGAGGATGAGTATTCATCAGAACTTATGCACTACAGGAGTGCATGCAAGGGAACCTCTATGTTCTCTACATGAGCCTTGACTTCCTTTAATTCTTGGATAGGAATTTCTTCAGTGGGTGCTGAACACTCAGTACGTATGCCATTGCTGGCATTCAATGCCAGTTCTGGTGGTTCTTTGGGCGTTGAATGCCCATCATGCATCCCTTCACTGGCGTTCAACGCCAGTTCCTTTGCCAAGTTGGGTGTTGAACGCCTAGGAGGGACCTCCTTCCTGGCGTTCAATGCCAGTTCTAGTGCCATTTTGGGCATTGAACGCCCAGTGAGGGCTTCCTCACTGGCGTTCAATGCCATTTGAGCTTTTCCAGATTCGGCCTCAGCCTCTGTGGTGATGGCCTTGCACTCTTCTCTTGGGTTCACTTCAGTGTTACTAGGAAGAGTGTCAGGAGGAGTCTCAGGGATTCTCTTGCTTAGTTGACCAACTTGTACCTCCAAATTTTTTATGGAGGACCTTGTTTCAGTTATGAAACTATGAGTGGTCTTCGAGAGGTTGGAGACTATAGTTACTAAGTCAGAAAGGCTCTGCTTAAGAGTCTCCATATTCCCTTGAGAAGATGGGAATGGTGGCCTATTGTTGAACCTGTTCTGGGTTCTTCTACCTTGATTATGATTGAAGCCTTGCTGAGGCTTCTGTTGATCCTTCCATGAAAGGTTAGGATGGTTCCTCCAAGAGGGGTTGTAGGTGTTTCCATAGGGTTCTCCCATGTAATTCACCTCCTCCATGGTGGGTTGGTCAGGATCATAAGCTTCTCCTTCAGAGGAAGCTTCTTGAGTGCTGCCAGCTGCAGCTTGCATTCCAGTCAAATGCTGAGAGATCATATTGACCTGCTGGGTCAAGATCTTATTCTGAGCCAATATGGCATTTAGAGTGTCAACTTCAAGAACTCCTTTCTTCTGAGGGACCCCATTGTTCATAGGATTTCTCTCAAAGGTGTGCATGAATTGGTTGTTTGCAACCATCTCAATGAGTTCTCTTGCTTCTGTAGGCGTTTTCCTCAAGTGGAGTGATCCACCTGTAGAGCTGTCCAATGATATTTTGGACATCTCAGATAAGCCATCATAGAAGATGCCTAGGATAGACCATTCTGAGAGCATGTCAAAAGGACATCTCCTTATCAGTTGCTTGTATCTTTCCCAAGCTTCATAGAAGGATTCACCTTCTCTTTGTCTAAAGGTTTGAACTTCCACTCTGATTTTGCTTATCCTCTGAGGAGGAAAGAATATGGCCAAGAAAGCATTGACCAACTTTTTCCAAGAATCTAAGCTTTCTTTAGGTTAAGAATCCAACCATATTTTAGCTCTGTCTCTAACAGCAAAGGGAAAGAGCATAAGTCTGTAGACCTCAGGATCCACTCCATTGGTCTTAACAGTGTCACAGATTTGCAAAAATTCCGACAGGAATTGGTGTGGATCTTCCAATGAAAGTCCATAGAACTTGCAATTCTGTTGTAGAAGAGAGACTAACTGAGGCTTAAGCTCAAAGTTGTTAACCCTAATGGAAGGTATGGAGATACTTCTTCCATAGAAATCAGAGGTTGCTATGGTGTAGTCACCAAGAACCTTTCTTGCATCTCCTCCATTCTTAGCATTGTCTGCCATGTCTTCAACTTCTTGTTCAAAATTTTCTGAGAGGTTTCTTCCGGAGTGTTGTGCTTTAACTTGTTGTAAATGCCTCCTTAGATTTTTCTCAAGTTATGGATCAGGTTTAAAGAGAGGTTCTTTATCTCTGTTCCTGGTCATAAATAAGAAAAAGAAGACAAGAGAGAAGAAGAATGGGAGCTCTATATTCAAGAACAGAGGTCTCCCTATGAGATGTGAAGAAGAAAGAAAAGAAGAATGAAGATAGAGAAGAGAGAAGAAGAATTCGAAAAGAGAGAGGGATAGAAATTCGAAAATTAGAAGTAAAAAGAGAAAATATTTTTGTTTTTATTTTATTTATTAATTAAATTCAAAAATTAAAGCGAATTAACTAAAAATATTTGAAAATTAAATGATGAATTTTCAAAAAAAGAGAGAGAAATAGAGAAGATATTTTCGAAAATTAGAAGAGAGAAGAATTAGTTAGGAAGTTTTGAAAAAGAAGAAAGAGAAAACAAGTAACTAATTAAGAAAGATTTGAAAACAAGATAAGATATAAGATTAGAAAAGATCTGAATTTAAAATTTAAAATTAGAAAAGATAAAATAGAAATTGAAAAGAATTGAAAAATTTTGAATTTAAAATTTGAAATTAGAAAAGGTAAGATAAGAATTTGAAAAGATTTGAAAAAGATAAGATTTGAAATTTGATTTTTGAAAAAGATTTGATTTTGAAATTTAAAACTAAGATAAGATAAGATAATGATTTTGAAATTAAAATTTGAAAAACTTGTTGTAATTTTTGAAAATTAAGATAAAGATAAGAAAAGATATTTTATTTTTTTATTTTTGAATATAATGAAGAAAGAGAGAAACAAACAAAAAGATACCAAACTTAAAAATTTTTAGATCTAAGACACCTAGATTTCAAAAATTGCAAAGAAAAACACAAAGAAATACCAAACTTAAAAATTTTAAGATCAAAACAAAAAGAAAAACAAGAACACTTTGAAGACCAAGAAGAACATCAAGAACAAAACTCAAAGAATTCAAAGAAAATAAGAATATGCAAATGACACCAAACTTAAAAATTTTGACAACCAATGACACCAATTTCAAAAATTTCAAAAGAAAAAACACAAGAAGACACCAAACTTAAAGATTGACACAAGACTCAAACAAAAGACACTATTTTTGAAATTTTTTTTGAAAAAGACTCAAGAAATTCGAAAAAGACCCAAACAAAAGATCAAGATTAACCAAGAAAAGAAAAGGTTTTGATTTTTTTCAAAGAAAAGAAAATTAAGAGACTCAAACAAAATTAAAGACAATACCTAATCTAAGCAACAAGATAATCCGTTAGTTATTCAAACTCAAACAATCCCCGGCAACGGCACCAAAAACTTGGTGCACGAATTTAAACTTCGCACAACTGAACCAAAAAGTGCATTGGGTCGTCCAAGTAATACCTGAGTGAGTCAGGGCCGATCCCACGAGGATTGTGATTTAAAGTAAGCTATGGTTATCTTGTAGATCTTAGTCAGGTGGATAGAAAAGTTATTGGATTGTTTAGAACTGAATCGATCAATTTAATTCAAAAAAACAAAAAAAAATGATTTTTTAGGTTTTTTATTCGATTGTTGTAAATTTTGGTTCGGTTTTGCAGTAAATTTCGGTTCGGTTCAGTAACTTACACCCCTAGTCAAGGCTCTAAAGAATAGCGAGGGTGAATGGACAGATAATGTGGAGGAACTAAAGAACCTAGGAGTATCCTTTTTTAAATCCCTTTATGCCCCTTTATAATTATAATTCAGTGCTGACAAATTTTTCTATTGAGGGTAGATTTCCTAGATTATCTGAGGCATAGCTAGGCCTCCTCAACAGTAATATTACTCATGAAGAGATTAAACATGCAGTTTTTAGCATGGGCAGTTGGAAGGCGCCAGGAAGGGATGGTATCCCAACGAAATTCTTCCAATACTCTTGGCATATTGTGGCTGATTCCATTATTAATTGAGTGCAAATAATTTTTTGGAACCCAGAAGAGATTGCCAAAGTGAACCAGACCCTAATTTCTATCATCCCTAAAGTTTCTTCACCAGAGACTTATGCTCACTTTGGGCCTATTAGCCTTTATAATGTCTGTTATAAGATTGTTACAAAGGTTATTGTTGAGAGGTTGAAACCTAATCTAAACTATATTATCTCTAACACTCAAGCAAGTTTTGTACCAGTTAGGGTTAGTGCTGACAACATTTTAGTAGCTCAAGAAGTGTTCCACACTATGAGGACTAGAAGAAGTGGCAAAGGTCTCATGGCTATTAAGATCAACCTGGAGATGGCTTATGATCGTCTAAGTTGGAGGTTCATTATGGATACCCTATATGACATACGCATACCAGAGAACTTAATCAATGTTATTCATCAATGCATCTCTTCTCCCTCTATGAACCTTCTTTGGAATGGTTCCCCCTCTGAGGATTTCAACCCGACAAGAGGCATAAGACATGAAAATCCCCTATCCACTAATCTCTTTATTTTGTGCATTAAAAAGCTTTCACATTTGATAACATCTCTTATTAATAACAAAAAATGGAAACCGGTTAAGATATCTAGGAGTGGACCTCACTTGTCTCATTTATGTTTTGCAGATGACCTTGTCTTCTTTGCACAAGCAGGTAAAGATCAAGTAAGAGTTATTAAAGAAGCACTCAACACATTTTGTAAAGTAGCCGGTCAGAAAGTCAGTTTAAACAAGTCGTGCGTGTTTTTTTCTAAAAATGTCAACCACATTATTAGAGAGGAATTCAACAGAGAACTTGGCATCCCTCGGACAAGCAACCTTGGAAAGTACTTCGGCATCTCACTCAGCCATGAGAAGTGTGGAAAGATCCATTTTCAACCTATCCTAAACAAGATGCAAGCTAAGCTTTCGAGTTGGAATCTGTGTACTCTCTCTTTGGCAGGTAGATGCACTGACAGGCAAAAAATTGCCGATTAAGAAATTTATAATAAGAACAGCATTGCAAGTATAGTTCTTAACCGACGAAAATTCCGCTTATCAATTTAAAAAGATTTGTCACAAATTGAGAATAAATTACTAGGAGTAGAATTCCCAGATCATCTCCCAACGAGTTGACAAAATAGTGCAATTTATTGGTCAGGAATTTTCTGAGAAATTTTAGAATTGAGAATGGAAGAATAAAATGGTTATTAATTAAAGTAATGAAAATTAACAAGAGGTTTTATATATTTGAAGTAAAAAGCCTTGACTGGGAGAAGGTTAATTGGAAGTTCTATCCTTGTTGAACTTTCCCAAGTGTAATGGTAATAGGTTGTTGTTCTACTTAGTTATCCCTTACCGAATAAAGGAAAGTCAAGTAACTAACCAACTCTGATTCTCAAGTCCTAATCTTCTCCTAAGGAAGGATTAGAGTTAGAGACTAAAGAGCCAGCCAACAACTTCCAATTACAATTAACACTTGAGTATTCCAACTCAAAGGTCTCCTATTAATCAACTCCCAGATCAAATTGGGAGTCTACTCCATTGACATGGATACTATTTTCATAAACATATGAAGGGGATAAAAGAAAGACATGGTAATTCAAATAAAGTAATAACAGAAAATTAATTAAAGGTAAAAACAACTCTTTGCATTAATAAGTTCCAAAATCAAAGATATCCATATGTAACTCTGAACAGGGTTAATGGGTGATAAAAGAGTAGGGAAATAAGAAAACAAACTATAATGAAAGAGACTTCAACGGAGGTAGTAACTATTCTCAATATTCAAATCAAAAGCGTAAAACTCTAAATCAAAAGCATAAAACTCTCAAACTGTGAGTGTGAAGAACCCTAGAGAAAGTAGTGGTTTTCTCTCTAAGATCCCAAACTAAAAACTAAAAATGTGTAAATGTGAATGTGTGTTGAGTCTCGGCTTGTCCCCTGGCTCTAGTCTGTATTTCTGGGCTGAAAACTGGGTTAAAAGCCGGCCCAAAATCTCCCCCAGCGTCTTCTGCAATTTCTACACGCGGCGCACGTCATGCATACGCGTCAGTTACGTGTACGCGTCGATGGTCCTCTTTGCGTATCATGCGTACGTGTCAGGTATGCGCACGCGTCGCTGTGAAACTTCGCTTGTCACGCGTACATATCAGGTATGCGTACGCGTCGCTGTGGATTGTGCCAAGTCACGCGCACGCGTGAGCCATGCGTGCGCATCGATCCTCGCTGGTCAGCTCCTTAGTTTCTTGTGTTTCTTCCATTTTTGCAAGCTTCCTTTATATCCTCCAAGCCATTCCTACCCTATAAAACCTGAAAACACTTAACACATGGATCACGGCATCGAATGGTATAAAGAGGGATTAAAAATACACAATTTAAAGACTTAGGAAGCAAGTTTTCAATCATATAACAAAATTGGGAAGGATTTGTAAAACCATGCAAATTGTATGAATAAGTGTGTAGAGGGTTGATAAAAACTACTCAATTTAGCACAAGATAAACCATAAAATAGTGGTTTATCATGCACGCTTGTTCAATCAGTGCTTTCTACAATTTCAAATTACACTATGCAAACCATGAAGATGCCTAAAAAATTCTGCAATCAAATTGATAAAATTTGTAGAGATTTTCTATGGGAGTCGAATGAGGAGGAGAAGAAAATTCACTGAATTAATTGGGACATTGTTTGCAAGTCGAAAGAGCTAGGAGGTTTAGGTTTACTTAAAGCTCAAGAATCGAATAATCTTTTTCTTATGAAGCTGGCTTGGGGTTTAATTCATGATGGCCAAGCTTTATGGGGGAAGGTAATGAAGTCCAAATATGGGTGTGGAGACAGCCTTATTCCTAAGGTAATGGACAAGACCAATTGCTCTAATTCTTGAAAAAGAATTGTGAAAGTTTGAAATTAATTTCAAAGCAATCTAATATGGCGTATAAGAGATGGGAAAAGCATTAAGTTTTGGACAGCTCATTGGATTCCGAGAATTGTTAATCTGAGTGAACTATCCCTTATTCAAATTGATGAGCACATAAAAGATGATATGCTGGATAACTATGCTACAATTGATGGATGTTGGGATTGGGATTGGGCGAAGATCTCCCGATCTGTCCCAGAAGAGGTTACGACTTGATTCGCGCTATGAAAGCGCCTCATCCCTCTCTTAGCCCAAACTCTATTTGTTGGCTACCAGACCCGCAAGATAAATTTTCTATCAAATCAACCAACAATGCTATATATGTAGAAGATGATGAACCTAGTCAGATTTATAAAACTTGCTAGAAAATTAGAGTTCTTCAAAGATGGAGAATATTCTCTTGGTTATTATGTCATAATGCCCTGCTAACTAATGTTAAGAGAAGAAATAGAGGACTTACATACAACGAGAACTGTTTGAGATGCATTGATTACAAAGAAAGTTTGCTCCATGTGCTTAGGGAGTTCCCTTTTGCCCAAAGCATTTGGAAGAGCAACTTGAATAGAGACTATCAAGACCATTTCTTTAGCCAAATTCTCCAAGACTGGTTATATGAAAATCTGAACAGAGTCTCTTCATCTAACAGTGGGACTTCATGGTCTACTTTTTTTCTTACCACCTACAACATAATTTCAAAAAGAAAGAATGACTTGATTTTTAAACAAGAGAACACTCCATACCAGTAAGTTATTCAAAAAATTAAGATAATAGCTAACAATTACCATGATATGCTTGCTCTTACTGAAAAGAGCAGTGACATCCTCTAAGCTTCACGCTCTGTTCTAATCGGATGGAAACCGCCAAACGAAGAATGGTACAAGATCAATGTTGACGGCTCAATTCTTCAAGCAAGGAATCCAGGTGCGTTGGTGAGCTAATTAGAGATTCTAACGGCATGGTTGTGGCAGGATTCATGATGAATGTTGGAAAAGTCACTATTACAGCTGTAGAGTTATGGACCATATACTTAGGTTTTAAGATTAACATTGAAATGGGTTTCAAGAAGGTAAGGATGGAGACGGATTCTACCTGTACAGTGAAGTTGCTGCATAATAGCTCAACCCCCTCCATGGTTACACCTCCCTTATTCGGGACATTAAAGATCTCCAAGCCAACTTCGGAGATTTCAGTATCAGTCACATTTTCAGAGAGACTAACTTTAGTGCAGATGCTCTGACGAAACTCGCCCACAATTTTTTGGTAGGTGTTTATCGTTTCATCACTTTGCCCTCTTTTTTTGTCCCTGCTGGATGGTGATAAAAAAAAAGTCATGTTTGTTAAAATTTTAAGAATTTAGTTTATATTTGTTTTGGGTCTTTGAGACCTATTTTATCCCAAAAAAAAAATATATTAATCTTAAGTTAATAATATATACTTATGTATCATTAGTGTGAAAATATGTTTATCCCAAAAAAAAAATATATAAATCTTAAGTTAATAAAATATACTTATGTATCATTAGTGTGAAAATATTAAAATAAATATATTTTAATATATAAAATACTTTAATATAAACATATAATAACGTTAATATTCAGTAATAACTTAATGTAATCAGAAACATGTAAATCTGTAGAAGAATGTTCGGCATTCATTAGTTTAATACTAATGCCATAATTTTTAAAACTTATAGTCAGACATAATGTTTAGAGTATTACACGTACAATATTAACATACTTAACAAATATTAACAAAAGGAAATAAATTTAAAGAAGTCACCAAGTGGCAAGTAACCAGAAATTAGATCCTAACTT
>NC_029791.2:31896509-31906331 GCF_000816755.2 Arachis ipaensis
TTGCTCTTCTATCTTCTACTCGACTAATGCGAGAAAGAAGAAGTTGCTTATATAGAGATTTAGTGGGTGGAGGTAGAGGTGTTCAAAACCGATCCAGACCGAACTAAACCGACTAACCGAACCAAAAAAATTAAAAACC
Organism: Arachis ipaensis; assembly: GCF_000816755.2. NCBI lineage: Eukaryota > Viridiplantae > Streptophyta > Magnoliopsida > Fabales > Fabaceae > Arachis > Arachis ipaensis. The sequence goes on from NC_029791.2 coordinate 31,896,649, forward strand.
GAATAAATCGATAACCGAAAAAATCGAAAAAAAAAATAAGTTTTGCTGTTTTTTTGTTCGATTCGATTTTCGGTTCTGACCATGAAAAAATGAGCGCTGCGCGACCTAACCCCCACTGCCAATCGAAACCTAGCGCTCTCTTCTACAATCTCGCTCTCTGCACCGGTGCACCTAGTCACTCACGTTCTTGAGTCTGGAGGCCGTTCCTCCCAAGCTCCCACCACCTCAAAGCCTTCCTCCCAACACCGAAGCCCTTTCACACACTGCTCCCAGGACCTTTTCGCCCACCAGTGCACCACGAAGCCCCAGCCACAGTCAGCACCACCCTCACAGGCTCGCACCCAGCAGTTGCACACCACCACCCAGCGGACAGAGCACCGTTTCTGGCCACCCACGCAGCAGTAGCACAGCACGACATCACCACCCACTGACCCAGCAGCCCAGTATAGCACCACGCTAATGACGCCACCACCCAGCAGCGTTTCTAGCTACCACCCAGCAGCGTTTTCCAGTCCCCACCCAACCACCGATTCAAGTCATTTAAAGTCAATATGGAGCCCGAGCCACCGAGTCAGGTATGTAATTTAACTAATTTTTGTTCAATAATCATTAATTCATTGTTGCAGTTTCTTGGTATTATTTACTTTATTGTTTGTATTGTTGTTTGTTGATTCATTGTTGCTGACTTGCTGTTTGTTGATTCATTGTTTACTAATTGCTGTTTTGTTGATTCATTGTTGGTTGCTATTTGTCAGGTAATGTTGGTCTTGTTGAATTATTTTATTGTTGGTATTATTGATGGTTATTGAAATTAGTATGGCAAAAGATAAATTTGAATAATGAGATAATGAAAGCATGTTTGAAGTAGATTAACTCAGTCAGTGTATCTAATGATTTAGTATATGTCATGAGAAATTGGATATGGTTAAATTACTTTTGTTGAATTACTTTATTGTTGGTATTGTTGCTGGTTGTTGGTATTGTTCTATTTTTAATTTATTTATTGTTGTGTTTCTGCACTTGATTTTGTTTCTCAGTCTTCATTGAAACTCTCCAACGACTCTTGTGTACACTCTCTCTCCATTCTTCAGTCTCATTCGTCATTGGTACCCCTAATCATCTCTCTCGGTGTTCTTCCTTGTAATTTATTTTATTTGGTGAAAAGTCTTTGATTTTTATCTGGTTATGAGTTCTAACTTGAAAACCCTTTTGTTTTTTTGGCTCAAATTTGACAACCCTTTTGGTATGATTCTCTGTTAGTGATAATTGGCGGTTAAAGTTTGAAGCTTGTGATGCTGATAATTTATTGTGGATTATGATGTTCATTCATTGATAATTTAGTTGTAAGCTATGGTTCTGTCTTCATGCATAATCCACGTAACAGCTTTTAGATTGATCAGGAAATAAGATTAAATAGCATGAGTTTAATTTGTGGATTGCTTTATATTTCATGGTTTAGGATTCAGGGTGTATAAACTTGGAGCCTTGTAACAACTTTTATCTTTTCAAACTACTGTTTAAAATTTATATAGTTAGTGACATTGATGTACCATGAATTGTTTATTGTTGAATTAAGCTCATAGTTATACCTATTTAAACTTTTGATTTTAAGGGCACGCTTGTAGTTACTAGATCTAATATAAAAAAGTTTAGCTATTTTGTTGGAGAAAACACCATAACTTTGCTATCTTTTGATGGAAATTTATTTTTATTTTCAGTTGTGTTAACTATTGAACTTTGAAACTTCTTTAATTGTCATAATTGAATTCCTTTTTTCGTTAAATTTCATTGGATCAAGACTTTGTTAGCTATTGTGTATTTGTGTTTGACAATTTCAATGTTATGACTTTGTGAAATAGTATGGTAGTATTTTTTTGAATTGATTGAAAAAACCGAACAAACCGAACCAAACCAAACCGATTTTAATTGGTTTGGTTTGGTTCGGATGGTCTCAATAAAAAACTGAACCAAACCAAACCGCAGTTTAATTAGACGATCAGATCGGATGACATTTCTCTCAAAAACCGAACCAAACCGCACCGCGAACACCCCTAGGTGGAGGACAGCCACATAACCTGCATGGAGGATGGGTGTCGCAGCCCAGCCCCACTGGCTCGCACTTTGCGTGATTGTTGTAGCAGGTATTGCAGACTTTTCTGGCTGTCGTTCTGTCCAGAAAGCTATTGACACTATAGCCCGATTCAACACCTGTGCGCACCACTAACCTGCATAACACCAAAACTCAACCAATATATAAAATAATTTTCGAAAAGAAGGCAAACTTTTTTTTAGGGTAATTTACTGAAATAAATATTCTGGCCTCCAAATTTACCAGAATACACATTTTGCAAAATGGATACTGAAATACATTTTTTCCATAAACTATGTAAACCGCGACAGGGGATCCCGCGGTTTACAAATACACGTAATCCGCTATAGGGGTGTCGTGGTTTACGTTCGAAGCAAAGCTTCACATAATCCGCGGTAGGGGTGTCGCGGTTTATGTGTGATTTGCAAATGTGCATAAACCGCTACAGGGATCTAGCGGTTTATGCTTTAGTGTGGACATAGTTCATTTTCCATGGAGTATGAGTTATTGGATGAAAATTTGGTATGCCTTTTCTATGTATGGTGCAACATAGGTTGGTGCTTTGATTTAATTGAAATTAGTCTCTTGAACTCATAGAATTAACAACAAAATTAGAACACCTTTACTCAAGAGAATCACAACTACATAGAGAATCGCTAACAATAACCACATCACCGTAAAACGAATAGTAAGTACAACTTTACTTAACATTCATACATGGAAAAGCATAGACTAAAATTGGATAACAACACAAATCATGACGACCTAATGACACCTATGCCTCGGCTTTGCGTGCGGATCCTTGTTGAGGGCAAGTCCTGCGAGTGTGTCCTGTCTGTCTGCATACCCCACATCGCTTCGGCCGACTAGTATCGGCCTCATCCATGGTGTTACGGATTCTTGTCACCCTTCTCTAGCACGTCTCATGTTAGGATTAGGAACGAAAGTAGGACCGTCATACGGTGGCCACAGACCCTCTGGAACAGGGGGCAAAAACCCCATCCGATATACACTGAACAGCTTACTCATGGTATATATCTCATGGACGTACATAGTCCAGTCTAACTGGGACTGAGCACAGCATGCAATCGCATGGCAGCATGGGTAATGGAGAGCTTGAAAGTACCCGCATTCACAAATGTGATCTCTGAGGGAAACCCGATACATCCCAAGCGAAAAGCTACCAGTAGAAATCGTCTCAGCCACGGTATACTCAGACTGATGTCTGTCAAACAGAGTAACTGTGAAGCACCTCGAATCTTTCAAGTTGCACTCTATCGCCTTGACCAGCGCCTGGCAAAACCATTGGCCTGATCCCAACTGCGCCTCTGCTGTCTGCCCTCGGACGACAAAAAGCTCTGCTAACCTCCCATATGCGGATTTCACAAGTGTAGTAACCGGCAGATTCCGTGTCCCCTTCAATACAGAGTTAACACACTCGGATATGTTCGTCGTCATGTGGCCAAACCGTCTGCCTCCATCCTGGTGTTGGGTCCACTTATCGTACTCCGGTCAGTTGGCCCAATCACACATGGCTGGATTCTCAATCCTCATAATATCAACCCAGTAGTCAAACTCTGCCTCAGTTTTGGCATACGCCGCATTCACGAGCAGCCGCCTTGCATCCTGGCCCTTGAAACTAAGAGCAAAATTAGCTGTAACATGTTGAATGCAATACGCTCGATATGCATGAGGCGGTAGCCAACCACTGTCTGGTGCCTCCAGTGCAGCCTTAATGCCATTGTGTCTATCAGAGATCACCAAAATGCCTTCTTGTGGGGTCACATGTTGACACAAGTGGGATAAGAAAAAAGCCCACGACTCAGCATTCTCCCCCTCAACAAGTGCAAACGCAACCGGCAATATATTCGAGTTTCCATCTTGCGCAATAGCCAGAAGCAAAGTCCTGCCATACTTCCCTTACAGATGTGTACCGTTAATGCTGATTAGTGGCTTGCAATGTTTAAAAGCCTCAACGCATGGAGGAAATGTCCAGAAAAGACGATGAAAGTACTTTGTAGACTCATCAACCTCATCACCTACACGCACTGGAGAAGTCTTCAACAAAGCAACGGTTCTATCCATCGTTGCTTGCATCCCAAGGATCCACCGGGGCAACTCAGCATACGACTCTTCCCAATTTTCGTAGATCTGTGCGATTGCCTTCTGCTTTGCCTTCCACACTTTCCTATAACTAGGCCTGAATCCATAGGTTGACTCAGTAGCTTCTTGCAACACCTTTATCATAACCGCTGCATCCGCCATAACCAATGGATAGATCCTCGCACAAATTATGTGGTAATTGAGCTGTCGGTGGTCGCTCAAAATCGAAGTGGCCAGGCAAGTGTGAGCTCCGTTGTACCATCTAACCTCCTAGTTACCCTTGCGCTGCCGAAGTGCCACGCGGATCATCTACGTGCAGCCGTTTCCAAACTCCTTGCATCTCCTAACATACTTCAGATGATCTGATTCCATAACCTGATACTGAACTCCACGACGAATGCTATAATCTTTAATACTCATCATAGCTTCCTCCTTAGTCTAGAAAAATTGGCAATCTGAAATTCCCGAGAAGTATTGCCCTCGTGTAATCCTTGGCCTCCGAAGGTGTGTGCCTCATCCGGTTGTTGACTTACTGCTTCCAAGTTCAGCGTCGAGAATTATGGCGGTTGTTGGTGGAACCCAGAACTGGATGGCCCCTGAGGTGTAGGTGGGGTGACAAACCCCAATTTGAGGGTTTATCTTGTGCTGATTTCAGGGGTTTTATCAATGATTCCACACACTTTCTATATGAAAATACAAGATTTTGCATTCCTTTCCGGACTTCCATTGCATATGCTCGACTACTAGACGGGAAGGGTCCGATGAAGTTGCTATATGGTTGTTTGCTTTCCCTTTCTCTCTTGAGGACAAGGCCAAAGAATGGTTCTACACTCTCTCTAGTGAAGTTACCCCCGATTGGGACCTACTTAGAAGGGGGTTCTTGGATAAATTCTTGCCCCCGGAAAAAATGGATAGGCTAAGGAAGGAAATGTCTTGTATTGTGCAAGGTGAGACAGAACCACTCTATGAGTATTGGGAACGGTTTCGCAAACTACTAGATGCTACAAAAGAATAGACGGCCTCATGAGAAAATATGGCATCATCCACAAAGTCGCCACGGCTTACCACCCTCAGACAAACGGCCAAGCCGAAGTCTCTAACCGGGAAATCAAGCATGTGTTAGAAAGGATTATAAAGCCGAATAGGAAAGATTGGAGCATTAAACTCTCCGATGCACTGTGGGCCTATCGAACGGCTTACAAGACACCCATTGGCATGAGCCCCTTCCGGCTTGTATATGGTAAAGCATGTCACTTACCGGTGGAGATTGAACACAAAGCTTATTGGGCCGTAAAGGAGTGTAATATGAGCTTGGGTGGGGCCGGAGTAGATAGAAAGCTTCAATTGGCAGAATTAGAATGTTTGAGATTGGAAGCTTACGACAACTCTAGACTTTATAAGGAAAAGTTGAAAGCCATCCATGACAAGAACATTAGGAGAAGAGAATTCCGACCCGGTGACCTAGTTCTTCTCTACAATTCAAGGTTGAGATTACTACCCGGAAAGCTTAGATCAAGGTGGGATGGGCCCTACCAAGTGGAGAAAGTAGAACCTTATGGAGTCTACCACTTGCGCCACCCATCAAGCCCGAACATCTTCAAGGTAAACGGGCACCGTCTCAAATTGTATCATGGTGAGCAAAGAAAGAACGCCAAGGAATTTGAAGTGTTCCTCTTGAGGGATGCAACTCTTGAATAAACACTATAAGCTACTGAAAGTCCAACATAAGGACGTTAAACAAAAGTGCTAGGTGGGAGACACCCCACCATGGTAAGATCTTCCTTTGAGATTTGTACATAGACACTTGACTTCATGTTTGTTAGCTAGATTTTAATGACAACTCCCCTTCATTTGTTGACTTCATTGATAGTTTACCAAGTAAAATGCCCTGCTATAGTGCTTAAGTGGCTGTATGGGGGGGGTTTTGAAATGTCAAAAGTGGTGTAAACACTTGCAAATTTAGAAAAAAACCACCCCTCTGCGCATGCGCGCACATGGCGCGTCCGCGCACATGGGCGAAATCTGCCAATCGACGCACAAGCGCACTGTGCGCATCCGCGCCGATTGCCTTGCTGCCCTCCTAGTACATCCTACAAAGAGTTAAGCCACTCTCAAGCCTACACTAAGCCACCGGCCCAGCACCTTTGCCGCGTGCGCGCACCTGGCGCGTACGCGTCCATACCAAGCAAGCACGAAATGCGCGCGCGCGCCGCAGCCGCGCACGCGCCCCTTTATTCTGCACTCCTCTCTGAGCCACTTCACCGCACATGGGCGAAATCTGCCAATCGACGCGCAAGCGCACTGTGCACGTCCGCGCCGATTGCCTTGCTGCCCTCCTAGTACATCCTACAAAGAGTTAAGCCACTCTCAAGCCTACACTAAGCCACCGGCCCAGCACCTTTGCCGCGTGCGCGCACCTGGCGCGTACGCGTCCATACCAAGCAAGCACGAAATGCGCGCGCGCGCCGCAGCCGCGCACGCGCCCTTTTATTCTGCACTCCTCTCTGGGCCATTTCACAGAGAGTTGAGCCCCCTCCAGGCCCCTCTCATGCCTGGGGCACAACCACGAGGACGCGCGCACGCGCCAAAATGCGCTGAGGCCATCTCTGGTACTTCGTCCAGAGAGTTATGCCACCCCTGTGCCTCTCCTGTGCCGCCAGCCCAAGCGCAGAGACGCGCACGCGAAATGCGCGCGCGCGCACCCCTAGTCCACCTCACTCCCTGCGCGAGCGCGCACCGCGCGCGCACGCGCCGGTGATCGACGCCTTCTTTAAAAAAAAAAAGGGCACACTCATCCCTTCATTCTCATTCCACTTTTCTTCTTCTTCCATATCCTTCTCCATCTCACAAGGTATTATACTAGGCTCCCTCTTAGTCCATTGATCTCTTGTAGTTCTTATTCATTTAGTTGCACCATCTTTTAGGTAGGCTTCCTTCTTCTTTTATTTCTCTCTTCCTCCCCTCTCTAGTTACTTCCTTCTTTCTTCCTTGCTCTTCATGAGCACTTAGGTCTCAAACTCATTACATAAGTAGATGAATGGTGTTGCTTAATTTTCTTGCAATCAATATGCACTATAATCAATAATAATGGATTGTGGAAAGTTACATTGCTCTCATTTTCACACAATCACATACTACTTGAAGGATGCACACCAAGTGTTCGATGAAAGGCACACTTGAAGTTTGGACTCATTGTCACTACCTTGCCTCTCAACCAATCCCTTTTGAGTGCATCCCCACTTTGTGTATTCATGCATTTATATGATTGAGGCCATCATTTCATTAGCTCACTCACCCAAATGGCCTTACCCTCTATCTTCCTTTGTTAGCCAAATTTGAGCCTACGATTAACCCACTTTGTTCTTAATTTAGCACATTACAAGCCTTAAAGCGGAAAACAATAAAGTCCTTATTTGGATCTTTGATTAGCTTAGGCTAGTGTGTGTGAGTATCATTCAAGTGTGGGAACCTTGGGGCATTGGGTGGATAAAAGGGTATTTTGTATTATTATTGAAAATATTGGGAATTGGGTACATACTCATGTATTGATCAAATGTAAAACCTTATGCATTGACGCTCTTGTATATAGAAAAAAAAATGAGAAAAACAAAAGAACAAAAGAAAAAGAAAAACAATATGGAAAAGAAAAGAAAAAAATAGAAAAAGAAAGAAAAGAAAAAAAAAGAGAAGAAAAATAATAAAAAGGGGACAAAATGCCCCAAAGTGAAGCTCAAGAGGAATCAATGCATAAGTATTGTGAAACGAAAAGAAAATGCATGAGTATGTGGAAAAGTGAGGAATGGGTAGTTAGGTTAGTACTTAATTGTATAGGTCATTATATAGGTTAGGTGGGAAAGTTTAAGTTAATCAAAGGTTCAAATCCTAAGTCCACTAGCCATATATGACCCTACTTTGACCCTAACCCCATTACAACCTAAGGAAAAGACCTCATGATAATTGTATGCATGCATTGAATAATTGTTGATTGTTAGATGAAAAACAAATCTTGGAAAGCATGATTAGGGGAGAATTGAGAGAATAAACCCCAAACACCGAGTGATTAGAGTGCAAACACTTCCGATGAGGGTTCGATGCTCAATCCTTTGATTCCCGGCTCTCGCGAGCATTCCTCAGGCAAGGTTGCACATATTGCATTTGATGCTTAGAAAGTGGCAAGTCCTATGCTTTGACCACCATCGTATCCCATGTGTTCGCATATGTCCTAAGAAGGCTAATTTGCTCCCAACCAAGTGGATAGTGGCACTAGTCATAGTTGCATGCATATAAGTAGGTTTCACTTCATGAGTCTTATACTTTTGCAATCCCTCGGTCTTCTGTGTTTCTTTGCATTTAATCAATAAGATGCACACTTTGGCAATTCCAAGGGAGAACGACTCGGGAGACTAGTACTCTCGGATATAGATTGTAGATTTGTTTGATGAAGGATTTTGCGTCGGTTTAGACTATACTACGATTGATCATTTGATAATTTCTATACCGGCAAAAATTCATTTGTCATGGGGCCACCGGAGTCTCCTCCTCACTATCCCTCGATATGTGATCAGGCTCATCATCCAAATCATTTTCCCGCATCGCGTCCTCAACGTGATCTGGCTCACCACCACCAACAAGACCAATAATCAAACCAGATGTCCTAGCTGTCGGTGCTGGAACAAGTGGAGGTGCAGCTAAGATATAACCAGGTGCAACAACAGGCATCGAAGTAGAAGCACCCCTCCCCACCGTCGTCGATTGAGGATTTGGCGCTGAAGCCCCAGAACTGTCGACACCGTCTTCCAACTTGGCAAACAACTCGTGTATTCTCACCTCCGGAATACTCCGCCGACAATGAAACAAGACCTCCATGTCTTCATCCGACCCTATCACAAATCTTTCATACTGCACACCACTTGACACAACAGCCATCAGAATCTTGTAGAACACCTTTTTCACCAACTCGGCCCCACACAACCCTACCTTTTACAATATGTTCCTCTTTATATCCGACAAAGTATCGGTCGAACGGATAAAAACGCTCAGTGGTTCTTTATCAGTGAACTTAACACCATGCGTATTACTTTTTTTTTATTTACCAGAGCAGTGGACTAGAACCAACAAGCTCTCCTCACTATCCATTTGTGAAAATGTGAAAATACTCTCTACAAATGCTGTATCTTGAGTGGTACATATAGGCGAATTTGACAAAGTATAAACCGCTAGACCCTTGTAGCGGTTTATGCACGTTTGCAAATCACATATAAACTGCGACACCCCTACCGTGGATTATGTGAAGCTTTGCTTCGAACGTAAACCGCGACACCCCTGTAGCGGATTACGTGCATTCGTAAACCACGAGACCCCTGTCGCGGTTTACATAGTTTATGAAAAAATGTATTTCGGTATCCATTTTGTAAAATGTGTATTCTGGTAAATTTGGAGGCCAGAATATTTATTTTAGTAAATTGCCCTTTTTATGTTTATTTAATATATA
>NC_029791.2:31906429-31925039 GCF_000816755.2 Arachis ipaensis
ATTTGAATAAAATATTTTAAGTTAAAATTTACACTATAAGATTCATGGCAAATGGCAGCCGCGAATTACCAGCCATTTCTGGAACCGTTGCCAATTAACGGAATAGCAGCGGTGATGGTACTGTGCACCTGAAGCGTTGTCGATTGATGAGATCAGTGGCGTTTTTGTCTCCCAACAGTCTCAAAGAACATATTTGGACTGTTTAATAAAATGTTTGGCAAGGCGCCATTCTTTCCCTTTTCGCTCGAACCCTAGCGGAGGAAAGGCGCCAATCACATTCTCTAAGATACACTGCCGCCGTGACTCATTCCCTCCATCAGTTACAGCAACTTTGTCCGTGTCTTCATTCTTCTCCGTCACTGGTGTGCTCCCTACGCCGTCTAGCTCGCTCGCGCGAAAGAAAAGTGAAAACGGTCGTCCAAGTCTCCTCAATCCGCGGTGCTCATCCATGTTGTCGTCGGCGTCCTTCCCATACGTCCATCCTGGTGTCATCGTCAGCATCCTCCCCACTCCCCTGTTGTGTGCTGCTTGATCACTCCCTCTCCCCTCTCTCTAGTTCGTTCTTCCCCTTTCTCCTTTTCGCCCAATTTAATTCTGCCCCCTCCAACTCCAAGTCCACCACCAACTCCACCACTCATTTCAAGGCCCGCATCCCCGTATGCAAGAAGGCCAAGTCCTACACGTTCTGGCACTGGTGGATTCTCTAAAAGTCTTATTGATAGTTTGAGGAAAACAAATGAGCTTCTGAATCAAGAAGTGTCAAAATTGCAGAAACAAGTAAGTTTCCTATTGATTCACTTTCCATATTCTCTGAAAAACCTCAAGGGTCACCAATATTAAGTTAATGAATATTATTTTTATGTAGATTCAAAGTTTGAAACAGAAAGTGACATGAAAGATGTGAAAAATCAAAAGCTTCGCAAAAATATTAAGGAAGCTACAACATTGGCAGCAGATGAGTCTTCTAAGCATAAAGCAATGCTAGAAATTTTTGAGTCCACTATTATTCAGGTATTTTCATTCTATTTACCAAGGATATAGTTGAAATCATTGACTTATATATGTAAATGTCTCAATTGCTCAACTTTCAATTCCACACTTCTTACTACAAACTGCTTTAGTATTTGAGCATCATGTTTCTTTATAAAAAAAAAATGCTTAGTCACCCAAATTAATGGCGTAAAATACTTCAATAAGAATATATGAGAAATAGAACAAATCCCTTTATCAGAATTTCAAGTACATCATGATGATTAAGTAGGCTTGCCTTTTGTTCAATCTAGTTGAAGCAAATGGCTGAGAAGTTGCCACCAGAGATTTGTATTGAACATATGAGTCATAAGTCATCTTCACAAAATTATATTAGTATTCTCCTCCTATCTCAGGTGAAGGTGTGTATACCCCTTTTTTTAAATATGTACATGAATGTGTGATCAAAATAGCTACTACATTATTTAAACTATTTCTTTGATTTTGATCTGCATGCACAACACCTTTTTTTAAAAAGAAGTTGCAGAAATTTGCATGGACGCATTCCTTAATTTTGCTATTACTAAATAATATATGTTGTTTGAATTATTGTATGACACTAGCATGTGTGCAACATGATTTTTTGATAAATCACTTGGAAAGCTTTTCATGGCACTCAAGTTACACAAGCTTTTTACTGGATAACAATGTTAAACTCTTTTGTATACCTCTAGTGCAGAAAAATTAAACTCTTCCTATACCTCTCAAACCTTTTATATGATTTTGTAACTTTGGACAATGTTACCAGGTGTGAATAGTGTAAGAAGTAAAGCATATAGAATGCTAATTGTTACCAAATTTGAATGAAATTGAAATTATGTGTGTGCTTTGTAATGTAGAGGGTTTATAGAGGGGTTATCCTCTAAGTCTCTAACTCCATATTTACTTGGTTTGTGTTTTTGAGGTGGGATTATAGAGGGGTAAGGTAGTATGCACTCATTTTTTCTGCATTGATATAGATAGTATATCTCTTTCTTGAGTCTGGAGTTGATATCAATCTTAGGAACTATCACAGTCAGGTTTATGAAAAATCACAATTCAATCTAGTGCATACTTTATGTTATGAGTAGTATTATATTTCTTCTATTGAAAGATCAATTTCTTTTGCTCACATTATATGGTTAACAGACTGTATTGATGCAAGCTTGTCAACATGGTCACTGGAGGTAGTTCAGACCTTGATTCTTTTTAAAGCCAATGTATGATCCTTGCTACCATCCATTTGTCAGAATCTACGAAAACAAAATGCGGAATTGGCCCTGACAAATAGTCAAATGCTGGCAGTACTGATTGATAAACCACTATTTTATGGTTTATCTTGTGCTCAATTGAGTGGATTTTATCAATCTTTCATACACTTATTCATATGATTTGCATGAGTTTACGTTTTCCTTCCTGATTTTGTGCTATGATTGAAAACATGCTTCTTTGGTCTTAATTTTGATATGTTTAATCTTCTCTTATTACCATTTGATGCCTTGATATGTGTGTTAAGTGTTTTTAGAGATTATAGGGTAGGAATGGCTTGGAGGATGGAAAGGAAGCATACAAAAGTGGAAGGAATACAAGAAGTTGAAGGAACTACAAAGCTGTCAGTCTGACCCTCTCGCACTAAAACTGTCATAACTTGAGCTACAGAGGTCCAAACAATGCGGTTCTAGTTGCGTTGGAAAGCTAACGTTTGGGGCTTCGATTTGATATATAATATGCCATAGATGCCCTGATGCTAGGTGACACGAATATGTGCTCCACGCGGACACGTCGTAGTGACGGAAATCAGCGTGGCAGATTTCTTCTCCAGCGATTCCTGGGCTATTTTTGACCCAGTTTTTTGCCCAGAAAACTCATATTAGAGGCTATAAAGTGGGGGAATGCATCCATTCATAAATAGATCTTCGATTATTCACTTTTCATAATTTAGATGTAGTTTTTAGAAAGAGAGGTTCTCTCCTCTCTCTTAGGTTTTAGTATTAGGATTCTTCTTAAAGGATTTAGGATTTTAACTTCCTCTCAGATTTAATATTCCTTTTATATTTTTATTTATTCTAATGCTTTTATTCGTATCTGACTCATGTTACCAATTTGGCTTATGAATTCTTCGTATTTAGATTTGAATGTTTTATTTAATATAATTTGAGGTATTTCAGATTTGACTTTGCTTTGCTTTATTTATATGAATGCTTTTAATTTAATTTAGATTTTTCCCTTTTAGCTTTGGTTGATTAATTGGTAACTTTTGAGTTATCAAACTCATCGTGATTGATAATTGTTATTGTTGCTAATTGAATTTAATTCTACTAACTCTAGTCCTTTCTTAGGAATTGACTAGGACTTGAGGATCTAACTAATTAGTCCACTTGACTTTCCTCTACTTTAGTAAAGGTTAACTAAGTGGGATTAAAACTCAATTCTCATCACCATCGATAAGGATAACTAGGATAGGACTTCCAAATTTTCATACCTTGCCAAGAGTTTTATAAGTTATTAATTTATTAATTCTTGCAATTAATTTTCCTTGCTCAAACCTTTCAAAACCCAAAATTCTACCTTTTCCATAGCTAATAATAAGTCATACTTCCCTGCAATTTCTTGAGAAGACAACCTGAGGTTTAAATACTCGGTTATCAATTTTATTGGGTTTGCTTAACTGACAACCAAAACTTTTGTAAGAAAGGAATTCTTGTGGGTCTAGAAGCTATACTTACAACGCGAATTTATTTGTGAAAATTCTAGATCGCGCGAGAGTTTAGTTCTTCAAAATGGCGCCGTTGCCGGGGAATTGCAAACGTGTGCATTATTATTGGTTATTGTAAATATTTGCTTTTAAATTGATTTATTTTTGAAAAAAAAATATTTTTCTGATTTTTAATTTTAAATTTTTTTTATCTTATCTTATCTTAGTTTAAATTTCAAAATTCAATTTTTTCAAAAAAATCATATCTTTTTCAAAAATCTTATCTTATCTTATTTCAAATTCAAATTTCAAATCTTTTCTCTTATTTTATTTTATTTTATTTTATTTTATTTTCCTTTGCTTGTTTATTTGTTTTTATTTTTAATTTTTATTAGCTACTATGAATTCTCACCCCTTTGGCTATGATTTTAGTTACAATCATGTTACAGGAAGAGGAGATTACAATGAAAGCTTAGGTCATGGATGGGACAATCAAAGATGGGAGGAGCCACAAGGATTTGATCAACCCTCTTGGCGACAACCACCTCCAAGGCACTATTAACAACCATTCTATGATGCGCACCAAGATAATGGTTATGGTGGACCTCTTCGTGACAATCAACACCCACCACAAAATACCTATGAACCTCCTCCTCCACGTAATTTTGAACCACCATACTCACAAGCCCCTTACCACCAAACACCACCATATGACCCTAACCTATATTCACCACACCAACCACCATATGAACCACACCCAGAACCACAACCTCAATATTCACCATCTCCATATCCTTATCAAGAAGAACCACCTTCCTATTATGAACCCTTTCTCCAAAATAATGAACCCTCCTATCCACCCCAACCTCCATTGGATAACAACGCCCTTAGTGTTATTCTTCAAGGGCAAGAAGAGATGAATAAGAGTGTGCTAAATTTCACGGCCGCCTTAGGCGAGTTAATAAATCGATTAGCTTCCCAACGTTCGGACACTCAAGAAACTCCCATGGCTTCATGTGGAGAATCTACTGAAGAACACAGCATGAAGGAGAAGCTAGAAACTCCGGTGGACAGTGAGCAGCATGAATTTGTATTGGAACAATTGGAGGAAGCTGTAATCATTGAAGAGGAAGAAGTGGTTGAAGACTTAGGAGATGCAGAACCTCCATGGGAAACTCAAGTCATAGGGCCTCCTTCTAAGACGTTTGCAATTGATGTTGAAGAGGGTGTACAACCTCCAAAGCATATCATGGTTGAAGACTTTGAAGGGGATGATCAAGAGATGGATTCAATCATTAATGAATTCTTATCTACATTTGAATCCTCTCCCATTGGACTTGACATGGAGATTAAAGAAGAAGAAGTACAACCTCCCATGCTCTTGGTGAACAATAAAGAAGAGATCAAATTAGAAGAAAGCTACCAAGAGGAAGAGGTTGATATTGAAGAAGCTTGCAAAGAGGTGGAAATTGTCAAAGAAGAGCCCAAGGGAATGGAGCTGGAAATCACCTTACCACAGTTGTTGGAAACCTCTCCCCCAAAGCCATCACCATCCATCCCTTCATTCAAGTGGGTAAATCTCTCATCTCTAAGCTTAATTAGCTCACTTGAATATGCTTTGCTTGAAACAGATGGTCAGCTTAGAGCTCTTTGTGGCATTAAGCGTAAGAGGAAGATGGTTAGTGGTAGGAGTCGTCATGCAAGATTCATTATGGTGGAAAGCTCAAAGTTTAAATGCAAAGGTTGGAGTAAAGCTCAACTGAATGGGTCTAGGAAGTTGGTTGGCCGCTTTAGTGAGAATTCAGATTGCTTGCCACCCGGTTGGAACAATAATGATCAACAAGAAAACGGGTGTAAAAGCAAAGTTTGGGACCCCGGAATTCATTCTGGCAATCAACACTCTTGGGGCCTTGTCACTTGCTTTAACTTACTTGAAGGCTTTCTGCGCCTAGTTTGGGATCCCGGAGGCTGTTGGCATTCCAAACATTGGTGGAGATTTCTGGATGAATTCAAGCACAAGCCACCATAACAGGAAGCTCATCAAATGTCCAACTAAAGGACTTTAACTAAAAGTGCTAGGTGGGAGACAACCCACCATGGTATGATCGTTCCTTTTTCATTTCTTCAATTTTGATTTTATTTCGTTTTGTTTGTTTTTGAGTTTTATTTTATTCTATTTTCATTGAACTTGGAATTATTTATAGCATCCACACTATCATTGCATTTTGCATCCTGCATAAAAAAAATCGCACGCGACGCGACAGCGTCGCCGACACGTCCGCGTTACCAGTGCATTTTGAAGAAAAGAGAATTGAACAGAGAGTCACGCGAGAGCGTGGCTGGAGGCGTGCCTTTGGCATAAATTGATCCACGCGACCGCGTCGCTGACGCATCCGTGTCATGTGGGAAAAATGCCTCCCACGCGTCCGCGTCACCCACGCGAACGCGTGGCCCTGTAAAATTGACGTAAACGGGTGTTTGGCAGCAAGTTAGGCTGGAATGGTGCTGGAACCATGCTAGAAGCACAAGCCCTACCACGCGAACACGTGCCCCACGCGTTCGCGTCATTTTTAAAAGAAAGGTCATTCACGCGATCGCGTCACCCAGATTTTTGGCAATATGCATTTACAACAGAGAGTTGCGCAAATGCGAGGCTGCACTCGCGCCAATCGCACAAATCAGGCCACGCGATTGCGTGACCCACGCGTCCGCGTCACCTGACCTTATCGCGCACCACGCGTCCGCGTCGCCTGTGCCGCACAGCTTATCCAAATCAGCGCCAAAAATCTTATCTTTTCTCCCCCAATCCTAATTTTTCCTCCCTCCTTTCTTACTTACTTCTTCTTCCTTTCTTTCCCTTCTCATTCTTCTTATCTTTCATTTTATTTTACTTAATTTAATTGCATATTTCATTCATTGCATCTTAATTTTGTGCATATTTTTATTTTCTTTTCTAAATTAATTATTTTTCCTTTGGTGTTAAAATTTTCTTATTTAACTGTTGCATCTTCTCTTGAATTATTTTGGGTGCTTAGTGACTTGTGTTATTCTGGTTAGGTAATATTTTCAATGCCAATCTTTTATACCTGTATTACTTTTGCATTGACATGAATTTATATTATCTTTCCTTACCAACTCTCTTCCCCATTGTTGCAAATTTTTGCACTCTTGATTTGCCATGTACTTCTACTGTTTTTTCACTTTCATGTTGTAGCTACCATGTAATTGAGACCCTTATTATCTGGCATTAACACCCATATTTTATTTATTTTCTATCTTTATTTTTGGGTTACTTTTCTTCTTTTTCCTCTTCTTTCAGGATGGCCACCACGAAAGGAGAGGAAAAGCCTATTAATGGGGAGACAAGCCAGTCCGTCTGCACAATCTTTAGAGAAATAACAACAGTTATAGCTCGCAACCCATCCACCTGCACATCTTAGCATGCACTGAGGACGGTGCAATCTTTAAGTGTGGGGAGGTCGATACCGATCTCCATGGGTTAGCTATTTTCTTCTTTCCAACACCATTGTTTTATTTTCTTTGTTTGTTCATTATTGCATTTGCATGTTTAATTGCATGTTTGTTTGATTTTATGCATTTAGCTACTGCTTGGTTAAAGTAATGAGTTTCTTCTAAGACCCTATTTTTGAAAAAAATTTCACTAATTTAAATCAAAATTTTTGTGTTAAATTTGTTTGAAGTTGTATTTGGAACATAGTTTAAAAAAGCCAAAGAACACACAACCCGTGAGATTTTGAGCCTAATTACATGGTTACACTATTTAACCATAAATATTTTATTCTTGTCTGTTTACTTCTCTATGATTGTAATCTATACTTTGTTCCATTCTATATGTCCACTATTTAGTGTATTTACATGCTTGCATATGATTGAGGCCATTATTTGTTATTAGCTCACTTATCCCAAATAAGCCTACTTTTTACATCACCCTTGTTAGCCACCTTAAGCCTTTTTATCCCCATTTATTCTGTTCTATAACCACATCACTAGCTTTAAGCAGAAAAATAATTAAATATCCCGATTGAATCTTTGGTTAGCTTAAGATAGAGATTGTGTATCAATTAAGTGTGGAAAAACTGTGGGAACATGGGTTAATAAGGGAATGTGTTATGTTTTTACTTTGATAAAATATTGGGAATTTGGGTACCTACTCATGTGAGACTAGAAAAAATAAAAATCCATGTGCATTGATAAGTTATGTTTATTTTTCTATTAAAAAAATCCAAAAAAAAAATTAATAAATAAGTAAATAAATAAGGGGACAAAATTACCCCAATGTTAAGTTAATGAAAAATCAATGCATATGTGATAAAGTTAAGAGAAAAGTTGATACATGAGTATGTGAAATATGCAAAAGTGGGAAAATTATGGGTAGCTAGGCGTGATTCTATAGTTATATAGAGTATATGTATGTTAGGTGAGAGCTTAGGTTAATTAAAGATTTATATTATAGCTCACTTGGCCATACATATATCCTCACCTTTACCTCAGCCCCATTACAACCCTGAAAAGACCTCATGATGTTTGCATTGGTATACTAAATATTTGTTGATTGGTTAGATGAAGAACAAGGTTGAGAAAGCATGACTAGGGAAGAGTAGAGTGATTGACCCTAGACACTTGAGAGTTAGAGTGATATACACTACCAGTAAGGGTTCAATGCTTGATTCTATGTTCCCTGCTTTTATGAGCTATCTTCTCACAAGTTTACTTGTCTTTTATTATATGATTTGAATTAGTGGAATTTGAATTATTTTTGTTCTTGAAAGATTTATTTACTTTTAACCAAGTAGGTAGAAACATCTTAGCATGTAGTTGCATTCATATAGATAGGTTGCATTTCATACATTCTATCATTCCTCTTCAGTCTTTATAGCTTCTCTTGAGCTTAGCATGAGGACATGCTAATGTTTAAGTGTGGTGAGGTTGATAAACCACTATTTTATGGTTTATCTTGTGCTTAATTGAGTGGATTTTATCAATCTTTCATACACTTATTCATATGATTTGCATGAGTTTACATTTTTCTTCCTGATTTTGTGCTATGATTGAAAACATGCTTCTTTGGTCTTAATTTTGATATGTTTAATCTTCTCTTATTACCATTCGATGCCTTGATATGTGTGTTAAGTGTTTTCGGAGATTATAGGGCAGGAATGGCTTGGAGGATGGAAAGGAAGCATACAAAAGTGGAAGGAATACAAGAAGTTGAAGGAACTGCAAAGCTGTCAGCCTGACCCTCTCGCACTAAAACTGTCATAACTTGAGCTACAGAAGTCCAAACGACGCGGTTCCAGTTGCGTTGAAAAGCTAACGTCCGGGGCTTCGATTTGATATATAATATATCATAGATGCCCTGACGCTAGGCAATGCAAACGCGTGCTTCACGTGGACGCGTCGCAGTGACGGAAATCAGCGTGGCAGATTTCTTCTCCAGCGATTTCTGGGCTATTTTTGACCCAGTTTTCGGCCCAGAAAACTTAGATTAGAGGCTATAAAGTGGGGAATGCATCCATTCATAAATAGATCTTCGATTATTCACTTTTCATAATTTAGATGTAGCTTTTAGAGAGAGAGGTTCTCTCCTCTCTCTTAGGTTTTAGGATTAGGATTCCTCTTAAAGGATTTAGGATTTCAACTTCCTCTCAGGTTCAATATTCCTTTTATATTTTTATTTATTCTAATGCTTTTATTCGTATCTGACTCATGTTACCAATTTGGCTTATGAATTCTTCGTATTTAGATTTGAATGTTTTATTTAATATAATTTTAGGTATTTCAGATTTGACTTTGCTTTGCTTTATTTATATGAATGCTTTTAATTTAATTTAGATTTTTCCCTTTTGGCTTTGGTTGATTAATTGGTAACTCTTGAGTTATCAAACTCATCGTGATTAATAATTGTTATTGTTGCTAATTGAATTGAATTCTACTAACTCTAGTCCTTTCTTGGGAATTGACTAGGACTTGAGGATCTAACTAATTAATCCACTTGACTTTCCTCTACTTTAGTAAAGTTTAACTAAGTGGGATTAAAACTCAATTCTCATCACCATCGATAAGGATAACTAGGATAGGACTTCCAAATTTTCATACCTTGCCAAGAGTTTTATTAGTTATTAATTTATTAATTCCTGCAATTTATTTTCCTTGCTCAAACCTTTCAAAACCCAAAATTCTACCTTTTCCATAGCTAATAATAAGTCATACTTCCTTTCAATTCCTTGAGAAGACGACCCGAGGTTTAAATACTTGGTTATCAATTTTATTGGGTTTGCTTAAGTGACAACCAAAACTTTGTAAGAAAGGAATTCTTGTGGGTCTAGAAGCTATACTTACAACGCGAATTTATTTGTGAAAATTCTAGATCGCGCGAGAGTTTTATTCTTCACTGATCAAATTGTTTAACAGTCACTTTTTATTCTTGTGTTGTTGATATATGCCTTTAAATTTACCATTGTTAATATATTTTCTGTAATCTATGAAATGCAAGAACTTAACTCTAGTAGACAGAGGGTGAGTCTTGAAAACCATTGGTACACATAACAGCTATTATTTTCATTTTATCTGTTATGTTTTATTGATTGAGAGTTGAATTTATTTTCATCTAGCTAAGGGAACTTCAGCTTGAACTAGGAGGCAAAAATGGCATTCTAAAAGCTATGAAATTAGAATTGACGGTTAGTTTAGCTCATAGTCATTGTCCTAGTTGATGAATTGGCAAGTGAGCAAGTACAAAAGGCTTAATTATGTTTTTAACTGTAAATATTTCTATGCTAGGCAAAAGAGAAAACATAAAAGTTGCATGAAAGTATTGGAAATGAGGTAAAGTAAAAAATCTCCCGTTGGCTTCCTCTACTAATTTATCTGTTCTCCTAGCTCACTGTGACTTTTTTCCTTTTTATAACTACTTTTAGGTTGCAGCAGCTTAGAGTAAGCAGTCAAATCAGTCATTTCAAGAAGAGAGCAAGGAGGATAATCTTTGCCATGCAAAAAGAAAGAGAGTTTCCAAATCTCAATGTAACTACTATGACCATACTTTATGCATGTATATGTACAAAAATTAGCCTAGAACAAGTTATCTGAGTTGGACAGGAGGTATGAGTTTAACTTTGCCTTTTACAGGAGTATTGTCTAAGTTGGACTATCAATTGCTGCAGAACAAGTTATCTTATATGGTCTCTTGAATATGCAAATATAGGTATTCTTTGAGAAAGGAGTCTGTGAAGTTTAATGCTGAGAAACTCGAACCAACTGAAGACAATTTCTCTGAAGAAATCAAACATGATGACTTGCATCTTCAAGAAACTATGGCAAATGAAAATGAACGTACATCACTTGGATCCAATGTTAACCATGAACAAACTGGAGAAGATACTTCATGTAATGCTGCTCAACTTAACTTGGCTATGTTCTCATTTGATTTAATCAATCCCTTATTTATATTATTTCATGCAGCTTCAGGACCAACTAACTCTGAACAAGTTAATGCCAAAAAGAATATCGAAAAGAAAAGGTATATACTACTTTATGAAGTTAGATCACCTTGCTTTTGACCAGAAATTTATTTTTAACTTATTATAATATTACTGAATCCAGAGGATTAGAGTTTCTGAGTGTTCAGATGGTCTTTTTTGTAAACTTATACTTCAAGTAATATGAATTAGTCTTGTCTAGCTCTACTGTGTTGTATGGTAGTACTTGAAATATGTCCATTGCTTATATATAGTTTAAATGCAGCCATAATCAATTCATCATCATGGTATTATCTATATAATTTAGATTTTCTAGTGCCTACTCTTTTTTCAATTAGTATTACACTTCGTGTATTGTATTATCAAGAATCCTTTTATCTCTTCTGATAATTGTAATAAAAATCAGTTGAACATGTCTCTAATTTCTTCTTCCAATTATTTGATAGATGGACCCCCTTCATGGTTGCTCGTTCATGGAATAGAAACTGGCTTGAAGACATCTTAAAAGAACCTCCATCAGAGAACTTAGAAGTTTTTCCTTCACCATATCTCTCTCTTCCACTTATGAGCATTGTCAAAATTGCTAAGTATGTGTTCATAGAACTATCCTAACTAAACTTGGGAGATTTAACAAATGTAAACATTTTTATTTTACATGTACATTTCTCGGAGCAAACATTAGTCTTGAGAATATTGCAGAAGTTTAACATTGAATTTTATTCACTTGATTGTGTTAAGCTACTTATCTATGCCTCAAACTTTGTACATTCTCTATGCATAATAGAGAATGTGGATGGAAGACAAATGAATTAGCACCATGTCTAGATCCATGTGCGGTTTGTCTAGAAAAGAAGTGTATAGTTGCTGTAGAAGGTATTCTCCTCTTATATTGAAATGACAAATAAAATATTTGATTCTTTAATAAAAACATTTTGTAAACAGAATAGGTTATAGTAAAGAAAAATAATCTAAACTATTGTAATCAGTCAGTTTTTTTATAAGCCCATGTATGAAATTGCGACGGTTCAAAACCGTCGCATTTTTTTTAAAAATCCTACATAGATTTGCAGCGGTTTTAAAACCGCCGCAAATTTTTGTTAAATCCACTGACCAAATAGCGGTGGTATTGCAACCGCCGCAAAATCAATTATCTAATTTGCGGCAGTTATGCCAGCGGTTCGTTGGAACTGCCGCAAAATCAAATCTCCACCGTCTAATAGGCGACCCTTGTGGAACCGCTGAAATTAGGGATGGCAAAATTTCTCGAGACGCGGGGATCCCTGCGGGGACTGCCCCGAATGGGGATCCGATTGTGGGGAATTTTCCCCGCGAGGATGGGGATGGGGGACAAAATTCCCCCGAAGCAGGCGCGGGGACCCGAGCGGGGATCCCCGCCCCGTCCCCGCTATTCCCCGAAATTTATGAATTCCTTGAATTATTCTTAATAGTTTATTTCTCATATATGTTTTTTAGTCATTTCTTACACACACATATATATAGAAACCCA
This sequence comes from Arachis ipaensis, assembly GCF_000816755.2. Lineage (NCBI taxonomy): Eukaryota > Viridiplantae > Streptophyta > Magnoliopsida > Fabales > Fabaceae > Arachis > Arachis ipaensis. The sequence goes on from NC_029791.2 coordinate 31,919,136, forward strand.
AAACTCCTAATCTTTATTTGCATAACCTCTCTTCAATCAGAGATCCCTAAGGTTGTCCATACTCCATCCAACCTCTCTGCAGCCACCCCCTCGTTACCCTTCTCACCGCATCGTCACACCTCACCGTGCCATTACCCTTACCACGTTGTAATTTCTATTTGCGGCGTTCCTTTTTGTAACTCTGCCGTCGTGTCCATTCTCCTCTTTATTGTCGCGTCTTCCACCTCGTCCACTGCTTTTTTCTTTGGCTCGTCATTGCGTCTCCCTATTGCGTTATTTCGAAAGAAGTCACCATCGTGTTATTTAGACTTTTTGTATAAAATCTTGCAGTTTTTGTATAAGATAGATACTTGTAGCTCTATTAATATGAAAATTAATAATTAGTTAGAACTATTATATAGATGGGGAATGAGGTCCCCGCGGGGAATGGGACTCCGTGGGGAATGGGGATGGGGAGCAATTTTCCCCCACGGCGGACCCTTTAAAATATGTATTAGATAAATCTTTTAAATTAATAATTTTAAATCCAAATGAATTTGCCTTTCAAGAGAGTAAAATGGAAGGAGTAATCGTTAGGGTTACGTGATTACATCAGCAATGAAACGTCATCTACCGTTCATTTCGGGGAATGGGTCTGTTTTCGCGCATAAATAAATTTTGGACAGGTGAAGCACTCCCCTCTACAGCACTACTACTATTTATTAGCTAGTAGCACCTACCTATATTATATTCCGTATCTGCCTATCCATTATTGGATGTTGAGATTTTTATTTTTCTATTAAACCTTTTTTCACAAGCCGACAAACCGAATGAGAAAAGTAAATTTCAAATGTTTTTTTTTAATTTTTTATTCTAATAATTTATAAAATCTGATTTTATTTTATATAAAACTTTTTATAATTTTTTATAGTCTCACTTAAATTGGCCAAATTTTTTAATCAAAGAAAGAATTGAGAGATTTCATTTCTTACAAACCTAAATGCATGAGATCAGGTTAAAAGTTAAATTTTTATTTTAAATATTATTAGGACTTTTTTAGCTAAATTCGTATTAAAAATATAATTAATAGTGAGAGTTGAGGGATTACTAACGGTTCATATAATATGGTAAAAATAATAAAGTAATTTATAATAATTTATTTTTTTAAGATTTAAAAAGATATAAATTTATAATATTATTTTTAATTAAAAATAATAAAAAATTTATCTTATTTAATATTTATTAATTATTATAAAAAATATATTTTTTAATCATTAAATTTTATAGTATTTTTTAAAATTGTAGGAGTAAAACAATAAATTCTCTTATATAAATTAAAATATACCATACAAGAGGAGTTTATTGTCAACATAAAGAACATATTTTCTTACTCTCACAATTTTAAAAAATACTATAGTTACACCAAAATTTTTTCATTATACAAAGAAATGAGCCTCCCGCTGCCTTTCCCAACATTTTCCCATCCTTTAATTAATTAATTTGTTTTATTTGTCTGTCTGTATTTATTTATTGTTATTGCCAAAACTAACCCCAAAAAGCATATCTCTTCTTCCTTCTCTTCTCATTATGCTTTTTTAGCCTCTCCTCTTATCGTTCTTCTCGTCTTTCTTCCAATAATAACAAAACCCTTACAAGATCGAAACCAAAAAAGGCAAACAATTATGAAGAAGAATACCCTTTGTTCTGAAAATAACGATGTCTCATGGAAGAAGAAAAGAAGAATAATCAAAGAACTTGTTCAAGGTCAAGAAGCTGCGACTCAGCTGAAGCTTCTTCTTCAGAACCCCATTGGAGACACTTCTCTCTCAGCTGAAGAGCTTCTTGGCAATGTCCTTACTTCCTTCGCTGAAACCCTTTCTCTTCTTGCTTCTAATCATTCCCAGGAACAACCTTGTCGCCATGATCCGTCGCCGTCGTCGGCAGATCCCAGCGATGATTATTCCGGAGAATCTCATAATATGAAGAGATCTAATTTGACTCCGGCCAAAAAAGTTGGTAGAGGCTGCTACAAAAGAAGGTAAATAAAAATAGCTACTTTTTTAACGGATGCATATATTTGGTATGTAGTACCTCATATTTGACACAAACTTCCGTGAACATACACTTATTATTTTGGAAAATTTCAAATCTTTTTTAATAATTTTAATAGTCAATATTAATATATATTTAGTTATTAGTTATTTCTGAAAATACCTAAAACTATTCCTAATTATATATTAGTTTTCTTTTCCGAAGGGGTGGGGGCCGGGGGTTGATTAAATTGTTGGCTAAACATGAAGTGTCAGATATGAATCTAACTAAAAGGGTTTCTGTTTTGTGCATTAGCTCATCACTTCAATGCTGATGTTGTTGTTTTGTGGGTAATTTGAGTTCCCAGCGTTGGGTTTCACTTCACATGTTTTGGGGATTTGTACGGAAGCACACGTACGGCAGGACACAGAAAAATTCAAATTAACAATTACTAATATTTATTTATGAAAACTTTTTTAGCAAAATAAGTTTTTAATAATTCATATATTTTATGTGAATATTGTATTGTTTATTGTGCTTGATATTGGGTTGATAGAGAATGAAAAAGGAAAATAAGAGTAAGTTGTTCAATAAATAGTATATTAAAGGTAAAAACAACAGATATATTGAATTAAAATAAACTAAAAACATAGATGAACTAAAATGTTCCATTAACATGACAAATTCTGTGAATTAAAAATGAACAATATAGAGGAAAAGGCCTTGGCACATGTTTTCTGGGCGAATGAAAAATTTAAATACTAGAATTTGATAGAACAAGTATAGGGAGTAAACTTATAATTAGTTAATTTTAAATCTTATTTTTTGGAGGTTTTAAATTAAGAATTCAGAATTGATAAGTTTAAAATTTAGAATATAAAATTAATTCAAAAAATATTTACTGACATAATTGTTTGCAAAATGTTAACGTTTTATATCAAAAGATATTTATACCATAATGAATTATTGGACAATGGAGGAAGTTATGAGATTATATATAGGACTTTTTACAATAGATATTTATACCATAATTAATAATCTTAGTTTTTCTTGGATTTGCTTTTCGCTATGAGATATAATAGTTTACAATAGATTGTGGCTGCTAGCTAGTTAGTTGTTGTTGTGTACCGCATGCTATTTTGCTCGAAAGCGACATGCATATATGCTAGCAAATTATTTTCTAAACTCTAATATTAGGATAACCATCCACACACTTAATAAATTAAACATCTAACATATTTATTATTTATATTATTTAATATTTTTATTATCTACCTATATTTTTTCCATCTGAAATTTTTTATATTGGTTAATGGTAATTATTATTAGGAGGACTGAACACACATGGACCACAATCTCTCCCACTGCAGATGATAATAATGCATGGAGGAAATATGGAGAGAAAGAAATTCAGAATTCTAAATTTCCTAGGTAACTGTCATCATTATATTATTTATTTTCTTTTTTTATTTTCTCTCTAAATAGTCTGATCTGCTTGGTGTTATTATGCGGTTTATGGTTGCCATCAATTTGACCCTAATATATCTTTGATATTATATTTAAAGAAAGTTTAGATAATAAGCAGAATTTTAATCAACATATAGTCGATAACTTCATTTTTTTTATATTTTGAGAGTCATTTAGATAAAAACATCTAAAATATTTTTTTTTAAATATTTTTTAATAATTAAAATTTAATACATATAATTGATTAAATTGTGTTATTTTTATCAAAATTAAACTAGNNATAAGAATATTTTAGACATTTTCTTTAATAAAAGTATTGTAGTCATTTTTTATAAAAATTCATATTAATTTAGATCAATTTAAAATTTAATTCACTATTTTTTCGATTAAATTAATTTGTTTGGCCTCATTTTGATAAAAATAATACAGTTTAATTGATTATATGTATTAAATTTTAATTATTAAAAGATATCTTTAAAAAAAGATATTTTAGATGTTTTTTTAATGTTAAACTACGTATTAACTACAAAACTAGTAATCATGTAACATGATTCTTATATTTTATCTATGACTTTGACTTTTGACATCATTCATATTCTTCTGCAAATAATTGGTGGTAGTTTTGTTTGATAATTTTAATAAAATATCTTTAAGATCACTAATTGTCAAAAGAATTTAAGGTCATCTAATTAATCAATAATTGTAAAATAAAAAATTATGTTCAGGATACTTTCCTTAATACTTGATAATTATTAACAATAAAGTTTTTTACGTAAGTGTCAAGAAAAGGTATATTATAGAAAATTTAAGTTTTGTCATTTAAAATATTTGAATTATAACTTATTATCATATTAAAATGAATTAAATTTTTAATGTACCAATTTTTAAAATAATAAATATTTTAAGAATTTAATTATTATGTATCATATTTTAAAATAATGAATATATTATTCTTTTTAATATTGGACTTTGAAGGGTATAAAAAATATCTCAAAGGAGCTCTTAAGAGCACCTTTACAAGTTTGGAGGGAAAAAAAAAAACACAATTTTTTTTTTATTTATCTTATGAAAAAAATTAAGCTTGTGTTTTTCTTGAAGCTTGAGCAACCACCTCAAAATGAAATATTACTAAACTCACGAGAAGAGAATATAATCTAAAGGCATGAAGTGATAAACATAAATAGCCTAAATTCTAATAATATACTAATCTATATATTCCTCATTATTTTTTTCAATGTAAACTTGATCATTAGTGCGTGGGGCATATTCCACTTGAATCGTATAACTTAATGTTATACTTTCGATGCTTCACCTTAAATACTCCGATTAAATCACCGGGGAGCTCTTGACCATTGGGGAGAATTCGGAGAAGAATCAAATGAGATAACATAAGATGAGAAGACATCACATCCAACCCAAAACCTTAAGGTGTCAAGTTAATGGATCTCTCATCTTATAAACTCCTCACTCTTCTTTACTTTCTTTAATGTGGGACTAATTTCAACACTCCTCATACTTGCAACACTAACAGTGGCATACTCTGATGCAGAAAGACTTGAAGCATAGCTCTTTTAATATCTTTCTTTGTTCTATCGGATCATGCACCAACCTCTTTATGCAAATAGTAGAGTTTAATTTGGGTTCAACAAGGTTTATGGAATCAACAATTTGCTCTTTTAATTGCTTCTTTTGCCTTGTCCATTGAGAGTATAGAACAATCCTTGTTGCTTCTCTCCCCTTAATTAGCCTCCTTAATGCTTTCAAATCTTTCTTTGTTGACCATGATATCTCTCATAAATGATCTTGTCCTTATACACATTAAAAGCATAGATATATCACTGAGGTTGGATTCAGAATCTACTCCATATACTAAAAATGCCAATTACCATCCCAACGATTTATTATGTTTACTTGGGTGGCTGGGGATGACAAGTAAATTTGTCGTGTTGGTGAGATGAATAGGTAAAAGTATAATCTCAAAAGAATTAATTAATGTGTTACTTGTGTTGGAATTTAAGTTGATGTGAAATGTGAGCTTCTTTTACACCGAACTACATTTCTTGTGTTTCATTTCTATTTTAAGCTCGCTTCTATATTATAACAATAATTTCACGTTTTATGCATGTGTGGTTGGATTCAAAGTTGATTGAGACTATTGGTTTATTGTGCAACGTAACTTAATAATTGTGATTTAAAAGGTAGTTTATTAATGATCTACAATTTGCACGCAGGAGCTACTTTAGATGCAGTAGAAAGTATGATCAAAATTGCCGGGCAATCAAACATGTGCAGAGGACACAAGAGAATCCTTGTATGTACCAAATCACATACATTGGCATGCACTCGTGCAAAGCCACCCCCAATGATGCTCCAACTATAAACCAAGACACTACTCCTCCTCCTCCTCCTCCTCCTCCTCCTCCTCCT
>NC_029791.2:31925070-31934312 GCF_000816755.2 Arachis ipaensis
ATTGAACCATACAAGCCTTCCATTATTATGCCACCAAATATGGTATCAAATGATAATGCAAACAATATATATCCATGTCCAAGCTCTCTATGTTCGGATATGGATTTTGGGGTGGATTTAGTTCATTTTAGGGAATCATGACTTTTTGTCTTGATTTTATAATTTTAGTTGTTTGAGATGGTTGAAAATCAATAGCAATGTTGGTGAACTAGTGATCAATAGCGGTATAGTGATTATGGTATGTATAAGAATAAAATTAATATTTTAATAGAAAAATAATTTTTCTGTTGTTTATTTTGTGCATTCTCCAGTGTTTATATCTGTCTCTATTTCAGTATTTGAAAGCATACACTAACCAACTGGAGCTTGAGCTCAAGTGTGGGGCATATATATATATGAACGTCTTGCATGCTTAGGATACAGATCATATATATGAAGGTAAGGTAAATTGGTTAGTAGTGAATTATGTGAGATTTTTATCATTCTACTTAATCTATATATTCTTTTAACAGAAGTTCCATATAAAACTTTTAATTGCCACCGTTCTTAAGACTTATTACTAAATTAATATATTTTTTAAATTATTTATTATTATGCCATTGTATTGTAGAGACACTAAAAAAAAATCTGTCTCCATAAAAAAATTTATTAATGCTATATATACTATATTAATACAGTAACGTATTTGTTAAATATATAATCATTTATATGCATATACATAATATATAACACATTTTCTTAGGTAAGAATTCTTTTAGATGTACAGTGTGAATTTTGTATAATGTTATTTTTTATTTCAAAAGTAATAAGAATTAAATTGTATATCTTTTGATCTTAAATTTTGATATCGATCAATCTCTTATTCCAAAATTTAAATCTATTAAGTACGTATACATAAATTGTTATATATTTAAAAATATGTCACTGTTTTAATATGGTATAGCATTAATAATTTTTTGAACTCTGCTAGGGAGACAATAAAAAATCTTGACAATGTATACAATGAATTTTAAATTTGGCCCAATACAAGAAAAAAAAAAAGAAATTCAAACAGTTATTTCAAAAAATTAATCATTTCAATCCTAATTTACCAATAGAATTTATCCAAACACTCTCTTCCCAACTGCTACCACATCTTCATTAATCATCCCACCTCTCCGGCATTAGAAGCTCCCTCACCGGCCATCAAACAACCATCCACATAGTTATTAAAATAGTCGAACTAGTGAAATGACCATCCAACATTTGTTAATTGTATATACTTAAACTAAATTAAACAAAATAATCATCCAATTAAAAATTAAAATAACCAACTACATACCTAGTGAATTGAACATCCAGCATCTAAATTTGTTTGTTGATGTATATACCTGAAAGACATAAGGAAAACGAAATCCAAAAAAGCCAAGTTGGCCGCGTAAGACATGGTATTTTTTTGAAGTGTGCTACGTTTGCATGTACAAAAACTAGGGGTGTGCATAGTTCAGTTTTTCTATAAACTGAATTGAAACTGCACTAAACCATTTTAAATGGTTTAGAAACTGAACCAAATCTCTCTCTCTCTCCTTCTCTCTCTCTCTCCCTCCACTCTCTTCCTCTTCTCTCTAACTCCCCTTCTTTCTCCCCCTCCCTTTCTTTGTCTTCCCCTCTCTCTCTCCACCTTTTCTTTTCTCTCTCTTCCCCTCTCTCTCCCTATCTCCATCTCTCTCTCCCTCCTCTCTCTCTCTCTCTCCCCTGCCCCTCTTTCTTCCCCTTCCCTTTCTTTCTCTCTCCTTTTCTCCCTCTCTATCCCTTTCTCTCATTTCTCTCTCTCCCCTATCCCTCTCTCTCTGTCTCTCACTCCTTCTCTCTCCCAAATTCTCTCTCTCTCCCTCTCTCTTTCTCTCTGTCTCTCTCAATTTTTCTCCCTCTCTCTCTTCCTCTTTCTCTCTTTCCTTGCGCTCTTTTTTCCCTTCTCTTCTCTCTCTTCCTCTCTCTCCTCCTCCTCCTCTCTCTCCTCTTCTCTCTCTTTCTCCTCCTTCTCTCTCTTATTTTGGAGAAAAGAGGGAGAGAAAGAGAAGAGGGATATAGAGTGAAAAAAGGATGAGAGAGAAATAGAAAAGAGAAAAAGGAAGGAGAGAAAGAGAATAAAGAGAGAGATGAAGGAGAGAAAAGAGAGAGAAAAGGAGAGAGAAATAAGGGAAGGAGAGAGAGGAATAGGAGAGAGAAAGAAAAAAGAGAAAAAATGAGAGAGAGAGAGAGAGAGAAGGGAGAAAAAGGAAGGGGGTGAGAGAGAGAGGGAGAAGAGAGAGTGAGAGATGGGAAGGGAGATGGAGAGAGAGAGAGAGAGAGAGAGAGAGAGAGAGAGAGAGAGGGGAGAGAGAGAGAGAGAAGGGAGAAAGAGAAAGAAAGAGTATGTAAAATTAATTTTGGAGTTTAAATAAAACCAGTTTTAATTTGGTTTAAAACTAAACTGAACCATAAAAACTATGGTTTCAGTTTAGTTTTTTATTTAAAAAAACTGGTTTATTTAAAACAGTTTCAGTTCAGTTTCAATTCAGTTCAGTGAAACCAGTTTTTTTGCACACCCCTAACAAAAACGGGAGCATCATGGACTAAACTAATTGCTTGCACAATTATTGTTGTGCTATCCTACGTTGATCTTGGACCTATACCTATGTAGGGGGAGGTGACGTCGTTGAAGGCGGCGGCGGCCAAGGCGGTCTTGGGTTGCACGACGAACGCTACGTGTGTGAAGGGAGTGTCTCCATTTACGATCTTGCGAGTCGTGATGGACATATGAAAACAACACACTTGTGTATCCCCTATACGACGCGAATGCGATGTTGAGAGGGAGAAACCGCTGGCGTTGGGGAGGGGCTGCACGACTGGTGCGATGCGGGACTGCGGGAATGACACAAACTGCACGACGGTGCTGCTGGGCGTTCGTGGTGCGCACGTCGGCGTGAGTTATGGGCGACGACAGCTAGTGTTTGTAGCGGCACAGCACCAGTAAAAGAGGAAGAGATTAGACGAGAAGGCAGTCACATTAGATAAAGGAAAAGGAGGCTTTTTTGGGATTTACGTAACTGTTACAAATTTTTATTTATTTCAAATTTTAAATTGGTAATTATTAAAAATTAATTATTTATTTATTATTTGATGTTAATTTTAATTTTACTTTTATTGTACACATTGTACATTAAATTTATTGCCTCTTTGTCTCTTAATACGTTTCTCTAATTTTTTTGATGGAGGCACGCATTCTTTTCTAGTACCTCTATAATAGATGGCATATTAATAAATAATTTGAAAAATATAAATTTGAACAAATAAAAAGAGAGGTTATAGTCATGTAGAAGTTAGTTAGAGAGTTACTTATATGGATAGTGTGAAGTTGAGTTAGCATTATAAATAGTAAATTTCTATGAAGAATTCTTAATCACATACTCAATAGATAACAATTTAGAATTTTATCACTATGCATTCATGGTTGATGAGGTTGAAGCAGTGGAGTATGTTGCCTTTGTAGAAGATAACTTTCATAATCTGACGCCACCTTGCTATATTTTCAATCTATGGTCAAGAATTATAAGATCACTTGGAGAAGGACACGATTTTCCTAATATTTGCAAGTACGCAAACTGAATCCAAACAATATGAAGAGTGGCGTGTGATGATTACAATGTTACTTTCTGACTCTTTGCATATGCATCCTTCAAGCATCTGTTATTAGTTGTCATTTTGTACAACTGGTATTAATTCACATTCATACTTACTTTGCTTCTCAAACAGAAGTTTGAATCTACCAATTACAACTAGAATTGAAATCGGTAAAGAAACTTAGCTCTAGATATAATTATCAATTTCGCTAGGAAGACAATGGAATTTCTGAACAATATGAATAATTGGCTGGAAATTTGGCCCAATACAAATAAAAAATAAAAAACACTCCCCAAATTATCCAAATAAAAAAAACCATTCAGTTATTCAAAAAATTTAACCATGTCAAACCGTAACCAATTTATTCAAATAGCTTTTCCCCTCAAACCCTCTACCACCCCACCTTTATCAATCATTCCCTTTTACCGGCATCAATTGCACCCTCACCGGCAATCATTCTTGCCTCGTGGGGTCATCACGTCGTCACCTCTCAGCAAGTAGTCCCCTCCTCCGTGCGTCTCTCTCTCTCGCCGGCAGCCAACATCGCGGATGGGATCCTCCTCCCTGTCGCGCGTCCGTCGAGCCCCGCGCGTCTCTCTCTCCCTCATCGGAAGCCAACCTCGGCGTCAGTTTCAGCCACCGCGGGAAAGAAGATCGACTCTATGCTCCCCCTTGATGCGCTGCTTGGCTCACCATCCATTATCACCGCGTGACGCTCACCCACTCATCGGAGATACTTGTTGCCGGACTCCTTCTTGCATCCGTCACTGGTTGGCACGGCAGACACCATCGTCGGTGTCGCACTCCGCCCACTCGCTACTTCAATAGGTTAGTTGATGGCCAGGGTTTTAATTTTTAAAATGGTGTTCATAAAATGCATTTGGTTAAGTGAATGGATTTTGGCTCTTCTGTATATAGTTTTATATGTTTGAATAAAATAGACTCATTTGAAAAGTAAACATGTGGTTGCTGTTGATTTGCCCAAATTAAACTTTTTACTTTACTATATATTTCGTGTTTTTCGTTTACCAGGTTCAAGATTTAGGTAGCATGTACGGACGTTCGAATGAGATTTTACTAGCATGACGTATGATATTTTACCTTACTTATGGGAAATAAGAAGGATGTTTTGTTTACTCTATACATGGATGGTTAGGTTTCAAAACTTCGAATAAGATTTTACTGGCATGACGTATAATGTTCGTTTTGTTTACGACGGATGCTGTGTTACTGATTAAAACCTATTTTGCTTGATTTATTATCAAGAGTTTGGGATAATTAAATTACTGGATGAAACCTATTTCAGTAATGCTGCTGCAATCATTGTAATTCTATTTGTTACATGTTTTGGCTTGACTTTTATTGTTTAAAAAAATAAACGAAAAGAAAAAGCTCAGCTTGTCATTCGATGAATTGATGTTATTTGTGAATTTAGAACTAAGTGATTGTGCACGGATGAATTGATATGTTGATTTCATGTTCTTTCCATGTACTTAAATTTTGTTGAACTATTTGATGCTTAGGTAACCATGTATACGGATGGTTGATTTTGCTTGATCACTGGGAAAGTTGTGAACTAAGCACTATTAAAGAAGTTCGTTTTAGCATGTACACAGATGGTTGTTGCAGTCATAAAAAGGGATATTTGTTTAAGTAATAACATTGATTTTTAGCTTGATTGCCTATGCGGATAGGGAGTTAAGTAAACAAATATGTTACTATTAGTTTAACTCTTTTTCATTTTACCAAATTAGTTTAATCATCATCACTAGTATGGATCCATAATATTGTTTAAACTACAACATATGGTTGTTATTTTGCTCATTCGAAAATTGTTTACGAACCATATTCTAAAAGTTCGGATTGTAGAAAACTAACCCTTGTTTGGTTCTTCATAAGCTGAAGTACTCCCTGAGTTGAATAGCTAAGCCAGATGGAGAAAAAAGTAATATGCAATTAAATATTACTTCAAAGTGATTGTATCTAGTTCATAGAAACTAGTAGAGACGTGTTGTTCACCCTGCTACATGAACGGTGTGATCACCACTTGGAAACCCACCACGGCAAAGAAAAATGCATGAAATCGACGCCATGGGATTCAGGTTCCTAAGGCAGATCCTATATTGGGTTGTGAAGCAGAGTATAATGGTCCAACTGGCAAGGGCCTACAACATCGATACGAGCACTCTGAGATTAGACGTTGGCAACATTCCCATTAACACCGAGTTGATCGAAAGGCTTTTAGACATTCCTTCTAGTGGTAAGTTGATATTGCATATAAAGTTGCCCTTGTTGTGCCGATTATTTCGACAAAGAAAGTTTTTATATCCTGTTAGTAATTGTTTATACTTCAATCTTTGTATGATGTAGGCGACGACTACCCCGAGCTCGACAAAAATAATGCTTCCCATATGGTGATCAAAATACAGTTCCAAAAAAAAACAACAATCGAATTGCAAAATTTTGTCTACAGCTACTCTATGGATACAGAAGATGATAGGATGGAGTTCAGGTGACATTTCATTCTAGTAGTCTTAAAGATGTTCTTATGCCCAACAAGTCAACAAATAATATCACCGTGGCACATACCTCCAATATTGGATGTCTCGGACCCCAGTAGATTCAATTGAGCATTGAAGACATTCAAGTGGTTAGAAGCTGCCATCAAAAGATACAAAACTAAAAATCATGAAACATGTGGAGGTTGCATGTTCACCCTACTGGTAAGTTACATTCTTAAACTACGAATATAACCAGCATACCATTTATGTTGCAAACCATAAGTTGTGAACTTCGTATTTTCAGGTGTTGTACTTTCAACGATTGAAGCATGGTCCATTAGATCACTATCAAGAACCAGACCCATGGGTCTCCGCATGGACGACTACTAAGGCAACTAGTCCGAGCCATTAAACACTAAACCAAGTCTTCGGTATACTCAACTATGATACCTTTCTTACACGTGAATAGTATGATTTAACATGGCAATTTTTTCCCTTATCTAATCTACATGATTACTTTTTTGATAATTTATATATCTAAAAATCAGGGATGCATTAGAGACAAAACAGAAAAGGATGAAAACCTTAAGGGCGGAGCAAGTAAGAAATCAACAAAACCCCACTCTAAGGAAGTATACCAAAAGATGGCGCGCAAAATTTCAGCGCTTCCCATGGTAAGTATTTTGTGGAGTTTGGTGTATGTTTCTCTAAGTATAAAAGTGGTTCTGTGTTTCAATTACTAATTGAATATGCAGCATGGTTACAATTCTGGTGTTCTTATTCGAATATTTGCATGGTTATTCACTTATTTTCTAGATGTATCCGAACAAGGAAGCACCAGGGCCACAGAGATGGAGGAGGGACCCATAAAGAGGCAATCCTGTAAGAAAACTGAACCACCACCATCAAGGTTAGGCCACACAAAACCATCAGAAAAACACTCAACGACACATAATGTGAGTCCATTTTATTGTTTGTATGTGTTAGGTTCATAACATCGTGACTCGAGTTCATGATATGATTTGTTGGAACTGAAGTTATATTTGTAACAATTAAAATATTCTGAATGTTCATTTCACCGGGTATATGGATGGTCAAGTTAATTCTTACTTGTATGTTCATTTCGGCACTATATTGGTTGTTTTAGCTTCTTTAATTCCGATACAGCTTCTTTTGCCTTATTGTATATTTGTTCTTAAATACGTTTGTTGTTTCCATTTTGTGCCTCGTTCAAAATTAAAAACACAGATAAGCGGCAGAGGTACTAAGAGAAAGGTGCGCATTGTCAAAGGCAAATCATGCATAGACAGCACAAAATCACCTGCAAAGAGAGCTGCCTCAAGGCCGAAGGAGACACCTTTCGTGGCTTCCGACTCTGATGATGAGGATAATGAGCCAATTGCTAAGAGAATGCGCCGATTGTTTCAATACGTGAAAAACCCAGTGGATGAGAACCCAGGCAATGACGAGGTCAATGTCAATCAAGAAAAAATACCTGAAAAACCATCAGACCCAAAAGATCCCGATCTAGTTACACCATCAACAGCACTAGTGCAATTCACAGGATATGACTTTGATAGGCAAATTTTTTGTGACAAAATTTGTTGTTTGTGTCCATTTTGCTTATGTTATGATTCTAGTTCCTTTCACCTATCTCAATTAAGTCCATCTTCTCCGCAACTGTTCCAGTTCTCATCCACGAATAAAATCAAAAGGAGTTTGACAAGGGTCTCATGGGCCAAGAGAAACCCATCCTTGAAAATAGTTGCAGCTTTAGTGATAGCCTTTCAAATGGGAGACAAGTGATTTTCGATTTGAATATCAAAAAAATTTCTATTTAAAAGATATTTATGTTTTATAAATAAAGTGAATCCATAATTTATCTTAATTTTAAATAAGTTGCCAGACTAATTTGTCAAGCAGGGTTAAATTAGTAAGGTGGATGTCTCTGAAGGCAAGACTTCCAAATCTCTTTGGGATAATGAGAGTCTTCTAAAATGTTAGATGATGAAGCCCCTGAGAATTGGAGGAACCACTCGACACAAACTGCTAGACCATCTTATCAATATAATTACAAATTGAAGAAGGAAAGTAACTCAAATTAACTGCGACTTCCAAAAGCCTTGTCGCACCTTTTTTTTGAACCGAACATAGAAAGACTTAAATTCGCGACTTTTTAGGTGAATATGGAGACTATGTCATTTGAAATATAACTCATTCAGGCTTTGTTCCACCTGTTGGATATATAACAACTAAGACTTTCCGTACAAATCAGAAAAAGATAAGAATGATATGACACATTACATAATAAACTTAGGGTGTGTTTGTGAAACACATTGGAGAGGATAAAAGTGCGTTTCAATGCTTTGAACACTGTTCTTTGATGTTTGGCCATTTTTCTTCTTTGAACGCCAACATGATTCTGCATCCCAAAAGCTGGTTCACTGGAAGCAAGAAATTATAGCTTCTGCATTTACTCAACGTACGCTTTAAGTTTGTTGCTAGTTATTATTGGCTTTTCCATAATTTTTTTTAAATAAATACTGAGAATATTAAAATAATTATTCTAATTTTTGTGCACTGTTTACTATTTTAATTTTTTATACTAAAATAGAGTGCTATAAAAAAATACTATATAAAAAATATTAAAAAAATATTAAAAAAATTAAATATACTTAAAAAAAATATTATATTTTAATATTATATTTTTTATAATTAATTAATTATTTATTTAGAAGTGATTTTAACTAATATTATCCAAACAATATTTATTTTATTAAAATCAATTTTAGTAAAAATTACCAAACATAAATCATGTTAGTACAAACTCACTTCTACCTAAAATCAATTTTACAAAATTACTTCTATTCAAACTCCAGTTTACCCAACATAAATCCAAACACACACTTAGTGATCACCAGAAAAAAAATTGAATAAGGACAAAATTGTTCCGAAAAATTCCAATTCACTTAATATAATTTACTTTTCTTTTGAAAATCAAAGGTATTGATAAAGAAATTAATAAATTTTAAAAATATGACATTTTTAAAAAAAATTTAAAATAATATTAAATACTAAAATTTATTTTTTAAAAGAGAA
>NC_029791.2:31934320-31935191 GCF_000816755.2 Arachis ipaensis
ACAACTCTAAATATAAATATTAAAATTTAAAACATAAAATCTAATGGTTTAAATTAGATTTCAATTAAATATCGAAGAAAGATATGCAATTATGAAAGCAGTAGTTAATCTTAAATCCCTTGGTGAATTAAAACTTTTAGTAGCTTTATTAATTTTTAAGCTTTTATTAATTAGCTGTATGTATTTAAGTGTCTAATTGTGTGGAAAACTTTCTTTCTTTTGGTAGAAAAGTTTTCTTGTCACATCACTATCTCACATCAATCACTACCCCGTTAACTTCCCAACAATTTCCATTCATTTGTTTATCCCTTTCTTCACTCCCGAACCTAAACTTCAAGCCCCTCTCTTTCTCTCTCTCATCCAAAAACCAATAGCAATTCTGATTCGACCCAGAAAAGGGAAAGATTCTCCAAACAAATAAAACCAAACACAGAGGACCCTTTATTTGTAGGCAAAAATTTCAGAAAGAAACAGTGAAAAAATGAACAATACTACAACCCTTTGCACCAAAATAAATGGTGATAGTGAGAAGAGAAAGATAACAAGAGAGCTTCTTAATGGCCATGAAGCTGCAACTCAGCTGAAGCTTCTTCTTCTTAAGAATCCCAATGGAGGGTCTTCTCTCTCAGCTGAAGAGCTTGTTGCCAATGTCCTCAGATCCTTCAATGAAATCCTTTCCATTCTCTCTTCCCAAAATGCTGGGATTCCGGCGGAAGATGATTCTGATCAGTGTAAGAACAAAAGAACCGCCACAAAGACAGCAAGAGGAAGAGGTTGCTACAAAAGAAGGTTTGGTATACTTCACTGTGGATTTTTTTTTATTTAATTTTTCTTTATATAAATTTGGTTTCTGATCTTTTATTTGCTGATA
>NC_029791.2:31935236-31935511 GCF_000816755.2 Arachis ipaensis
TGTGAATCTGTACATAAATTATTATAAATATTTTTTTATTTTTAAATAAAATAGTAAGAGTGACATGCTATTAGCAAAGGTGGTTTTTTTTGGGTATGATTTGGGTTCACAGAAAGTAGAAGCAGGGTTTCCGTCTAAAAAATTGGGTATATAATTTGTACGGAAACACAGTACGGATAACGGTTGGACTGAGTGATTAACTGGCAATCTGCCATTATTGTTGTAACAAAGACATGGGAGAAACATCTTGGATTGTGTATATATATTTGAAGAAT
>NC_029791.2:31935768-31937713 GCF_000816755.2 Arachis ipaensis
AACTAAATTTGGTTAAATTGGAAAGAATTTTAGTGTGATGTTTGGAGTTTTATATTGGTTAAATTTAAATTGAGTGAATAATATATATTTAGAAAAAAATATGAGAAGACATTTCTCATGTTAGACAGCCTATAAATAGATATATTTTTTTATGTGCACCATACTATATGCATGAAAATGACTTGCATAAACATGTTTTTTGGTGACTTTGCATAAACATATTTGCAATATGTATATGTTATTTTAAATAACTTTGTTGTTATTGCACGCATGCTTATATTAGGAGGAGTGCAGACACATGGACCATAGTTTCGCTCACTGCTGATGATAATTACACATGGAGGAAATATGGACAGAAACAAATCTTGAGTTCTATATTTCCAAGGTATATTCATTATTGTTATTTGTTTT
The DNA here is from genome assembly GCF_000816755.2 of Arachis ipaensis. Taxonomy (NCBI): domain Eukaryota; kingdom Viridiplantae; phylum Streptophyta; class Magnoliopsida; order Fabales; family Fabaceae; genus Arachis; species Arachis ipaensis. Next base: position 31,936,180 of record NC_029791.2, read on the forward strand.
CCTCTTCCTTTTTAATCTGTCATATTTTTAAATTTAAATCTTACTCTAAATAAATTCAGAATAAACATATAAATTCGATATAGATCATGTGTCTTACGCTCGCTTCAATATATATTTGGAATAGACTCTCAAATTCACTCCTCAAAAACAACAACTATGTTGGATTGTATCTATACAAATTTGATGCATGGTTTGCAGTAGTCTGAAATGATATATACATCATGAAACAAACAAAATCAATGTCCACGCATGTCTACTACAGTACACTACTCTATCTTTCGCACATGATCAAAGTATATGACTGTATCTACTTGTTGAATTCAAATCTTGGATTTTGTTTCAACGAAAATAATGATATATAGGTGCAGGTAGATGTGACAATGCAAGTTTAATTTGGATACAGTAAACACCTATGATTCATTGTAATTTCTTAAGTAAAGTCCAGAATGGCCTCTGATTCAATTTAGTATTTGAGGTTCTAATATCACGTAATAGTTATTAAACTCATTTCTAGTGATGACTCAATAATTTCCGTTCTAATGTGGCTAGATCCCACACCTTTGTCACCTTCATTCCTCTCCACCCCACTCTTCTCCTTTAGACTCTTCTTGTCATCACTCTTCCCTCTCCTCTCCTCTCCTCTCATCCTCATAAACTCTCTCCTTCTCCGCCACTTCTCCTTAGCTGCCATCACACTTCATTCCAGTTTCGATTCTCCAGTCTCTTTTAATTTGGTACTCTTATTCTCTCTCTTGTGCGAATACCCCCACCATGATTCATTGAGCTGAAGCTGAATCAAAATCCTTAATTTGAATTTGTAAAATGGCATCGAGTTTGTTGAAAGGCTTCATAAAATTGTCCAAGTGCTCTCATTGTCAACAACGAGCACTCAAATTAGTGAGCACATCGCCAAGTGGATTCCGTCTTAACGCCATTGTTCATAAGATCCAAATGTTACGTTTCCATTAATTGATTTTCAGGTTGTGTCTGGTTTTAGGGGATGAAGTGTGGTGGGGACGGAGGAAAGAGGGGAGAGATGATGAGAGGGTGTAGGAAAGAGTCTGAAGGAGAAGTATGCAGTGGAGAGGGAGGGGAAAGAGAGGAAGGTGGCCAAGCTAAGGCATAAGGTGTGGGGTTTAGGTACTACTATAATACCTACATTAACACAAACAATTCAGTCATTATCGAAAATAAGTTCAGGGACCATCAGAGCATAACTATAATAAAATTAAAATTTCAAAAATCAAATTAAATAATTTCGTAAATTTCAGAGATTATCGTAAACATTTACTCGTAATTTCTCCATTTACTTATCCCTCAGACAAGCTAATCCTTTGTTGTCACCACATCACCACCGAAAGTGTAGGTATTTTATTTGGGATTTTTATGAATAGATTTGTCCCTCTAAACTAGGCTTTCGAATATATCAAATACATTTTTTTTTTATATTGAGTCATTTTGTTTCCAAAGTAATTTTATTAATATATTTTGAAAAATATTAGGAACTAACATTTTTATTAATATTAGCCAATAA
>NC_029791.2:31937804-31940518 GCF_000816755.2 Arachis ipaensis
TAGAATGATTGATTCAATAGTTCAAAGATTTTTTATCGGAATTCAACTGGAGTTTAACCGGTTTAATTAAATATTAAATAAAATTAATAAAAATTAAATATATAATGAAACATGTTGACCTTTTTTTGTTACATTAACAATATCTAATAAGAAAAATCTAATCTCTTTTTATTCTTTTCGAAATTAAAATAAGGAAAATTCAAGCCATGTTTAATTTCCTAAATTTAGTGTAAAAGGAGAAATTAAAGAAAGAAACCATTGTAGAATTAACAATGCTGAAATGGAAGGGAATAAATAAAGACAAGGACATGAGGGTGAAGATTTTATTCTGTTTCTGTGCATGTCAATTGCAACCTTTCTGCTGAGTCTAACAAATTGTATATAGAAGCTGTAATACATATGTACGTCCTCATATGCAGATCAATATAAAACAAGACAACAAAATTAATCATACCACCACCAATTCTAATTCAGAAGTCAGAACACAATAGAAAAAAATAAGTCCCCCAATTCAGAACACAACAGAAAAAAATAAGTCCTCCCAATTCAGAACACAACACGGAACAGCATCTCAAGAACCAAAATTCAGATTTTAGTAACTCAGTAAAATTAACAAAATACACAACCATAAATGGAAGCAAACATAAATTTGAATCATTAAAAAATAGAATCTCAAAATCATAGAAAATAACAAAAGAAAAAAAAAAACCAAAGCAGGGTTACCGACGATTGAGGAACCAAACTGACGTCGACGGAGAAACGAAACAGACAGCGAGAAAGGAACGGAACTCAAGTACCGGCAAGAGAGGAACGGTGAGACAGAGACGAGGATCGAGCAAACTGACCAGCGATGGAGGAATCCAACCGACGGCGCTTCGATCTGCAAGCCCACGACAACGAAGACGAAGACGATGTAGAGAAGAAGATGGCCACGAGCTTTGATCTGCAAGTCCAAATGCGACGACGTGGAAGAGAGGAGGATGGACGGTCAAGAGCTTCGAGCTAACCCTATGTATGATACTGCCAGCGGCGAGGCACCCTCTGGTTGACGAGATAAGTTCGGCGATGGCGGAGGCGGTGGCTGCTGGTTGAAAGAGAGGGGCAGCTGGCTGAGGGAGAGAGAGAGAGAGAGGGGGATAGTGCGCCGTAGTGGATTAGGGTTTTTTCTGGGTTGGGAGGACTTAGGGATGCTATTTATATCATCTATTTTTTTTTAAATTATAATTTAAAAAACCGTTAAAAAACTGACCGATTTTATCGGTTCATCAATCTATTGCCGGTTCGATAGGTTTTTTGTCGGTTTTTATTAGTCGATTTTTATGTTAACTGGACCGACTAGAAGACTGATTCTCGGTTAATTTGGTCGAACCGACCGATCCGATTCGATTTTTAGAACCATGCTTTATACTACTTTAGACAATATATATATAGGCTCCTATGATCTGAAACACACCTCACATACATAACATACCTATACTTTCCTAAACAAATATCTAATTAACACTTTGAAATTATTAGTATTTTTAATATTAATCAATATTTTAGATTAATATTTTATTTTTATATTATCACGACTTAGAATTTAGTATTTATGATTTAGAGTTAGCTAAATATGGAGAAAAACTGATGAATTTTATAGATGATGTAGCATTTCTGGTTGCAAATTGAAGAACATAAATATGCATGTGGGTGAATATATAAGACTTTTATTTGATTACAGGAGCTACTTTAGATGCAGTAGAAAGTATGAGGAAGGTTGCCGGGCAATCAAACAGGTGCAAAAGACACAAGAGAATCCTGTTATGTACGAAACTACCTACACTGGCATGCATACATGCAAATCCACCCCCAATAGTAATAATAATGTTCCACGTTTGCTTCTGAATTCTCAGAATCATCATCATGATTCTAAGGTATCCAATGAAAAGGATTATTACCCTATAATTAGTCCTCTAACTCCAACTGTAACACAAGAACATGCTAAAGAAGATTCACCTAGTGATGTTGGAGATCATAAACTGGATCCTGTTTGGTCGGATTTGAAGGATTTTGAACCATCCATCAAGCCTTCCATTAACTTGGTAAAGAATTTTGGGATGGATTCTGTTCATTTTGGCACTCATGATGATGATGATGATGATGAGTTCCAGCCACCACTTTGATGCTTTCTTAGCTTCCTAATAAGCTTAATTATTATTATTATTATTAATTGTTGATTCCATTATTTTGCTTGATATATAGTCTATATTGTGCTACTGGGGAGGAGAAAAGGTCAAATTGAAATGCACAAAAGCGCATTTACTTTTCCTCTCTTACAATGAAACTATGGCACTTTTTCCTGAATGTTATTATAAGACAAAATCCATTAAATTGTATATTATTTTACATGTTTCCTGTACTATGATCTGATAAGTTATTAGTGGACACTTTGATTTTCATGCTTATTGCATGATAGTAGTGTGTAATAATGAATTTCTATATAACTATGTCCTTGGATAATATTCTTTTGGTTATTCACTATTACAAATTAAATGTTGTTAATAAAATCAAATGCTAAGAGTCATATGCATGCCCTTTATTCTCCCCTCCAAGGCTATCTGAAGTATATATAGTCTCCAACAGTCATATTATCCATATTCATTCTTTTTGGTAGATTAAGTTAATTATTTTTTTATTAATTAATAAAAATGTAAAACTTATATCTATTAAGTATT
>NC_029791.2:31940636-31986702 GCF_000816755.2 Arachis ipaensis
CTTTAAACCAAACGACATATACATATGGTGGGGTTTTGACAATTATATGAGTGCTTTTGTCATCAAACTTAGTCACATAGAAAGATAGGGTTTTGTGGTGTACAGCATGACGATAGCGTGTGATGACTTGATCAAGTGGACACATAATAACACATCCTACACAGAAGGTAATTAAATGGTACCTTTTAAATAAAATCTAGGTAGGTTCTACTCGCTATAGTTAATCCATCAAAATTAAAGCATGTCTTTAATTAATTAGGTTTTATCATGTAGGTCCAAAATTTAAAGATTATCTACTTAAAAAATTTCACATTTTTATGATTTTTCAAGATATTCTCAAGTTGACAAATTAAAAATTAATTTGATATAAATTTAAATTCTATTTAAAAATTTATCATTTACTAATGGATTGCTATATATATATATATGAGATAAAATTTAAATTTTTTATCTTTGCTTAAACTGACAAAGTGAATTATCTGTCTACTCGATTAATTCAAATTGGTTTAAATTTGTATTTTCGTAAGATACATTCTGAGACAAAATCATTAGTAACAATCTTAATTGGTAGAAGACATAATATTATTATTGAGTATGAACATGACGAGTTCAATTTTAAAGATCATGAAGAAGGGTCATTTTCAGAATCTACTAGCATTGATGTAAAGACTCAACATAATTCGGAGGCCTCTTCAACACGGAATAGCGATGGCACAAAGTTGTATGTATGTGAGTTGTGACCAGTGGGAACAGAAAATAAAGTAATTTATGTTAATTAATTGATTGATTTATGTTAATTAATTAATTGTGTTCCTAGATGCAGGATTTTTGTTTCCACTTTTGGAGCTATATATGCTTAGCAATTAGCATGGATACATAATGTCAATTTTTATAGCATGATGAAAGAAAAAAAATTGTTTAAATATCCTTCTTTGTATATATATTGATACAAAAATTTTCCTTGTACCAGAACCATGACTTTAAAGCTTGGAACACAAATACATAAACGAAAAGATGGAGAGGGAAATATTAGACACAGTGACGAACGGATTTCTGCCAGTAAAAAAATTCACAAATAAGTTTTCGTTGTTAGTATAGTTTCTAAATCAATAGAGAATCCTTTTGTACAAAAGTTTTGGTTGTCACTAAAGTAAACCCAATAAAATTAAATCGAAGTATTTAAATCTCAGGTCGTCTCTCAAGAAATTGCAGGGAGGTGTAATTTATTATTGGTTATAGAAAAGTATTTTTTTGGGGTTTTTGAATAAGGAATAAGAAAAGTAAATTGCAAGAAAGTAAATTAATAATTAAGAAAAACCCTTGGCAAGGTATGAAAACTGGACGTCCTATCCTAGTTATCCTTATCAATTGTGATGAGAATTGTCCACTACTCCCACTTAGTTAACCCTCACTAAATAAAGGAAAGTCAAGTGGACTAGTCAATTTGATTCCTCAAGTTCTAGTCAACTCCTATGGAAAGACTAGCTTTAGAGGTATCCAAATCAACCAGCAATTTTCAATTAACAAGCAACAAAGGAGTTTAATAACTCAAGTGTCTCCAATTACTCAACTCAAGCCAAGAATGTAAAAAGCTAAATTAAAATCATAAATCTGAAATACCTCAAATTGCATTAAATAAGAAAATCAATTCTAACATGGAGTTCATAAACCAAATTGGGAAAATAAGTAATTAACAAGAGAAATAGATGAACCAAAGCACTAGAATAAATAAAAGTAGAAGAGAAACTAAATTAAAGGAACATTGAACCTGGAATGGAGAAGAAGTAAACCTAACCTAATAAGAGAAATCCTAAATCCTAAAACCTAGAGAGAGGAGAGAGCCCCTCTCTCTAGAAACTACATCTAAGAACCTAAAATTGTGAATAATCAGAAGTTGTGTATGAATGTTCTCTCAATGATTCCCCATTTTGCAGCCTCTATTCTGTGTTCTCGGACTTAGAATTGGGCTGAAAAGGAGCCCAGAAATTGCCCCCAGTGCTTTCTGCAACTTTCTGCACGTGGCGCATGTCACGCGTACGCGACAGTCACGCGTGCGCGTCATTTGGCAAATTTCTTTGTCACGTGTACGCATCAGTCACGCGTACGTGTCGCTCGTCTTCTGTGCTAGGCACGCGTACGCGTCGTCCATGCGTGCGCGTCGCTGCTTGTTTCTCAAATACTTCATTTTTCTCGTTCCTTCCACTTTTGCATGTTTTCTTTCCATCTTCTAAGCCATTCCTGCCCTATAAAGTCTGAAAGCACTCAACATACAGATCACGGCATCGAATGGTAATAAAGGATAATTAAAATTAACAGTATGTACTTCTAAAGTTATGCCAGGCTATGTTTTCACCTAACATACACTATGTACTTCTAAAATTATGCTAGGCTACCCATAATTCCCATTTTTGCATCACACACTCATGTACCAATTATCTTTAAGTTTATCACATATGCATTGATATTTTATTAAACTTAACATTGGGGTAATTTTGTCTCCTTATTTATTTATTTAATTATAGGAATTTTTTTTTCATAAGAATAAACATAACATATCAATGCACATGATATTTTAATTATTTTGGTCTCACATGAGCATGCACCCAAATTCCAAATATCTTGTCAATTCAACACTTTTTTATCAACCCAAGTTTCCACGGTTCCCCACACTTGATTGATACACAATCTCTATCTTAAGCTAACCAAAGATTCAATTTGGGGTAATTAATTTGTTTTTCTGCTTAAGACTAGTGATGTGGTAAAATATAGAATAAATGGGGATTAAAAGGTTCAAAGTGGTTAACAAAGGTGATTGAAAGGGTAGGCTATTTGGGATAAGTGAGCAAAATCAAATAATGACCTCAATCATATGCAAACATGTAAATACACTAAACATTGGACATATAGAGTGGAACAAAGTAAAGTCTGCAATCATAGTGAAGAAACACACAGGAATAAAATATTATGGCTAAATAATATAACCATGTAATTAAGCTCAAATTCCACAGGTTGTGTGTTCTTTGGCTCAAAAATCATATATCAGTCATGTATATCATGCAAGTAAGAATAAAAGTTTCAACTCAAATCAATGTGAATCTTTAAATGAATTTTCTAAAAATAAATATATTCCTTGAAAATATCATCAATTGACCAACATTTATTACTATATATATATATATACTAAATGGATTATTATGATTACGAAAAACTTAAATATTTTCTAATTTACTCCCTATTTTCAATCAATACCAAATTCTCATATGCTAAAAAGGATAAACTAAACTTAATAATCCATATTTTTCTATATCACAACTAATAGCTAAGAGTGCAAATCAAGCTAAATATCTAAGATATATACAGCCCAAAGTGCAAAATGTAATAAAGTAGAAATAAACAGAAATATAGTAATAGAAAATGTGCAAGCACTGAAAGGAAAATAAGATAAAATAAAATAAAATAAAATAAAAATATAAAAATGAAGCAAAATAGGATGAAAAGGTTTAAAATAGTTCACCAAAATAAGATCCGCCAGAGATGGCGACCTCCCCACACTTATATAATAGCATCGTCCTTGATGCTCAGTCAAGTTGGGTGTGAAGGGTCGTCACCTCCTAAAGGGTGTGCTACTGCTGGCTCTGTGGGGGCCTGTGGCTCTGCCTGTGTAGGGGCCTGTGGTGCTACAGATTGCTCAAGCTGAGACTCCTCCTGCTGGGGCTCCTGGTGCTGATCCTCTGCCTGTGCATCCTCCTCCTGCTCATCCGCCTCCTCAGAGGGCTCCGATGGTGTGTCAGGCTCAGAGGGGATGTCAGTATGTCCCGACCTGATCATCAGCTTCAGATGCTCATAGCGTCGCTTACTGCGACGCTCAGACCGCTCATAACGCCGTTGGTTGCGGCGCTCCATCTGATCCAGGCACTCAAAGAGTCGGTGCACTAGGTGGTATATGGGCTGGGAAGCGGGTGATGGTGCTGTGGATGTGGGTGGTGCAGTAGGTGCTGCAGGGGCTGCAGAGGATGTGGCCGCGTCAGTGGAGGCAGTAAGAGATGGTGGTCTGTGGCCTAAAGCTTCAAACCGTTTGCCATGTGGGATAATCTTTTTGCATTCGGCAGCTGGTGGCTTCTCATCCTCAGGCTCGCAGGGTACCTCAGCCTGGCGGGCCATCTGGGTAATCAGATAGGGGAATGGCAGAGTGCCTTGAACATGGACTCTAGCCATGTAGTGCCTGATGAACCGTAGAAGGTACAGGTCCTTGCCTTCCATAACGCACCAGATGAGAAGGATCATAGTAGCTGGCACCTCTGTCTCATGAGTGCTCGACATAACATAATTGCTCAGGATTTGTTGCCATAGCCGAGCCTCATTATTAAGATAAATAATCTTGATGCCCTTTGGATTTATTGTCGACTTATCCATAACCAAGGGAACAGCAGGATCAATGGCTATAGTGTGCCTCACAGAATCCCAGTCAAAGCTCAAAAACCTCATGGACGCCTCAGCCTTCTGATAACCATCTGGCTCGTCTGATTTAGGCTGGAAATGGAGGATATCTTCTATGGCCTCCTCAGTAACCAGGATATGTTTTCCTCTTAGTTGTACTGCATCCAGGGTTGTCTTGTAATAGTTGCAGTAGAATTCTCGGACCCAGGATGCATTAACCTCAGTCAAATTCTTTTCTAGAAAGAACCAGCCTCTCTGTTTGATCTGCTATGTAGTGTACTGTTGTAATTCAGTTGGTATTCTGAGGGTCTTTTCCAAACATAGGTGCCTCTTATCTGCAAAGACCTGATATTTCAGTTCACAATAGCGATTTGCAAACTTGATTGGATCAGTCGCAGGCACTAGTTGATCTGCTTTTTCCTACGGAGTGAAGTTTTTCTCACGCCAGGAATCATCATGTAGAATATCTAACAGAGCGACAGATGACTGTCCTTTTTTCCTTTTACCCGTGCCGGCTTTAGCCTTGCCTTTCCCTTTTGGATCAGACATCCTAAAAAATAGAAATTCCAGGATATAATTTATCAAACTAAAGCAGAAGAACAGGAAGGCAAATAGTATGCAAGCAATATAAGCAGTAGATGGCCAAAAGAGGAATGAAAGCCAAAGCATGAAGTGAGTCAGAAAGATATAGAATGTTGGACTGAATGCAAGATAAAATTCAAAGAATTCAATCAAAAATCACAATCCAAAAACTATTAAATGAAATGCAGAATGCTTGTTTGCCAAGAAACAACAATAAACATGCCTTGAAAGGGGCGAAAGGAGTTATTGTAAAACGAAAAGAGAAGTTAGGAAGTCAAGGAATTCAAGAGTTAGAAAGGTAAGTTAAAATTAGTGGCATGGTATTGTGGTTCTCAGTTAACAGAAGTTCACAAGTTTGAAGAACAAGCAACTCACGTTCAAGCAAATAATGCAGATTATTGATGATAAATCAAGTAGTAAAGAAAGCACAAAGAGAAATAAAATCATCAATAATGCAATTCAATGAAGAAGGGAACCAATTGGAATGGAAATTCTAGCCCAGCACCTCATGAAATGGCCTTGGTGGAAACCAAGTAAATCTCAATTTTAAAAGCACTAAAGTCAAGTCATGAGTGGAAGTTAAGTAAAACAGTTTTCAGAAAAATTGGACAGCATTCCGGCAGTGAAAGGAACGTTCCCAGAAAATCGAACAGCAGAATAATGCAAGTAGTAGCAATGTCAAACAGAATTAGCAGCTTATATGATTTGCAAAACAAGTTGTACCAAATCAGCAAGTAATATGGCAGTGAGCAGAAATTTGAATAAATATAAACTCAAGGCAAATTAGCAACCAAAGCAGCAGCAGAACACTAAGGTAATCAACGATCAAGCATGGTTGAGTTTAAAGATACAAGTGCGGAATTAAAATGGAAAAATTGAAATGGAGCACTTGATGAAGTAAAGAAAATTTCAGAAAAACAGCAACGGGAATCATGCAATATGTCAGCAATTTCAGTCATCATATGAAGTAAAAAAGTATGACAGCAGCATGAAGAGCAGGGTAGTTCATGTGACTCAAACATTATAAAGCAGAAGAAAGTAGCAATTGAGCTAATCCAAAACAGCAATTGGCAGTTATATGCAATTAGCCGGCCTCATCAAATTCAGAGAGCAAGCAATAAGAAGGGGTATGGGTGCAATGAAGTGAATTCACTAAATCAACAATGAAGATCAACTTGCAACGAGAATTCAATAGCAATAATAACCCAGATTTGAATTTTACTAAAATCAGACATGAAGAATCCAATATAGAGGAATCAAATCGACTTAGATAGGAGCTCAGCAATTGCAGAGAATACTTAGAAACAACAAGAAACCAGTTTAGCACAAAAGCAAACAATGAAGGATGACATAGCATCAGTAATAATTTAGCACAGAGTGCAGCATTACCAGCACAGCCAATAGAATGGGCAACCAATTTAGACAGCAATGCAAGTGTAAAAATCAGATAATTCAAACAGCAGGAACGGAGCACTTATCAAACCTAGAATCCTCTAACCACAACCTAGCTACCTAACAACATGTATTTCTATCTAATCCTAACAGACAGAGTAATTAATTAAACTAACTAGAATGAACAAAAATTAATTAAAGCAGTAAGTATACAGAGCCATGGAGGCAGGAGAACCTGGAGCAGGGTAGAAGAGAAGGGTGTTGGAAAATGGAAAGGGGAGAGGATAGTGGCGCCGCCTAGTAGCGTTAGTGGCTGGTGGTAATGGGGGTTGGAGAGGGTAGGAATAAGGAGAAGAAGAGGAGGAGAGGGGGGAAAAAGGTGAGGGGCGGTCGGCGGCGGTCTAGGGCTACCGGCGGTGGCTGCGGTGGGTGTTTGGTAGTGAGGGTTGGTTGATGCGATGGAGGTTTGGGGGAGGAGAAGGGGGAACGTTGAGAGAGGAGAGGGGAAAAAACACGCAAGGGGGGCTAGGGTTCTCGCGTCATGGGGTTATCAAAATTTAAATCCACGGGTATGCGTGGCTCACGCGTGAGACGGGATAAGTGGAGATGACGCGTACGCGTGAGGCACGCGTACGGGTCGCCCAGAATTGTACTAAACGCACGAGTCCAGCGTCGTTTTGGCACAACTCTCTGTTCCATTTTGAGGGGGAAAAAATTTGCATGCGACGCGTGCGCGTCGCTCACGCCCACGCGTGGTGTGCTAAAATGAAAGTGATGCGTGGGCCAATTTGTGCCTATCGCACACCAGCCACACGATTTCCGCCCAACTTTCTGGTCATTGGATGGAGATGCCGATTTAGGAACGACGCCCACGCGTGGCCTACGCGCATGCGTGGTGTGGTTTTTTTTTAATGCAATATGCAGATGCAAATGCAGACTATATGCAGACATTATGGATGACCACTAAGAAAATTAGAATAAAATAAAATTAAGAATAGAACAAAATGAAACTTAAAACTGATGAAGAACGATTATACCATGGTGGGTTGTCTCCCACCTATCACTTTTAGTTAAAGTCCTTAAGTTGGACATCTGATGAGCTCCCTGTCATGGTGGCTTATGCTTGAACTCATCCAGAAATCCCCACCAGTGTTTATAATTCCAATAGCCTCCGGGATCCCACACTAGTTGCATAAAGCCTTCGAGCAGGTTAAAGCAAGTGACAAAGCTCCAGGAGTGTTGATTGTCAGAATAAATTCCGGGGTCCCAAACCTTACTTTTGCACCCATCTTCGCTTTGATCTACATTCTTCCAACCGGGTGGTAAGAAATCTGAATTCTCACTGAGACATCCAAACAACTTCCTAAATCCATTCAATCGAGCTCCGCACCAATCCTTGCACTTCAACTTGGAGCGTGCAACCATATTGGACCTTGTCTGACAACTCCAACCACTAACCATCTCCCTCTTACTCTTAAAGCCACAAAGAGCTCTAAGCTGGCCATCTGTTTCAAGCAAACCATATTCGAGTGGGAAAGTAAAGATAAAGGCTAAGGATTTTACCCACGTGAAGTTTGTATTGGGTGGTAATGGCATTGGGAGAGGTGTTTCCAGTGGTCTTTTAAGCTCCACTCATTTGTACTCTTCTGTGAATTCTTCCATCTCCTTGCAAACCTCTTCAACTGCAACCACGTCTTGATCAAAGTCTTAGACTTCTTCCCCGTCACTCAAGTTATAAGTTGGAGGTCGAGAAAATTCTACCTCCACATCATCTTCATATTCACTTGGGGAAGGTTCTTCAAGCTCAAGGAGTTCAATTGCGGATGCAAGTTTATCACTAGGAGAGCTTGATTCATGATCATCATTGCCAAGGAAACTTACTTCTTGATTTGTTCCGTCCAATTCTTCATAAGGCATATGCCTCGGAGGTTATGCACTATCCTCTTGAGCATCAATCTCAAACTTCTTGGCGGAATTCTCTACAACTTTCGATTCCCATGGAGGTTCAGCATCTCCTAGGTCTTCAACCACTTCTTTTTCTTCGATGATTACGACTTCCTCCAATTGTCCCAATATAAAGTCACGTTCCTCATTATCCACTGGAGTTTCTAGTGTCTCCTTCATGCTACGTTTCTTCATTAGATTCTCCACATGTAGCTTTGGGAGTTTCTTGAGTGTCCAACCATTGGGAGGCTAATCGATTTACCACCTCGGTCAAGGCAGTCGTGAGTTCTAGTACCTTCTTAGTCATCCTTTCTTGCACATGAAGAAGTACACCAAGGGTTTCATTCCTTGGAGATTGGGGTAGTTGGAAGGGTTCATTGCATGGGAAGAATGGTTCATGATAGGAAGGTGGTTTTTCTTGATAAGGATAAGGAGATGGTGTATATTGAGGTGGTGGTTCTTGGGAGTAATTGTGTTGGAATGGAGGTGGGTCTATGTATGGTTCATACGGTTCATATGGTGGTTGGTTGGGTGGATAAGGGTTAGAATCATAAGGAGGTGAATGGTTGTAGGTGGCTTGTGAGTATGGTGGTTCAAAATTGTGTTGAGGAGGGGGTTCATAGGCATATGGTGGGGCTTGTTGGTAACTATAAGGGGGTCCACCATATCCATCATCATGGTACGCACCCTGGGATGGCTCTTGACCATAGTAATTTGGTGGATGTTGTTGATTGTCACGAATAGGTCCACCATAACTATTGCCTTGGTATGCATCATATAATGGTTGTTGGTTATAGCGCATTGGAGGGGTTGTTGCTGAAAGGGTTGATCAAATCCTCGTGGCTCCTCCCATCTTTGATTATTCCAACCTTGATGCATGTTCCCATTATCGCTTCCATTCCCTACAACAACATTGGAACCAAACTCATAGAGACAGGGGTGAGAATTCATAGTAGCTAATAAAATTTAAAAATAAAAACAAATAAACAAGCAAAAAGCAAATATTTACAATAACCAATAATAAGGCACACGTTTGCAATTCCCCGGCAACGACGCCATTTTTGACGAACAGATTTCTGCCAGTAAAGAATTTCACAAATAAGTTCTCGTTGCTAGTATAGTTTCTAAACCAACAGAGAATCCTTTCGTACAAAATTTTTGGTTGTCACCAAAGCAAACCCAATAAAATTAAACCGAAGTATTTAAACCTCAGGTCGTCTCTCAAGGAATTGCAGGGAGGTGTAATTTATTATTGATTATAGAAAAGTATCTTTTTGGGGGTTTTTGAATAAGGAATAAGAAAGTAAATTGCAAGAAAGTAAATTAATAATTAAGAAAAACTCTTGGCAAGGCATGAAAACTGGACGTCCTATCCTAGTTATCCTTATCAATTGTGATGAGAATTGTCTACTGCTCCCACTTAGTTAACCCTCACTAAATAAAGGAAAGTCAAGTGGACTAATCAATTTGATTCCTCAAGTCCTAGTCAACTCCTATCGAAAGGCTAGCTTTAGAGGTATCCAAATCAACCAGCAATTTTCAATTAACAAGCAACAAAGGAGTTTGATAACTCAAGTGTCTCCAATTACTCAACTCAAGCTAAGAATGTAAAAAGCTAAATTAAAATCATAAATTTGAAATATCTCAAATTGCATTAAATAAGAAAATCGATTCTAACATGGAGTTCATAAACCAAATTGGAAAAAAAAGTAATTAACAAGAGAAATAGATGAACCAAAGCACTAGAATAAATAAAAGTAGAAGAGAAACTAAATTAAAGGAACATTGAACCTGGAATGGAGAAGAAGTAAACCTAACCTAAGAGAAATCCTAAAACCTAGAGAGAGGAGAGAGCCACTCTCTCTAGAAACTATATCTAAAAATCTAAAATTGTGAATAATTAGAAGTTGTGTATAAATGTTCTCTCAATGAGTCTCCCATTCTGCAGCCTCTATTCTGTGTTCTCGGGCTTAGAATTGGGCCGAAAAGGAGCCCAGAAATCGCCCCCTAGCGCTTTCTGCAACTTTCTGCACGTGGCGCATGTCACGCGTACGCGTCAGTCACGCGTACGCGTCGCTCGTCTTATGTGCTAGGCACGCGTACGCATCGTCCCTGCGTGCGCGTCACTGCCCGTTTCTCAAATACTTCATTTTTCTCGTTCCTTCCACTTTTGCATGTTTCCTTTCCATCCTCTAAGCCATTCTTGTCCTATAAAGTCTGAAAGCACTCAACATACAGATCACAGCATCGAATGGTAATAAAGGATAATTAAAATTAACAGTTTAAAGGCCTAGGAAACATGTTTTCAATTATATCACAGAATAAGGAAGGGATTGTAAAATCATGCAAACTATATGAATAAGTAAGCAAAGAATTGATAAAATCCACTCAAATGAGCACAAGATAAACCATAAAATAGTGGTTTATCAGATAGACATAAATAAATTTGTCATTGTAACTTGTTTGGTAAAAATATAGAAATAAAAACAAAAATGTCACTTTTACTCTTATTTTTCGTATTTATCTCTTTTTAATTATACCGAATAAACCACTATCAATATTTTTCTTTTTGTTAGCACAAAATTCGACAGTACAGATGATTTAATTATGATCGTTTGATTTAAAAATTCGATAATATGTATACTAAAGTGACATATCTTGTGGGTTATTAGGTCGAAGTACCATAACATGAGTTGTTTCATAAGAACATTAGCACAAGGGTTCGACTTTCTCTGGAAGGAGTCAAGTCGATGACATCTAAAAGTTGAAATGAGGTGAAGGCTTTATCCAGAAGCACTTTATGGAACGTGGAACTTGAAGACCAAGGTAAGAAAAGATGTGAGGTGACAAACTTGGAGGTCAAGATTCTTCATGGTCAAGGCAGTGTCGTGGCCTGAAAAATAGGAGGAAGCTAGATCGAGGAAAGAGAAAAATACTCTGCAAGTCTATCTTTTTTATTTATAAATAGCAGAAAGACAAAAGTGAGAATGGACTTCAATCTGATACACTACATCATCGCACAAAACTCTACAAATTCCCAGTCTCAGTGACGCAATGGAAAATTCATAGAGTGCAAGTGCATGTGAGTGTTTGGAACCAATTTTTTTATTCATTTCCTTTATTTTTTTCTTTTTATTTCCAATTTACTTTGCTTTGTCATTTCCAATTAATTTTGATTTATTTTCCTTTTCAAGTACATTAAATTCCTTTCTATTTACTTTAAACTTTAATTTATTTGCTGTTTATGGATAATTCTTAGTTATTCATCTATTTTGTTATTCATTTTATCTTTATTTTTATTTTCTTTTCAATTCATGTATTTTCTTTCCTTTAATTTCGATTATCTTTTATTTGAGTTCTATCTATTCTCTTTTGATTTGACATTTTAATTGATTTGTATTTCATACGGTTCGGGACCTGGGTTTCGGACTTGATGTCCCAACGATGGACAGATCCCAGTCCCAACTCATCAGGGACCAGTGCGGTAACCCGACACATCCCGAGAAGTCCGCTCGTGTCATCTCCGGCATTTAGTATCACAGATACGTATTGTATCTTTCCGATTTGAGGAGCACCAGAGTCTTATAAATGAGAATTATGGTTCTCCCAAGTTACGCACATAAACCTTAACTTTCAACCTCATAGACACTTTTATAACTTTGGCATCTCCGTCGAGTCAGGTCCAACCTGAACAATGCCGTCTGTGGGGACTGCGTGACCAAAAGACTCCTACAGTGTCTGGGCCCATGGGTGACTAGAACTCGGAAGAGATTGTCGACGAATACAATTCCCGGGAGGACGTCGCATTGGCTAGGGTTCGAATCCCGAGTGTAGTCCACACGGCAGTGCCCAGCCACCAGCGACGGAATCGCCAACACTCGAACCCCGAAGTCGGCTCGCAACTCTTTGGGGGAATAGGGTCAGACAACTCTCGGATCATCCAAGAGTTTTTCTACTGATTACAGAACTTAGAGATGGAGGTAGCAGCCAGGGATTGTTTCCAGCCGTCTTGAGAGGGACATTCGGGGACCAGGCGCCGAGAACGATGCCCAGCAGATCCCTCGGAGCAACAAACCAAGAGGCGACGAGACAGGGCTGATCTAGCCCAGACACATGACAATAATTTGTGTTCTCTGAGCTAAGAATGACTCGGACAATGAGTCAGGGGACACGAACGATCTCCGATGGGGAAGATGAGGCGACACGACGAGCCCGTACATAGTCATGGGAGTAACCTCCTTTGCTGACAAGATCCTCCGGGTCTGCCTTCCAAGACACTTTGACATGCAATATGATGGAACAAAAGACCCACAAGAGTATCTAACGTCATTCGAGGCTCGAATAAATCTGGAAGGTGTATCTGATGTGGTACGTTGTAGGGCCTTCCTAGTAATACTCGCCGGACTAGCGATAAAATGGTTTAACTCCCTACCTCAAGGATCCATTAAGGGATTCGCAGATATATCCCGAAGATTCCTAGCCCAGTTTACGACTAGGAAGTATCTGGACCATTTCAATGATGAATATCTATAGATCGACGGCCTAACGGATTCTGTTATCAGCCTCTACCTAACCAATGGGCTCACTAACGAAGACATCTAAAAGCACATAACTGCTAAGCCCGTATGGACCACGCATGAGATCCAGAATGTGGCAAGAGAACGTATAAATGATGAAGAAGTCAGCTAGGTCGTGGCAGCCAACAAGTGCAATACCTTAACCACTATCTCCTCCTCATCACGCAGTCACCCATCCTCCCCCGAAGGAAGGGGAGAAAGAGCAGTTGGGAAAATTCCCAACCCCCAAGGATCGGGAAGGTCATCAACTACACCCCTCTAACTGCTCCCATCACTGAAATTTATGAGCAGATAGCCGACCGTGCCATAATCACAAAAGCATGGCAGCTCAAGGAGCGGACTAGAGGAAATAAGTCCCTATATTGTGAATACCTCAGTGATAGGAAACTTTCCAAATTTGCGAAAATAATATGCGAACCCTGAAAACCTGCAAGGGAGAGATCCCTCGAAATGGGAGAGGGCCGTAACCCCCGAGCTGCTGGATCACCTTCGAGGGAAGAAGCCAAAGTGGACCTCACCATCTTAGTCAACATAGTGGTTGGAAGTTCAAGTGAGAAGTCAAACTCCTCTCAAAAGAAAGAGCTCAAGATCCTTGCGGCAACTACCTCAGAACACCGCACGCCGCCAACCTTTCCTGATTTTACATTCCGATCATAGGATTACCGGATTCAAGACGTTACCTACGACCCGCCCATGGTTATCACGGCCAGGATAGGATCCGGAATCGTAAAGAGAATACTGGTAGACACAGGCATTGATTCCAATATCCTGTTTAAGAACACCTTCAACGCCCTCAGACTCCATGACTCCGACCTCTAAACACACTAGAACGGGGAGGTGGGCCTGTGAGACTTCTTCATCAAGCTAGATGGGGCAGTTAAGCTCTCAATCAGTGTTGGAAACTGGGCCAATAGGCAGACTATCATGGACGACTTCATCGTTCTCAAAGACTCTACCGCATACAATGTCATTTTAGGAAGAAAGACGCTCAATGTCTTCTACGCAGTGATGTTCACAAGATACCTAACCATGAAGTTTTGGGCAGATGTCGGCATAGTTGGAACCATCTATGGAGATTTGGAGGCGGCAGTAGCCTGCGATTACACCAGCCTGAGCCTTCGGAAAAAATCTCATGATGCCATGAGAATATTCGTGGTAGATCTAGACGTAAGGATAGAAGAACACCCCAGGCCAAAACTAGAAGGGGACCTCGAAAAGGTACAAATCGGGGAGACGGAGGACAAGTACACTTTGGTTAATCGAATCCTTCCGTACGAACTAAAAGCTCCCCTGCATCCCACTTGAGAGAAAATGGGGACCTTTTCACCCAGACCTTAGCAAACATGCCGGGCCTAGACCCCGGTTTCATGTCCTACCGGCTCGCCGTAAAGGCGGAGATGAAGCTAGCAGCGCAAAAGTGACAAAAGATGTTAGCCGATAGAGTGGCTGATGTAAAAAGGCAAACAACCAGCCTCCTACAGGCCGGCTTCATTCGAGAACTCACGTACTCAACTTGGTTATCAAATGTGGTGATGGTTTGGAAGCCCAATGGTAAATGCAGGATGTGCATTAACTATTCGGACCTGAACAAGGCATGTCCCAAGGACACTTTCCCACTGCCCAACATCAACAACCTTGTCGACTCATCATCTGGGTACAAGTATCTGAGCTTCATGGACGCGTATTTCGGATACAACCAAATACCGATGCATCCCCCTGATGAGGAAAAAACAACACTCATTTCCCCGAACGACATTTACTGTTATACGGTCGTGCTCGTTGGCCTGAAGAATGCCGGAGCCACGTACCAACGACTGACGATCAAAATATTCCAGAGACAAATTGGCAAGATGATAGAGGTGTACGTTGGCCTGAAGACCGCCGTGCCAGAATCTCTGCTAGATGATGTCCGCCAGATTTTCGGATCCCTCCATGAACACAAGATGTTCCTGAACCCAACAAAATGTGCCTTCGTAATGGAAGTTGGGAAATTCTCGATTTTATGCTAACCTAGCGAGTAGTCTAAGCTAACCCGAAGAAATACGATGCGATCATCCGAATGGCCAGCCCGAGGTTCGTCAAAATCATCCAAAGATTGTCCGAGAGACTCACAGCCCATTCACGCTTTCTTGGGGCCTCGACACAAAGGGACCTCCTCTTCTTTAACTTAATGAAAAAAAGGGATCACTTTCCAATAGACGGAAGAGTGCGAAACCACTTTCTAACACTTCAAGAAACTCTTGTCAGACCCTTCGGTGTTGGCAAAATTGCAAATCAGAGAGCCGTTATATCTATACCAGAGATCTCTGATGAAATAATGGCGCGACACTCATTCATCAGGAAGCAAGGAGCCGGCAATTTCTGGTATATTTCATTAGCATGGTATTCTAGAACGTGGAAAATTGATACTCACGATTGGAAAACTAGCTTTTGCCTTACTTGTCTCATCTTAGCGACTCAGGTAATACTTCTAAAGCCACTCAATCGTACTCCAAACCAATCAGCCTATCAGGCAGGTGCTGCAAAAACCCAACTTGGCGGGAAGGATGATGGCATGGTTAATAGAGCTATCCTAGTTCGACGTCACGTACCAACCAAGAGATGTTATCAACGCCCAGGTCGTGGAGGACTTCTTAGCCGAAATGGCCAGTTCTGATGCCGAACTCCTGACCCAACGATGGGAGCTCCACGTGGACGGAGCCTCCAATAATGTGTCAAGTGTGGTAGGGGTAATTTTGGAAAATTTAAACAGGCTCTTGTACGAGTAATCTATTGAATACGAGTTTTCGTTGTCGAACAATCAGGCCGAATATGAAGCTATCTTAGCTAGGCTCTTGTTAGCCAAGGAGCTCTAGGTTGAGAGTTTACTTGTCAAAAGTGATTCCTAAGTAGTCACATCACAGATCAATAGCACCTACCAAGCCCGAGATCGACTCCTCCAGAAATACTTAGAAAAAGCTAGAGAAATATGTGCCAATTTCAGAAATGTAGTAGTCCAGCATGTTTCCCAAGAAAGGGACACTAGGACAGACCTACTATTAAAACTGGCAAGCACCAAGAGCTCAGGAGGAAACCGTTCTCTCATCCATGCGATGGTCAAAGAATCATCGGTAACCTTGGTTGGATTCCATAGAGGTTGCCGATTGGCCCACGCCCATCCAACAATACCTAGAGGAGGGAAGACTCCTTGACAATACGTCAGAACAGAAGCAGTTGAAAATAAAAATGCCACCAAATACACTATAATCCAAGGGACTTTATACCGAAGGGGAGAAAAGTCGTGAGGGCCGGTTACTATTGGCCCACGATAATCCATGAGGCGATGAAGCTCATCAAGTCATGTATTAAGTGCCAAGAGAACGTCAATTTTCACAAAGCCCCCCAGAGGAGTTATCACCTATTATGGCCTCCCGGCCTTTTGCCACCTGGGGTGTTGACCTCATGAGCCCCTTTCCGATTGCACCAAGCCAGCTCAAATATCAAATAGTGGCCATTGATTACTTCACCAAGTAGATCGAGACGGAAGCCTTGGCTACAATAACGGCTGCGCAATGCAGAACGTTCTTTTGGAGGTAAGTAATTAACCACTTTGGGATCCCGGAAGTCGTCATCTTCGATAACGGCATTCAGTTCTCTGGCAAAAAATTCTGCAGTCTCCTTGAGGGGTTGGGGATCTAACAGCGCTTCTCCTTCGTCAAACACTTGTAAGCCAACGGCCAACTAGAAGCCGCCAACATGGTATTCCTAAAAGGCATCAAGAAGAGGTTGGAATAGAAGAAAGGAGATTGGGCGAAGGAACTCAGTTCAGTCCTCTAGTCCTACCGCACTACTCCATAGTCAGCAATGGGGGAAACTCCTTTTCGGTTAACTTATGGCATAGAGGTCATGATCCCAGTAGAGATTGTGGAGCCCAATCCTAGGTTCCTCATCGGAGCACTTGACCGAGGAACAAAGCTAAACCTGCTGCACAAAGTTTGGGAGCTAGCTCACCTAAGAGAAATAGCCATTAAGAAAATGGTTGGCCATCAGATATAACTGAGGCGTCAACAAAAGGGCCTTCGAGGTAGGATATTTGGTCCTCTGACGAAACGACGCATGAACTCGGAATCCCGGAAAAGACAAGTTAGCAGTAAAGTGAGAAGGACCCTATCGTGTTCGGGAAGCATACGCCAAGGGAGCATAGGAACGACTTGATGGTTCGGTCATCCCCTAATCTTGGAACGTCGTCAACCTCAAGAGATTCTACTCGTAAGGAGTCTAACTTGTAAATGGTTAAGCCCCTATGAAACTGTGTTCTTCCTTGATTAGTTATTTTGTAATGGGTACTCTTTTCTCACCTCCCGGCCCACCAGGAGCCTAAAGGAAGGTTTTAACAAGACCCAAGTAATAAAATAATTTTAATTAATCACTCTTTAGTTTTTCTTACAAGTACTTAAACCTACAAGGATAGTTTCTAACATTTTGCTCTTTAAGCACGTTTTGGAAATAGGTAATAAAAATGGTGCCCCGGGCCTGATCAACCTAGTAGTCAAAAAACCACACGTACAGATATCCAAAGATAAAATAGAATTTACAAAAAAGAGTGTCAATCAACATGGTCTCGCAAAAAGTCAACCCATCGGGCATAAGTACAGAATACAAAACAAAATCCAATACATGGAAAACATTAAAATAAAAGAGAAGGGAAGCCGGTGTGTAAATTCTGGAGAATTACTTTCATGCATGCAATGCATGACCTAGACTTGGGAATGTTGGCCTCTATTTCATACTTTACGTTGCATGCATGGATACTGTAAACTACGAGTAATTAGTAAATAATTATCCAATATATTAATTATTATTTAAAAAATTAAAATATTTAGTTTAGTAGTTTAGAATGGAAGAAATAATTAAAATACAAATTTTGACACTAATTTTAAAATTTTTAGCCTAAAATTGGACTAACGAGCTAAACCGATTGGACTGGACTTGTATTAGGCCCAAAATCCATGTATATAAGCAACACATCAGCCCTTCTCCCTCAAAATCATAAGGGAATTCATGCTGGGAATGAAGAAGGGAGATTGAAGAACATAAAGGAACCCTAACCTTGTTCCAAAAATTCAATTCTCTATAACTTTCAATCCGGAGCTCCGATTGACGAGTCGTTAGCGGCCAAGCGCTCGTCTCGGAATTCTCTACAAAGTTCACTAACCAATTTGGTAAGAAATCTAATTTTTCTTATCCAACTCTCCCCTCTTCAGTTTCAAATTTATACGATTTTGGTATTGAGGATTATGTGATTTTGATGTTCTAGGACCAAATTAGCTTGCAGAAATTGTTAGGTTATATTCATCTGAGCTGTAGGTGAGGTAAGGAACCCCTAATTCTTGGTGAATTTCTAATTTAGTAAACTCTATGTTGATTATAGTAATAATATGTGATATTAGATTGAATTTGGATATTGGTTGGAGTTGATTGATGACGTGGAGCAAGTGATGCTGAGTTGAACTTATTTGATTGAGAATTTGGAGCTTGGAGCTTGTGGTGAGAAGGACTTTTGAAGGGTTTTGTGGCTTAGGAAGGAATCAACCAAGGTATGGTTTTTGTTTTACATATGTAATATGTAATTTCTTGTGAAAACATAGGCTATATGACCATAGGATATGTTGGAATGCATGATTATGTTAATGTTAGTGGTCTTGACGAAATATGTTGAATATTGATGATTTATTATGGATGATTGTGAATAAGGATGATGATAAATTGAGAATGTGATGAGTGATATGTATATATGTGCAATTGTTAGATAATGAGTATATTGGAGTTGGAGGATGTGGGGATGTGTTGTTGAGATGGTAAGTATTGATGATAGGAAGTGTAATGATAAATGATAATATTCAATTATGAGGATGATGCTTGTATAAATGATTATTATGTATGATTTAAATTGAAAATGGTTGAGAGTGTTGATGATGAGAAATATTGAGGGAATGAGGGTTGTTATAATTGTGAAAATAATTGAATGTGAAAAGAAAGTTTGTCAAAATAGAGGTTTGATGTTTTAATGGAAACTTAATTTTTGGACTGAACTTCGGCGAGTCATAACTCGGCTTCCAGACCCCAAACTTTTCCAAACTAGTTTTATATGAAAATTGGGTCCGTGAAGTTTACGCCATTCGAAGAATGGACTAAAAATAATTTTTAACGAAAAAGTTATGCGCGTCAGAAGCTTGGTGTGTAAAAATGAAATTCTGCAACATTGAACAACTTTTGGCTTTTTGGGGAGGTTCGCGTACGCAAGTGTACACGCGACGCGGCCGTTTGGTTTGGCCAGACGTGCTCGCATACGCAGGCACAACACGCGACGCGAGAAAACCATTCGGGCCAAGGAGACTGATAATTAGGATTTGCTGGTTGATTTGGATCCCTCTAAAGCTAGTATTTCCTTAGGAGTTGACTAGGACTTGAGGAATCTCATTGATTAGTCCACTTGACTTTCCTTTATTTAGTAAGGGTTAACTAAGTTGGAGCAATAAACAATTCTCATCACAATTGATAAGGATAACTAGGATGGGATTTCCAGTTCTCATACCTTGCAATGGTTTTCATAATTATTAATTTACTTTCTTGCCAATTTATTTCCTTGTTCCCTATTTCAAAAAAAAACCCCAAAAGATACTTTTCCATAACCAATAATAAATCATACTTCCCTGCAATTCCTTGAGAGACGACCCGAGGTTTAAATAGTTCGGTTATTAATTTTATTGGGTTTGCTTTAGTGACAAACAAGTTTTTGTACGAAAGGATTCTTTGTTAGTTTAGAAACTATACTTACAACGGGAATTTATTGTGAAATTCTTTACCGACAGAAACCCGTTTGTCAAAAATGGCACCGTTTTCGGGGAATTGCAAACATGTGCCTTATTATTGGTTATTGTAAATATTTGCTTTTGCTTGTTTATTTGTTTTTGTTTTTGTTTTTAATTTTTTTATTAGCTACTATGAATTCTCACCCCTATCACTTTGAGTTTGGTTCCAATGTTGTTGTAAGGAATGGAAGCTATAATGAGAACAGGCATCAAGGTTGGAAGAATCAAAGATGGGAGGAGCCACGAGGATTTGATCAACCCTCTCGGCAACAACACCTTCCAAGATACCATGGACAACGACCATCCTACGATGCATGCCAAAATAATAGTTATGGTGGACCCCTTCATGACAAACCACCTCCACCAAATTACTATGGTCAAGAGCCATTCCGAGGTGCGTACCAAGATGATAGATATGGTAGACCCCCTTGTAGTTACTGGCAAGCCCCATCATATGCCTATGAACCACCTCCTCAACACAACTTTGAACTGCCATACTCACAAGCCACCTACAACCATTCACCTCCATATGACTCTAACCCTTATTCACCCAACCAACCACCCTATGAGCCATATAAACCATATATAGAGCCACCCCAATTCCAATCCAATTACTCCCAAGAACCACCACTTTCATATGCACCATGTCCATATCCATCGACCCAAGAATCACAGGATCGTCTCAAGGAAACAGTGGATAAATTTCATGCAACCCTTCATCAACTGGAGCAAGCGATAAATCAATTAGCTTCCCGACGTTTGAATACTAAAGGAATTCCCATGGCTTCATGTGGAGAATCTGATAAAGAACGTAGCGCGAAGGAGACACTAGAAGCTCCGGTGGACAGTAAGGAGCATGACTTTGTACTAGAACAAGTGGAGGAAGCCGGAATTATCGAAGAAGAAGAATTGGTTGAAGACTTAGGAGACGCTGAACCTTCCATGGGAATCAATAGTTGTAGAGAATTCCACCAAGAAATTTGCAATTGATGCTAAGGAGGATAGTGCACAACCCCCAAGGCATGTACCTTATGAAGAACTGGACGGAACAGATCAAGAAGCAAGTTTCCTTGGTAATGATGATCATGAATCAAGCTCTCCTAGTTATGAACTTGCATCCGCAATTGAACTCTTTGCGCTTGAAGAACCTTCCCCAAGTGAATATGAAGACGATGTGGAGGTGGACTTTTCTTAACCTCTAACTTATGACTTGAGTGATGGAGAAGAAGTAGAAGACTTTGATCAAGATGCGGTTGCAGTTGAAGAGGTTTGTAAGGAAGTGGAAGAATTAACAAAAGAGTACAAGGGAGTGGAGCTTGAAGAACTACTAGAAACACCTCTCCTAAGGCCATTACCACCCAATACAAACTTCAAGTGGGTAAAATCCTTGGCCTTTATCTTTACTTTCCCACTTGAATACGGTTTGCTTGAAACAGATGGCCAGCTTAGAGCTCTTTGTGGCTTTAAGAGTAAGAGAGAGATGGTTGGTAATAGGAGTTGGCATACAAGGTTCAATATGGTTCCACAATCAAAATTGAAGCACAAGGATTGGTATCGAGATCAATTGAATGGGTCTAGGAAGATGTTTGGGCATTTCAGTAAGAATTCAGATTGCGTACCACCAGGTTGGAACAAAGTAGATTAGAGCAAAGATGGGTACAAAAGCAAGGTTTGGGATACTGAAATTCATTCTAATAATCAATACTCCTGGAGCTTTGGCACTCGCTTTAACTTGCTCAAAGGCTTTATGTGCCTAGTTTGGGACCCCGGAGGCCACTGGAATTGCAAACGTTAGTGAAGATTTTTGGATGAGTTCAAGCATAAGCCACCATGACAGGAAACTCACCAGATGTCTAACTTAAGGACTTTAACTAAAAGTGCTAGGTGGGAGACAACCCACCATGGTATGATCATTCTTTTTCAGTCTTAGTTTTATCTTGTTTTGTTTTATTCTTAGTTTTATTTTATTCTATTTTTCTTAGTGTTCGTTCATCATATCTGCATTAGCATCTGCATTTTGCACTCAGCATACTGAAAAAAAGGGCTATATTACGCATGCGCGTAGGCCACACATGGGCGTCGATCCTAAATCGGCGTCTCCATCCAACGACTAGAAAGTTGGGCTGGAATTGTGCGGCTGGTGTGCGATGGGCACAAATTGGCCCACGCGTATGCGTCAATGACACGTACGCGTCGCTTTCATTTTAGCACACCACGCGTGGGCATGCGCGACGCCCACGCGTCGCATGAAAATTTTTGCCCCCCTTAAATGATACAGAGAGTTGTGCCAAAACAACGCTGGATCCGTGCGTTTAGCACGATTCTGGTCAACGCGTACGCGTGCCTATCGCTATTCACGCGTTCGCGTCAATGACGCGTACGCGTCGATGGATTTTTGCCTCACCCACGCTCTCGCGTGACCCACGCAGACGCGTGGATTTAAATTCTAATAACCCTGACGCGAAAATCCTAGCCCTCCCTCGCATTACTTCCCCTCTCTCTCTCTTCCCCAACGTCTTCTCTTGTCCTCCCTTTCACCCTCCATAACGACCACCCATAAACCACCACAACCCACACCCCCGCCGCCAGCACCGCAACTCTGACCGTCACAGTTTAGCCCTCACTCTCCCCTCTACCCCCTTTTGTTCCTGACTGATGGTACCGAGGACGGTGCAAGCTTTAAGTGTGGGGAGGTCAGTCAGTACCTGACTTCTGGAGGTAATTGTTTTTCTCAACACCAATAGGTTATTTTTCTTTTGTTAGGATAGGATAGATTGCATAGTAATAAGTGTTTGCATGTATGTTCTACTTGGTTGAAAAATAATAAGTTTCTTTTTAAGACCCTATTTTTGAAAAGAAAAAAATTTCACTAATTCAAATTAAAATTTTGTGTTAAATTTTTTTGAAGACTGTAAATTGGAACATAAATTATAGCAAAGAACACACAACCTGTGAGATTTGAGCTTAATTATATGGTTACATTATTTAACCATAATATTTTATTCTTGTGTGTTTTCTTCTCTATGGCTGCAGTCTTTGCTTTGTTTCATTCTATATGTCCAATGTTTAGTGTATTTACATGCTTGCATATGATTGAGGCCATTAATTGTTATTAGCTCACTTATCCCAAATAGCCTACCCCTTTCAATTACCTTTGTTAGCCACTTTGAGCCTTTTTATCCCCATTGTTCTATATTTTACCACATCACTAACCTTAAGCAGAAAAATAAATTAAATACCCCAATTGAATCTTTGGTTAGCTTAAGATAGAGATTGTGTGTCAATTAAGTGTGGGGAACTGTGGGAACTTGGGTTGATGAAAATGTATAGTGTTTCATTGACAAAATATTAGGAATTTGGGTACCTACTCATGTGAGACCAGAAAAAAATTAAAAATCTATGTGGATTGATATGTTATGTTTACTTTTATATTTTTAATCAATAAAAAAAACAAATACAAAAAAAGAGAAAAAAAAGAAAAAAAAGGAAAAAAAGGAAAAAATATATATATACAATATAAATAAATAAATTAAATAAATAAATAAGGGGATAAAATTATCCCAATGCTAAGTTCAATAAAAGATCAATGCATATGTGATAAAACTAAAGAAAAGTTGATACATGAGTATGTGATGCAAAAGTGGGAATTTTGGGTAGCTAGGCATGAATTTAAAAGTATATAGAGTGTGTATAGGTAAGAGCTTGTGTTAATCAAGGATTCAATTTATAACTCACTTAGCCATATATATACCATCACCTTTACCTTAGCCCCATTACAACCTTGAAAAGACCTCATGATGTAAAGAACAAAGTTTAGAATGCATGACTAGAGAAGAGTAGAGTGATTACCCTATACACTTGAGTGATCAGAGTACACATACACTATCAGTGAGGGTTCAATGCTTGATTCTATGTTCCCTGCTTTCATGAGCTGTCTTCTTACAAGTCTACTTTTCTTTACTGTATGATTTTAAATTAGTGAAATCTGATTTATGTTTGTCTTGAAGAGCTTATTTACTTTTAACCAAGTAGGTAGAAACATCTTAGCATGTAGTTGCATTCATATAGATAGGTTGCATTTCATACATTCTACCATTCCTCTTCACTCCTTTATAGCTTCTCTTGAGCTTAGCATGAGGACATGCTAATGTTTAAGTGTGGGGAGATTGATAAACCACTATTTTATGGTTTATCTTGTGCTCAATTGAGTGGTTTTTTATCAAGTCTTTGCACACTTATTCATACTAATTGCATGATTTTACATTTTCCTTCCTAATCTTGTGCTATGATTGAAAACATGTTTCATGGGCCTTTAAATTACCAAATATTAATTTCCCTTTATACCATTCGATACTGTAATATGTGTGTTAAGTGATTTCAGACTTTATAGGATATGAATGACTTAGAGGATGGAAAGAAAACATGCAAAAATGGAAGGAACGAGAAAAATGAAGTATTTGAGAAACGGGCAGCGACGCGCACGCGTGGTCATATAGAGGTGAATGGTTGTAGGTGGCTTATGAGTATGGCGGTTCAAAGTTGTGTTGAGGAGGTGGTTCATAGGCATATGATGGGGCTTGCCGGTAACTACAAGGGGGTCCACCATATCTATCATCTTGGTACGCACCTCGGAATGGCTCTTGACCATAGTAATTTGGTGGAGGTGGTTTGTCACAAAAGGGTCCACCATAACTATTGTCTTGGCATGCATCGTAGGATGGTCGTTGTCCATGGTATCTTGGAAGGCGTTGTTGCCGAGAGGGTTGATCAAACCCTCATGGCTTCTCCCATCTTTGATTCTTCCAACCTTGATGCCTGTTCTCATTATAGCTTCCATTCCTTACAACAACATTGGAACCAAACTCAAATCGACAGGGGTGAGAATTCATAGTAGCTAATAAAAAAAATTAAAAATAAAAACAAAAACAAATAAACAAGCAAAAGCAAATATTTACAATAACCAATAATAAGGCACACGTTTGCAATTCCTCGGCAACAGCGCCATTTTTGACGAACGGGTTTCTGTCGGTAAAGAATTTCACAATAAATTCCTGTTGTAAGTATAGTTTCTAAACCAACAAAGAATCCTTTCGTACAAAAACTTGTTTGTCACTAAAGCAAACCTAATAAAATTAATAACCAAAGTATTTAAACCTCGGGTCATCTTTCAAGAAATTGCAGGGAAGTATGATTTATTATTGGTTATGGAGAAGTATCTTTTTGGGTTTTTTTTAAATAGGGAACAAGAAAATAAATTGGCAAGAAAGTAAATTAATAATCATAAAAACCATTGCAAGGTATGAGAACTGGAAATCCCATCCTAGTTATCCTTATCAATTATGATGAGAATTGTTTATTGCTCCCACTTAGTTAACCCTTACTAAATAAAGGAAAGTCAAGTGGACTATCAATGGGATTCCTCAAGTCCTAGTCAACTCCTAAGGAAAGACTAGCTTTAGAGGGATCCAAATCAACCAGCAAATCCTAATTATCAATCAACAAAGGAGTTTGATAACTCAAGTGTCACCAATTACTCAACCAAAGCTAAGAATGTAAAAAGCTAAATTAAAATCATAAATCTGATATACCTCAAATTGCATTAAATATAAAATCAAATCTAACATGAAGAATTCATAAATCAATTTGGCAACATAAGTAATTAACAAGGGAAATAGATAAACCAAAGTACTAGAATAAATAAAAGTAGAAGAGAAACTAAATTAAAGGAACATTGAACTTGGAATTCAGAAGAAGTAATCCTAAAACTGAGAGAAATCCTAAATCCTAAAACTTAGAGAGATGAGAGATCCTCTCTCTCTAGAAACTACATCTAAAACCTAAAATTGTGAATAATGAATGAATGATGATTCCTTCCTTCGATTCCCTCATTCTCCATCCTCTATTCTGTGTTTCTAGGCTTGAATTTGGGCCGAAAAGGAGCCCAGAAATCGCTGGGGGCGAATTCTGCAACTTTTTGCACGTGGCGTCTGTCACGCGTGCGCGTAGGTCACGTGTGCGCGTCATTTGGCTATTTTCCTTGTCACGCGTACGCGTAAGTCATGCGTACGCGTCGCTCGTGTTTTGCGCTAGGCACGCATCTGCGTTGTCCATGCGTGCGCGTCGCTGCCCGTTTCTCAAATACTTCATTTTTCTCGTTCTTTCCACTTTTGCATGTTTTCTTTCCATTCTCTAAGCCATTCCTACCTTATAAAGTCTAAAATCACTTAACACACATATTACGGTATCAAATGGTGTAAAGGGAAATTAATATTTGGTAATTTAAAGGCCCAGGAAACATGTTTTCAATCATAGCACAAGATTAGGAAGGAAAATGTAAAACCATGCAATTAGTATGAATAAGTGTGCAAAGACTTGATAAAAAACCACTCAATTGAGCACAAGATAAACTATAAAATAGTGGTTTATTAGGGCCAAGGAGACTCGCGTACGTGGGCAGGTGTCGCATACGCGAGTTGGAAAAATCACACTTTTGCGTAGGCGGGACATGGTTCGTGTATGCGGGGACCTATTTTTCAGCAACTTGAGTTTTGTGATCTAAACATGATTTTGAACCTCTAAACCTCTATTTTGGCCCTCTAAGACCCTAAAACTTAATCCTAAATCATAGTGAGGGGTTTGAGCCTTGAGAGGGTGGTAACTTGGGAGTAAGGAAAAGTCTGAAGTAATGAATTGTGGTTGAAAAAGTGCAGAATCAATGAAGATGTATGAAATTTGACTGAATTGAGATGTGAATATTGAGATTGGCGATGACTGAGTATGGCCGGAATGGCCGAGATGGCAAGGTCTGGGTCCGCTTGCGTGTTAAATTGAAATTTTATCGGATGGCATGTTGAGGATGGAGGATTCCCTTTCTTGTCATGACGTGGATGTGGGGAAGGTGGAAAGGCAATCTCCTTCGTATTATTTCCCCCCGCATCTTTCTCTGGTTGAAAGGTAGAAAGACACACCCCTTCGATGTGGAAAGACACTCTCCATAATTCCTCCAAGAGAAGGTGGAAAGGCACACTCCTTCGATATGGAAAGGAACTCTCCTTCATTTGTATTCCTCCTGGGGATGCGCAACCTAGAGACCATGTCCGGCTTAGCTACTGAACGTGTCAGGTTCTGGCAGTTTAACCCACACGTGAGCTCATGGATAGTATTCTTCTCTAGTTTCAAGGTGGAAAGGCGCACTTTTTCGATGTGAAAAGGTTCTCTCCTTTGTGATACCTCCAGGAGAAGGTGGAAAGGCACTCTCATTCGTTAAAGTTCCTCTTGGGGATGCGCAACCTAGAGACAATATCCGGGTTAGCTACCGCATGTGTGGGGTTCTAGCGATTTAACCAACACGTGAACTCATGGTCAGTAGGATAGACATACATCATATGCATATGTGTGTTTTGTTTGATTGTGTATTAATTGGGCTTGCCTATGTGAAATAATATGCTGTTTGCCATACTTGCTACCTAACTGTACTCTACTTGTGTTTATCTTTATCTGTATTGTTTGTCTGTGTGGTTCTACCAGAGTTTTGGAGGATTGGAGGCAGGCGGTAATTAGGGCTTAAGTTAGAAAGGAAATTAGAAATAAGAACCCTAGATAACCTACCCTGCTTATGGTTTTTCGTTTTAAATCTGAGTGTCGGAGTTCTAGGATTGCCTTTGGTTTTTTCAGGACCTTAAATCTTATATATGTAGGCACCGTTACCATGCTGAGAACCTCCGGTTCTCATTCCATACATATCTTGTGGTTTTCAGATGCAGGACATGTGGCTAATCGCTGAAGCATTCTGGAAGCTTTTCGGAAGCGAAGGACTCTACTTTTGGGATTTTCATTTTGGTTTGTGATGCATATGTAAATACTTATATATCTCCACTGTATATATTTTATGTTTTGTCCTTCTTAGAGGTTGACTTGGAGAAACAGGTTTTGTAAACAGTGTTTTGGGTACCTTGGGACTTCTTATGTGTGTGTGTGTGTGTGTGTGTGTGTGTATATATATATATATTAATGCTCTGGCCGGTCTTGGCTTCGCAGGCCGAGTCAGAAGCTTTGCTATATGTATCTTTGGAACTCTTCTCTTAGGTATCTATACTACTTTGCTCTTATCTTATACGGTTTACTTTTATCAACGTCAAGAGATATGCACTTTTCTGTTTAACGCTTTTGTTTAACTTTTCTTTAAGGCTCTTAGATATAAACCTTTTTCAACAATATCGTATCAATATATTTTACTTTTTGCGATCGTAATACCTGGCCACCTCTTTTTTATGAGTTCAGCATAAGGCTCTGTGTGGTAGGGTGTTACACGGTACGGCGTCTTCTCAACGCTAAGGTCCACGATCTGGCCATCACAGATTGTCTTAAAAGCACCAATTCAGGAACGTCGAAGTCGGGAGCGAGAAGAGCTACCTATGATTTCTGGGATTCCTTGGTGGTGGTGGTGATAGCCTCCTTTGTATTCCGCATGACCTCCTTGTTTCTATTCCTCAAGATATCTGCCAAAGCCTCGGCAGGCTTCATTTTCTTCTCGGCCTCCGCCTTCACAGTCTCTGACATTAGCAGTGTCTCCAGATCCTTAAGACGTTGAACCTCGTTACCAGCCTCTTGAGCCAACTTCTCCGCCTTGACTTTGGTCTTTTCAGCCATCTCTTTCTCTTGATGAGCCATCACTAGGTCCACCTGAGCTTGGAAAAGTTTGCCGTTCAAGACACGAGATTGTCCCAAAACCGTCTCCATCTTGTGCACCACGGCCGTCGAGCAGAGCAGAGAGCGATAAACCCACTTCGCCTGTGCCGCCAAGTCGCAGTCAGCAAAAACCTCTTTAGTGCCTGGGAGCAACTGCTCGTCAATAAAGGCAGAGGCGTCAAAGGACTTCTCTATCATAGAAGGAGCCACGATCTCTTTTCCCCCCAGACGTCCCCTTCCTTTTCTTCCGAGGTGAGAGGGACACGTTCTCATGAATATCGTCTTTGGGCCGAGCACCAACCTCCTCGTTGGGCCCTCCAGCCTCGGTCCCCGAAGCAAACCTGAGTCAACGACTTCCTTAGCTTGGGGTTGCTCCTCATCCTTGTCTTCAATAAGGAAGACAACCATCTAATTCTCCATAATGGTGAGACCGCCTGCCATATCAACTACAAAAAAGAAAGCATGTGATCCCAACAAAAATAGAAATAAGAAAAGACAATGTAAAATACCAAGGCACCTACCCACATACTAACGACTGGCATCCCAATCACTCATCACATGACGAGGTTTCAGTGGCCTATTCCCAAATATGGCCGTTAACACCTCAACGATGTTCTTGCTTTCCTAGCTCAAACCCTCATAAGTCATTTTGACGGACGTTTGAGCTCCTATAAATTTGACGGATTCTCAACATCTTCACGAAGACGACAAATAAGTTCAATTTGGAAATTTTAGAACTCTAGAGCTTTTGAAAACTCTAATAGGTCTCAATCACATGAAACATGTGCGAAGAACCCAAATCACAACAAGTTAATGTCTTAAATCAACACATCGTTTACGAAAATCAGCTCAAGGGCTAATGCGAGTTACGATTACAAATTTTAGGGTCGAATTTGAGTTCATTAAAATTTTGAGGGTCAAATTGAGTCCGACTTCAAATTTCAAGGGCCAAATTGAATATTAACTCTAATTTCTTTATTTATGGGGTTCAATTTTCTGACTATCTCGAATCATTTATGGCCAGAGGCCAATACGGTTAACCTTTTGTTTTTGTTTTTCAAATATTGAAAAAAATTCCAATTTGGGGGTGATCAATTTTGAAAAAAATAATATTAGCCACAAAAAAATATTTTAATTTTATTGTGTTACTTTTTTAGGGGTTGCTTGGATTTCAAGTCGGATCCATAAAAAAATGTACTAGC
Organism: Arachis ipaensis; assembly: GCF_000816755.2. Taxonomy (NCBI): domain Eukaryota; kingdom Viridiplantae; phylum Streptophyta; class Magnoliopsida; order Fabales; family Fabaceae; genus Arachis; species Arachis ipaensis. The sequence continues at coordinate 31,970,310 of NC_029791.2, forward strand.
TTATTTAAAGAAAAAAAGAGGCATCCATTTGGCCCGAGAGTCGGCCAACTTAATTTGCTATTTTATCTGTTTAATTGAGCTAAGTCGTTTAGACTTGTATTTTTACGAGTTTGATTAGAGTCAAATACTCATCTATTTAAGTCAAGTAAACAACCTAGTCTGACAAATTTGGCTCATTTTGACGATCCTAATTAATTCAAAAGCTACGTCAGATTAATTTTTATTTGAATTCCAAAATGATTCTAATTAATTAATAATAAAACTTGTATGATTATATGCAAATAAATTCTCATATATAACAATTTAATTATCTTATCTATTATATATTTTTTTTAATATATTTTGTGATTGAAAATGATCAACATTATGCTCCCATTTCGTAACAATATTGAATTTTTAAACTTGTCTTTAAATTATATTAATTTTAAACTTCAATTCAAATTAACAGCAGACTTCCTATTAAAAATAGCGACAAAATTGTGATCTAATTTGGGAAAAAACCTTTTTTTAAGGAAAAGCTTTTGACTTGAGTTGTTTGTGAAATTTTTGAGAATTGACATCTTGCTAGAATATTGTAAGTTATTAGTTATTAAAAATTAGCTAACTAATTATTAGTCACAACTTTGGGACTTTAATTATTCTTTCATTTAAAATAGCTTTAGATTAGTAACAAAATTGTGACAAATAGCTTGGCAAATTTGCTTCAAACTTTTTATGATTTTTTCATGGATTTATATAGAGGCTAGCGATTAGTAGCAACATGAAATAAGGACAGAATAAGGACTAACATTTTTTCTCACAAATTAGTAGCAACATGGAATAAGCAAGAAAAGCCTATCAGTTGTTAAGCGGTCGCTAATTTCTCACTAAATAAGCTTTTGATTACGACCAGTTACTTCTAAAATTTTTTCAGTTAGCTTTGAATTCGTTATAACTCTGCAGCGGATTTCCATGAGATTAGCGAGTAATTTGTTACAAAATAGGTATGATATAGCTTTTACTTTATGACAAGGTTGCAGTTGTAACAACCTAATTAGCCTAAGCTTTACCCCGCGTCATAAAGCAAAGATTAATTAGAGATTATGATAGTTCTAAGCTCTCACGTATAATATATAGAAAGAATTATTGTAATCTAGAAGCCCGATGAAGGATATAGCTCAAAAATAGGATTTGAAAAGCGCAAAATGTACTAACGAAGCTACTAACTTAAAGCATAGAAAACAGATAAGATATATCAAAACATAATAGTATAATATCATAAGAATCTAGCCACGGCTTGCGGAGTTTAAGCCGGCTAGCCATATACAAAAACCAGATAGTAAAAACAACTTATACAAGTTTTGTTCTCTCAAGACATGCCTCTAGGCAAAAGTAAAATACAAAAGTGAGAGATGTATAAACAAATTAAATAAAAAAAACTCCAAAAGATATCCGGATTCTCCGCTTCTGTCACCATCCAAAGCAACTCACCGAGGTGGGTTGCGACCTGCATCTGAAAAACACAACAGAAATATGGTATGAGAACCAGAGGTTCTCAGTATGGTAACAATGCCCAGTGATGTAAGATATAAGACCCCGGGATGCCAAAGGCAATCCTAGACTTCATATCCATCACAAGAATTCAATCTTAAGGCATACTAAAATAAATAAGCATAATTATATAAATCTTAGCATATGTAAACCGGGTAATTTATCTTAGGGGATTTCTATTCTAACTAAACACCGCTGTCCCACAGCCTTCACCAACCTATCCTCCATGCGATCCCATCGCCACCGCCTTCCGAACCTCCTCAATCCCAGTAAAAATCACAATTAATTACAATGCAAGTAAAACACAATTATTGGCATGTAAGGCAGATAATTCAAATAGCAAATAGGCATGTTATACAAATAGGCAAACCATTACAAGTAGTCAAAGCATACAAACAGATAGAAAATGCATATGATGAATGCCTGTCCTATTGGCTGTGATATCACATTGTCGGTTCAACTGCCAACCTGACACATCTCCATGGAGATGTCGTCCTTCGGAATCATCATTGGGAACCCCCGAGATATAGTGCTCGGATCACTGTCCAAGGTTTTGCGCCTGCACGCTCTATAGATCTGAAGGGATGCGAGCAGAACACTCTTGGCACAGACCTCACATCTCAACGTAAGCAGGATTTAATCACCGTCCTTATGCCGTCACCGCTACCTCGACAGGCAGAATCCAACCACCGTCCGTGCCGGATGCATAGCGTCTCATAATCTCAGTACAAATCAGTACTTCAGTGGTTTTCAGATAAACATTATCAGTATACATGGATCCATCATCTCATTCAAAGTTCTCGACTCATCTCAACCACTGAAATTCACATTTCAATTCCGAACTCAATAGTTCCTCATTTCTCATCTCATATATCAATCATCCTTCACATACCATCAAACCATCCTTAGTACACCCGAGATCTAGTCCTCTGTTTTCTAATTTTTCATAAAAATCATCAACTAAAACCCTTAGATTATTTCCCATGTTCTTATACTCAAAATCGAACCCAAAAGTCTTAAAATAGTGTTATAGAAGCTTACAATCTTGTTGGGAATGTGAAATAGTTGAAAACAAAGTTAAATTTGAGAAACAGGACGTGAGCATACGCACAGGGGTGTGTGCGCCCAGGAAAATTTTTAAAAGTGTGCGTAGGCATAAGGGTGTGCGTACGCACAGGTACCAAAATTTACAAGGCATGTTCACTCGCACAGGGTGTGCTAGCACCCTCAACAGACTCCCCTTCCTAACTTGTGCGCACGCACAGGTTGTAAATTCTCATTGGTGTGTGTCCACACAAGCTGTGCTAGCGCTGCAACCAGAAAGTACGCACAGGTCTGTGCATGCGCACGTGTTTAAAATTTTGCAGGGTTGTGCATGCGCACATGGCTGTGCGTGCGAACATACCAGAAATCATAAAATTTTGTAACTTTGCAGAATTTCAGACTTTTACACCAATCTTTGAATGATCATAACTTCCTCTACAAAATTCCAAATTTTACAAACTTTATATCGATTCGAATAATTTTCAATAAACTTTAATTCTAAACAACCTTCAATCAATTTTGAAAACCGAGGAAAAAGTTATGATCAGACAAAATTCACCAAAAATCTATTTTTACCAAAATTCACAATTTCCACAATTCCTTATCATAAACTGAATTTCACTATTCTGCCATCTATCTCAAAGGAATAAGTTCTGGAAAATGCGTCCAGCTTGAACTTTGACGTCTTCAGGAATGGTCTTCCAAGCAGAATTGATGATGGCCTTCCTGAGTCATTAGGGGACATTTTCAGAATATAGAAGTCAATGGGAAATGTGAGTCTCTTAATGCTCATTAATACATCTTCAGCAACTCCAACCACTGTAATAATGCTTTTATCTGCTAACACAAAACGAGCTGCCGACCTTTTTAAGGGAGGGAGCCTCAAGGTATCATATATAGATAAAGGCATTATACTAACACATGATCCTAGATCACACATGCAGTCAGAAAATATCACACCACCAATAGTACAATTAACCATACATGGACCTGGATCATTACACTTTTAAGGTATACCTCCCATTAAAGTAGATATAGAACTACCTAAAGGAATAGTTTCTAATTCATTAATTTTTGTCTTTATGTATACATAAATCTTTTAGAAACTTTGCGTATTTAGGTACCTGCTGAATAACATCAAAAAGGGGAACAATTACCTCAACTTTTTTGAATATTTCTACCATTTTGGGATCAACTTCCATCTGCTTCCTGGGCTTCCTTGCAATTTGTGGAAATGGAATAGGGAGGGCGTTTTCTCCAGGGTCTGCCTCCTTTGGTGCTTCTTTCTGTGGTTGAGCTTCTACTTCTTCACCCATGTCTTGTATCTCCTCTTCCTCTTCAGCATCCTCTACTTCTACCACCTCTTCAGCTGAGGCGTGTTCTGATGGAATTGGCTCCTCCTGATTCCTCTCTTGCAGTGTGGTTCCGGACCTTAGGGTGATGGCATTGATGCCACCCTTTGGATTGGGTAAGGGTTGAGAAGGAATTCCACTGGAGCTTGCATGTTGAGTAATTGAAGTATTGGGTGATGCCAGCTGAGAGATGAGAGCTTGTATAGAGAATTCTAGGCCATTAACTAAACTTTCCACGTTCTTTTGTCCTTGCACAATGGATTGAAGTGCCTCTTCACTCGGAGAGGAATTAGATTGAGTGATCTATGGAACTTGTTGTTGGTTGTGCTGTGGTCCTTGGGACTGCCTCAGGTGAGATGCTCTGTAAGGTTGGTTCTAGTTCTGCTGCCTGTTGTTATTATTATTCCACCTCTGATATCCTTGATTGTCTCTGCTTCCTCTATTATTGTTGTCCCTCCAATTTTGGTTATATTTGTCTCTCCAACCTTGGTTAGAATTGTCCTGCCATCCATGGTTGTAACTGCCACCTTGATTGTACCCTTGGTTGGGGAGGTCATAGAAGTTATGAGTGGCTGCCACAGTGTTGTCTTCCTGCTGGAGCTGCGAACATTCATCAGTATAATGGCTGTAATCCGCACAGATCCCACACACTCTCTGTGGGACTAGCTGTTGGCTCTGCTGTGCTTGTTGTTGACTCAACTGCATCTGCTTCAGTAAGTTGGTCATTTCACATATACTCTGAGTCAGAGCAGTAGTTTCCTTGCTAGAAGATACCTCCGCAACAGCTTTTGACTGGCCCTGTTTCTGCTTGTGATTCCTAGTAGACTCAGCCAAGTCGCTGATCAATTGCCATGCCTCCTCAGTGGTCTTGTACTTTTTCATAGACCCATTGCTAGCACTTTCCAATGTGATCTTATCTTGGGGCCTCATGTCCTGTGTGACGTAGCCGAGCAACACTCTCTTGTCAATGATATGGTGGGGACATGCTTCCAGAAGGTTGTTGAAGCGCTCCCAGTATTCGTAGAGAGTCTCGGATTCGTCCTGAACAATCATGGAAATGTCTTTCCTCAGTTTGTCAGTAACTTCAGCTGGAAAGAATTTTTCCAAAAATTCTCTTCTAAGCGTATCCCAGTCAGAAACAGTTGCTGCGGGTTGAGTGTAGTACCACTCTCTCGCCTTTCCCTCAAGAGAGAATGGGAAAGCTTTTAACAAAATAGAAGTTTCATCTGCACCATCGCGCCTGACAGTAGAACAGGCTGCTTAGAAATCCCTCAGGTGCTTGATAGGCTCTTGAGCAGGTAAGCCATGAAATTTAGGCATCAAGTTGAGCAGTGCAATCTTTATTTCAAAATCTGTAGCCACTGCTAGGTGATGCGCTTGAAACGGTTGCATTGTGAAATCAGGGGCTCCAGCCTCCTGGATAGTAACTCTCCTAGGTGCTGCCATGTCACATGCGCGTGAATCAACTGAATCAGTAGAACGGAGGCTTGTTTCTTCCTCAAGTGACGTTTCAGATCCGCCCTCAGAGAGGACTAACCGACGCCGAGCTTGCCTTATACGTGAAATAGTTCTTTCAATCTTAGGATCAAATACTGGCAAGTTTGGATCAGGAAGTGAACGCGTCATTTAATGAAAGAAACATGCAGCTCATAGTAGCAAAATAAAATAAGATGTAAAAAAATAAATTCCAATCAATAACTTAGCACTCTATTGCAACTCCCCGGCAACGGCGCCAAAAATTGACGTGGCGAAAATTGGCGAGTTAAGAAATTATTATAAGAGATATGTTGCAAGTACAGTTCTTAACCAACAAAAAAAATCCGCTTATCAATTTAGAAGGGGTTTTCACAAAATTAAAATTAAAATACTGGGAGTATGAATCCCAGGTCGTCTCCCAACGAGTTGCAGAAAGATGTGCTATTTTATTAATCAGATGTTTTCTAAAAATGGTTGAGTTGATAAACAGGAAATTAAATCAGAGAATTTATGTAATTTAAATAAAAACCTTGACCGGGAGTAGATTAGTTGGAAGCCCTATCCTTGATGGAGTTCTCCCAAGATAAAAGTGATAATTAAAGGTTGCCTGCTCAGTTATCCTTTACCAGATAAAGGAAAGTTAAGAAAATTGGAAGTCAGTTTCTATTCACCAGTTCTAATCCTCTCCCTTGGGAAGGACTAGTGTCAGTGATTAGAGGGCGACCCAACGCGAAACCCAACTATAATTTTACTCGTGAGCATCCAACTCAAGGTCCTCCTTTCAATCAACTCCCAATCAAGTTATGGAACTACTCGCTCATTATGATTGTAAAATCCATGAAATAAGAAAGGGAAATATTGAAAGACATGATAAATAATAATCAAAAGGATCAATTAAAAAATAAAAATAGTTCTTGTATTAATAAATTATAAAAATAATCCAATAATAATTCTGAGTAAATGAAGGATATGGAAGAGTAAGTGACAAGTAAGGAAACAAACTAGAATGACGAAGTCTTGACGGAAGTAATAACTCTTCTCAATATCCCAGTCCAAAAAGTAATAAAATCAAAATCCTAAGAACTATGAATGTGTAGAGAGAAAACCTAGAGGAGGAGTAAAATCAGATCTAAAACTAAAATTATGCGAAATGAATGTTGTTCTCCGTCTCTGCATGTTCCCTGGCTCTAATATGCTTTTCCGGGCCAAAAACTGGGTCAAAACAGGGCCCAAAATCGCCCCAGCGAATTTTGCAGATTTTACAGATCGCGTATGTCCCGCGATCGCGTCATTCACGCGTTCGCGTCATCTAGCGTTTTGCCTTGCCACGCGTGCGCGTCGTCCACGCATTCATGTCACTTGTGCAGTTTCCAATCCGCGCAGTCGCGTGAGCCATGCGTCCGCGTCACTTCTCGCTGGTCATCTCCTCAATTTCTTGTGTTCCTTCCATTTTTGCAAGCTTTCTTTCCAATCTCCAAGTCATTCATGCCCTATAAAACCCGAAACACTTGACACACAGATCACGGCATCGAATGGAATAAAGGAGAATTAAAATACAAAATTAAAAGTCTCTAGGAAGCAACTATTCAACCATGAAGTAATTTCGGGAAGGAATTATAAATGCATGCTAATCATATGAATAAGTGGGTAAAGATTTGTTAAAACCACACAATTAAGCACAATATAAACCATAAAATAATGGTTTAAAAATCACATATCCATCAATCCTCATTATATCACTATCAATTTTCATTATCAACTCAACCATGATTCATGTTAATAATAAAAAATATTCATTCATCCAAATCCATCATATCTCAACTTCATCATTTAACCACAACAACAACATCAATTCATTATACATCATCAACCCAAGCAATCATCAACATATAAATTTCCAAACCTATCTTATGGGTCGCTAGCCTAAGTGTCCATGAATATTATATACTACATAGAGGAAACCAAAACTATACCTTGGCCGATTCCCAATATGCACCAAAATCCTAAAATAGCACAAGTTGAGTTCTCCACCACAAGTAAGCCACCAATGCAACTCCAACAAGCACCAACAAGCTCCAAACTCACAATAATCAAGCTATATTTACATAAACCATCACAAATCAACCTAGGTCTCATAAAAATTGAAATTTCACAAGGGTTCCAAGAGACCTTACCTTACCCAACAATTTTGCATGCCAAAACCACAAGCAATCAAGTACTAGAGTGTACCTAAACACCCAAAACACAAGATTTCACTCAAAAACAAAATCCAAAATTCGAATTTCTCAAGGGGACGAAAAATGGGCAGGAAAACCCGAGAAACTTACCACAATGGTTAAATAGAAATGACGGGCTCGACGAGAGCTTTGCGTAGCCACTGACGGCACGTGAATCGGAGCACCGTAGCTCGAGATATCGCGAAAAGAAGAGATGTGTGAATAGTGTTTCTCTCTTCTCCTTCCCCTCTTCTTCTTTTCTGGTGGGTATGTGTTTAATGAAAGTGGAAATGCTAAATGGGTTCATTAATGAGCCCTTATATATGTTGGACTTGGGTCCGGTTCAACACGTTAGCATTTTTAGCCCGTTTGGCCCAACTTCGGGCCAAACCTTTAAAATTAATGCCCGGTTTTTTACTTCTAATATTTTTCTAAGATTTTTTACTGTTTTCACTTTTCTCGCGTAGTACAGGGCAGACTTGAACCGGTTCAACCGGTACGCGATTTTTCACGGTTTTTCGCAGAAAACACATTTTCTAACTCAGAAAAACCTACTGAGTCCAAAAATCACCTTTAAGTCCTCAAATTCTCACTCTAATATTTCAGAACCTACTTTGGGAAATTAATTACTTAATTAACCGGTTGATTAGTTTCGGTTCTTACATTAATCGGGGATCACGGTCCGACACTATGCTCGATGACACACCATTCAACCTTACTATCTCCTTGATATACAACCTCGCCAACTCTTCCATTGAGCAACTTATTCGGATAGGCAGAAAATGAGTGGATTTGGTTAAGCGATCCATGATCACCCACCCAAACTGCGTCAAATCCCGACCTAGTCGTTGGTAAATCAGTCACAAAATCCATTGCAATTCCTTCCCACTTCCACTGAGGAATCTCAAGAGGCTGTAGCATTCCCGACGGTTTCTGATGCTCTATCTTTACTTTCTGACACGTCAGGCACTTGGATACCACTGTTGCTACATCACCTTTCATCCCAGGCCACCAGAACATCTTCTTTAAATCATAATACATCTTTGTAATTCCAGGATGAATAGAAAACCCACTGTTGTGAGCCTCTAAGAACAAATTTTGTCTCAAACTCCCGACATCAGGTATACAAATCCTTCCCTTTGAATCTCCATCTAAAATGTGCTTGAGATCTGTAACTGGTTCAAACAAACTCTTCCAGCAACTTCACCAATATCCAGCTTAAGATCCACGAACTTATCCACTAGCTCTTCTTCCTTGATTCTCATCCAAGTAATTGTTAAAGATTTTTGACTCAATGTGTCTACTACCACATTCGCCTTTCCAGGATGATAACTCAGTTCAAAATCGTAGTCCTTAAGCAACTCCATCCATCTCCTCTGACGCATATTAAGCTCTTTCTAGTCAAAGATGTACTTGAGACTCTTATGATAAAAAAAGATGCTAAAACTTACTCCGTACAAGTGGTGTCTCCAAATCTTCAATGCAAATACAATCGCCGCTAATTTCAAATCATGAGTGGGGTAATTCACCTCATGCTGTCTCAGCTGACGCGATGCATAAGCCACCACATTCCGGTGTTACATCAACACGCAACCTAAACCCTTCAATGACGCATCACAATATACTTCAAATGGTACATGTGGTTCCGACAAGATTAAAACAGGTGCTGAAGTTAACTTTTGCTTCAAAGTCTGAAAACTCTCTTCACACTCCGACGTCCACACAAAAGGCACCTCCTTCCTTGTCAACTTAGTCATTGGTAGTGCAATCCGGGAGAATCCTTCAATGAATCTTCGGTAATATCCAATTAATCCTAAGAAACTCCTAACTTCCATCACCGTCGTTGGTCTTTACCACTCCATTACTGCTTCTACCTTTGAAGGATCTATGGCTATCCATCAAGTCGTCTATCCTTGGCAGCGGGTATTATTCTTCACCGTCACTTTGTTCAACTATCAGTAATCCACGCACAATCACATTCCTCCATCCTTCTTCTTTACCAATAAAACTGGTGCTCCCCACGGTGATACACTCGGTCGAATGAACTTCTTATTCAGAAGCTCTTCCAACTGAGTCTTTAACTCTGCCAGCTCTATCGGAGCCATCCTATACGGCGTAATCGACACTGATCCGGCTCCTGGCACCAATTCAATCGCAAATTTAACCTCCCTCTGAGGTGGAAACTCAGGGATATCTTCCGGGAATACCTTCGGAAAGTCTCTAACTACCGGTATCTGATCTAAGCTCTGGACATCATCCAACGCATTAGCAGCCAACAGGATATAACTCTGACACTCTTCCCCACTATAGTGCACGATTACAGAGTTCAGATAATACCCCACAGCTACCACCGCTCCACTCTCTCCTTCTGGCATAAATCGAATCGACTGTTTAAAACAATCCAACAAAACTCGATTCTTCGACAACCAATCAAATCCCAAAATGATCTCTAATCCAATCATTGGCAAACAGATCAAGTCATGCACAAAGTCTCTACCCTCCATTTTAAATCCTACTTGCCTACAACCTGACCTAGTCATAATCGTTTGATGCGGAGTATGTACATGTAGATCAAAAGCTAACTCGAACACTTTCAAGCCTAGTTCCTCAAATTTAGCAAACGAAATAAACAAATGCGATGCTCCAGTATCATATAATGCAATCAAAGTCTTATCACCAATTAAACAAATACCTCTCATCAACGGATCTGCCTTGGAAGCATTCTTGGCGTTCACAGCAAAGACTCGCCCCTGATGCTGACTCTGACCCGCATTCGGGTTCCTCCCACGAGTGCAATCCCTCACAATGTGGCCGGGCAATCCATAGTTGAAGCAACCACCTAAACCAATCCTGCAAGAGTCATATGGATGAAAACGTCCACAACGATCACAAGCTAAATCCGGAGAAATTTTACTCTGATTTTCTCTCCCTTTGCCACGCTGAAACTGATCATGGGTGTTCTTTCTGAAGCCTCCTTGCCCTTGAGGCACATATCCTCCTCTCTTGAAGCTTTGACCCCTCGGATGAAAATACTTGCCACGCCCCTTGTTAGTGTTCCCTCCATGAGTATCCTTGGACGCCGCTACAGTCTTGGCATACTCCTCAACCACCCTTGCTTTGTTCACTAAGTCGGAGAAGACACAGATCTCTATAGAAGCCACAGCAGTCATAATGCTTTCCTTCAAACCCCTCTGGTACTTGATGCACTTCCATCTCTCGTAGGTCTCCGGGGCACCCTGACAGAAAACCTACAAAGCTCCTCAAACTTGCTTGTGTAGTCCGCCACAGATAGGGAACTTTGTTTCAGCTGCATCAGTTCCATCTTCTTTGCTTCTCTTGTAGACTCCGAAAAATACTTCTTGTAAAAGGCCGTCTAGAATACATCCCATAGAACGTCGGTGTTCTGAAGCTGTAGCAAGCGGCACTCAACTTGCCACCAGTGCTGGGCCTGTCCTGCCAGCTGATAAGCAGTAAATTCAACATACTGATTATTCAAAATGTGCTGCGCTTGTAAAGCACGCTCCATGGCCTGGAACCAGTTGTTCGCTTCAGTAGGATTAGTTAATCCTCGGAAAATGGGTGGATGAACCTTGAGGAATGTCGCCAAGGTCATCGAAACATCTCCCGTATTATCGCCGTTTCCCTCAGCAATGTCATGAGCATTCCCTTCACCATTCCCATTTTCGTTTCCGGCCGGTTGGCCCAATCTTTGCACTGCTTGCAGAGTCGCAGTAGCATTAGCTTCTATGGTATTCGCTAAGTTTGCCATGGCCGCCAAGAATTCGGCGTGGTTGTTAGCCGGTTGCGCATTCCTACTTTCTCGTGAACGGGCTCGACCTCGTCCGCGAGTGGCCATTAGGGTTCTTGTCTGCACCAAACAATTGATATCAAGGTGATCAGTCTCAATATCAAAAGCCTAGTGCTTCAATTATCCCAAACAGGCACTCACAAACAAGCATGCTATGCAATATCAAACAGATAACCTAATAGCATCAAAGAAAAGACACACAGAGTATGCAATGAAGCACAATTAGTCCATCCCTCAGGCTCACGAGGACGAACCGTTCTGATACCACTAAATGTAACACCCTAATTAGCCTAAGTTTTACCTCACGTCGTAAAGCAAAGGTTAATCAGAGATTACGACAGTTTTAAGCTCACACGTATAATATATAGAAAGAATTATTGTAATTTAGAAGCCCAATGAAGGATATAGCTCAAAAACAGGATTTGAAAAGCGCAAAACGTACTAACGAAGCTACTAACTTAAAGCACAGAAAACAGATAAGATATATCAAAACATAATAGGATAATATCATAAGAATCTAGCCACGGCTCACGGAGTTTAAGCCGGCTAGCCATATACAGACTATACAAAAACCAGACAGTAAAAATAGCTTATACAAGTTTTGTTGTCTCAAGACATGCCTCTAGGAAAAAGCAGAATACAAAAGTGAGAAATGTATAAAAAAATTAAATAAAAAAGACTCCAAAAGATATCCGGATCCTCTGCTTCTGTCACCATCCAAAGCAACTCACCGAGGTGGCTTGCGACCTGCATCTGAAAAACACAACAGAAATACGGTGTGAGAACCGGAGGTTCTCAGTATGGTAACAATGCCCAGTGATGTAGAATATAAGACCCCGCAACGCCAAAGGCAATCCTAGACTTCATATCCATCACAAGAATTCAATCTTAAGGCATACTAAAACAAATAAGCATAATTATATAAATCTTAGCATAAATAAATTGGGTAATTTATTTTAGGGGATTTCTATTCTAACCAAACACCGCTGTCCCACAGCCTTCACCAACCTATCCTCCATGCGATCCCATCGCCACCGCCTTCCGAACCTCCTCAATCCCAGTAGAAATCACAATTAATTACAATGCAAGTAAAACACAATTATTGGCATGTAAGGTAGATAATTCAAATAACAAATAGGCATGTTATACAAATAGGCAAACCATTATAAGTAGTCAAAGCATACAAACAGATAGAAAATGCATATGATGAATGCCTGTCCTATTGGCTGTGATATCACATTGTCGGTTCAACTGCCAACCCGACACATCTCCATGGAGATACGCCCTTCGGAATCATCATTAGGAACCCCAAGATATAGTGCTCGGATCACTGTCCAGGGTTTTGCGCTTGCACGCTCTATAGATCCGAAGGGATGGAGCGGGATACTCTTGCCACAGACCTCACATATCAACATAAGCGGGATTTAACCACCGTCCTTACGCCGCCGCCGCTACCTCGACAGGCGGGATCCAACCACCGTCCCTGTCGGGCGTATAACGTCTCATAATCTCAGTACAAATCAGTACTTCAGTGGTTTTCAGAAAAACATTATCAGTATACATGGATCCATCATCTCATTCAGAGTCCTTGACTCATCTCAACCACTGAAAATTCACATTTCAATTCTGAACTCAATAGTTCCTCATTTCTCATCTCATATATCAATCATCCTTCACATACCATCAAACCATCCTCAGTACACCCGAGATCTAGTCCTACGTTTTCTAATTTTTCATAAAAATCATCAACTAAAACCCTTAGATTATTTTCCATGTTCTCATACTCAAAATCGAACCCAAAAGTCTTAAAATAGTGTTATAAAAGCTTACAATCTTGTTGGGAAGGTGAAATAGTTGAAAACAAAGTTAAATTTGAGAAACAGGGCGTGAGCGTACGCATAGGGGTGTGCGCACGCACGCCCAGGAAGATTTTTAAAAGTGTGCGTGTGCATAAGGGTGTGCGTACGCATAGGTACCAAAATTTACAAGGTCTGTTCACTCGTACAGGGTGTGCTAGCGCCCTCAACAGACTCCCCTTTCTAACTTGTGCATAATTCTCATTGGTGTGTGCGCGCATAAGCTGTGCTAGCGCTGCAACCAGAAAGCCCTTTCCTGCCTGTGCGTGCGCACAGGTCTGTGCGTGCGCACAGGTCTGTGCGTGCGCACAGGTCTGTGCGTGCCCACATACCAGAAATTATAAAATTCTGTAACTTTGCAGAATTTCAGATTTTTACACCAATTTTTGAATGATCATAACTTCCTCTACAAAATTTTAAATTTTACAAACTTTATATCGATTCGAATAATTTTCAATAAACTTTAATTCTAAATAACTTTCAATCAATTTTGAAAACCGAGGCAAAAGTTATGATCAGACAAAGTTCACCAAAAATTCCCTTTTACCAAAATTCACAATTTCCATAATTCCTTATCATACACAATAAAAACCATACTAACCCATTCAAAACTCCATTTTTTTCACCAAAATCAACCCTTTGTGTCATATTACACCAAATCTTACCACATTTTCCTTAACAATTCATCATCATCCATCTCAACATCAATATATCACATATCCATCAATCATCATTATATCACTATCAATTTTCATTATCAACTCAACCATGATTCATGTTAAAAATCAACAATATTCATTCATCCAAATCCATCATATCTCAACTTCATCATTTAACCACAACAACAACATCAATTCATTATACATCATCAACCCAAGCAATCATCAACAACATATAAATTTCCAAACCTATCATATGGGTCGCTAGCCTAAGTGTCCATGAATATTATATACTACATAGAGGAAACTGAAACCATATATTGGCCGATTTCCAATATGCACCAAAACCCTAAAATAGCACAAGTTGAGTTCTCCACCACAAGTAAGCCACCAATGCAACTCCAACAAGCACCAACAAGCTCCAAACTCACAATAATCAAGCTATATTTACATAAACCATCAGAAATCAACCTAGGGCTCATAAAAATTGAAATTTCACAAGGGTTCCAAGAGACCTTACCTTACCCAACAGTTTTAGATGCCAAAACTACAAGCAATCAAGTGCTAGAGTGTACATAAACACCCAAAACACAAGACTTCACTCAAAAACAAAATCCAAAATTCGAATTTTTCAAGGGCACGAAAACTGGGCAGAGAAACTCGAGAAACTTACCACAATGGTTAAATAGAAATGACGGGCTCGACGAGAGCTTCGCGTAGCCGCTGACGGCACGCGAATCGGAGCACTGTAGCTCGAGATATCGCGAAAAGAAGAGATGTGTGAATAGTGTTTCTCTCTTCTCCTTCCCCTCTTCTTCTTTTCTGGTGGGTGTTTGTTTAATGAAGGTGGAAATGCTGAATGGGTTCATTAATGAGCCCTTATATATGTTGGGCTTGGGCCCAACTTGGGTCCGGTTCAACCTGCTAGCGTTTTTAGCCCGTTTGGCCTAACTTCGGGCTAAACCTTTAAAATTAACGTCCGATTTTTGAATTCTAATATTTTTTTAAGGTTTTTGACTGTTTTCACTTTTCTCGCGTAGTATCGGGCAGACTTGAACCGGTTCAACCGGTTCAACTGCCGGTTCACGGTTTTTCACGGTTTTTCACAGAAAACACATTTTCTAACTCAGAAAAATCTACTGAGTCCAAAAATCACCTTTAAATCCTCAAATTCTCACTCTAATATTTCAGAACCTACTTTGGTCAATTAATTACTTAATTAACCGGTTAATTAGTTGCGGTTCTTACAGCAGTTGTCAAGTCGCTCGCTAAATAAAATTGCAACAACTTAGCGATAAATGTATTTCGCTTGCTAATTAGCGACTTAAAATCAGTGAACAAAGTGTGTCAGTTATTAAAGGGTCGCAAATTTCTCGCTACTGAGATCCTAGGCACTTAATATCCATATTTCCACTTTAGCGACTAACTAGCAAGGAACACTTCCCTAGATGAATGATTTATTCGTTGAGATGAGTTAGCGATGACTGTATTTCGTCACTAACCTAATTTAAATTTTATAATATTATGCAACAAATTGGCGAGAAACTAGTTGCTCGCTTAAAATAAAAACTTTGATGACAAATTAGCTAGGAAATTGTCCATTGCAAAATGCATTTCAAGTCTTTGCGACATATTAGCTAGGAACATTGTTTCTCACTAATTAGTCTTTTTGCACAAAGTTTATTTAGCGACGAACTAGTGTGTGAATTGTTTCTCGCTAATTGTATATCAAACACTTGCGACGGAATAGTAACAACAATATCCCTCGCTACTTTACTTTTATTCGATTGAACTCCTAAGTCACTGATTTGCTAGAACATTGTCACTCGCTAATTAATTTGTGACAAATTAGCGAGAAAAGTTTTCCAATTCTTTTTTTAGCTACAAAACTCAATTTGCAAGAAACAAACTTACTCGTGAATCTCTCGTTAATCAGTCGTTTGTCTCAAATTTGAATATTTTGTAACCGTTAATTAATTTTGTCGTTAGTGCGTCACTAATTCGTCACTAGTTAGTTTTGAATTAATAACAAAAAATATTTTTTACAAAAGTTCGTCGTTAATTTGTCAAATTCTTGCAGTGTCATGTTCATGAAGCACAAGATGTAATATAAAATATTAATAAAAAATAATTAATTTCTTGTTGTGTGTTTGGATTTTTGCGTGGAAACCTCTATTTTTTTTTAGGGCACAAAATAGAGTTAGGTAACAAGCAAGTTGAATTTTCATCATATATAAGTATCTGTACACGATCATGATGTGAATGCATAGTTGGATTATTTAACTCATCCTTCATAAAATTTATGTATATAGTATATACGCGTATGTTTCACACTGAAATTGAATATTCAAATTTGGTACAATTGTTTGATCTCGTGATGTAATGAGGAAAGTATACATTTATTGTGCAAAATTGAAAACATCATGAGGTAAGAATTGTAAATACCAACTTG
>NC_029791.2:31986945-31987487 GCF_000816755.2 Arachis ipaensis
AATCTCTTAAACTCTTATAATTAATATTAGTGAATTAATAAGCATTAAAGTACTCTTTCATTCTGTTATTTATTCAATATGCATTGTTATAATAAAAAAATGTTAAATTAGTCTCGATAATAAGTAATATCTTAAACTGTAATCATGAAATGTTAGGTTCAAGTTTAGAAAGTAGTAAAAGATTATTTTTATTTTATGAGCATATATAATAAAAGATATTTAAAGAATAAAAATTGTCTATCACATTTCTTTTAAAAATTCCTTATATATATATAAGATTCCTAGTAATTGGATTTTACTTGAGTACTAAAACCAAGTTTTGTATAAACAAATAACACAACACTAATGAATTAGCCAACAATTAATTAACTTTTTGAAGTATCTACACCAAAGGATAATATAAATCAGATAAACTCTCACTATATCCTAGCAAATACTCATCGATTTCACTATATATAAACGCCTAAAAAAAAATAAGAAAAACAAAAAAGTATTTTGATAAACAATGTTATTCTCATAAAAGAATAAAATTTAACTATTCT
>NC_029791.2:31987641-31992368 GCF_000816755.2 Arachis ipaensis
CACTTCTCTATGAAGAACAAAAATAACATAAAAATTAATACCTAAATATTATTATAAATTAGACAAGTATTTTAAAACGTTTTAAAAATTGAAAATAAACAATTATATTATGAAAAGTTGTTAAAATAGTTGAGAAAAGAAATGGTTTGCTTGGAGAAGAATAAGAAAGAGAAAAAGAAATGCAAGAATGGAAGTGAAGCAGAGAAAGAGAGGAGAACTAATTATACAGTAAGAGAAAAGTTACATAGAGTAATGATGTTAGGTGAACATAAAAAAATTAACTATTAAATTAAGTATTAGTGTAAAATATATATTAAAATATAAAATATATACTAAAATTAAATAATATATATATATATATATAAAATAACTAATTTAATTGTTAATTTTTGATGTGTATTTGATATTTTTATAGAAAGAGTGAATCAATTACAGAAGGGGGAGCTTATTGAGAGAAGATTGAGAAATGTCTTCCCTGGAAAGAATGATTACAAGCTCTAGCTAATTCTCTCTATTTCTCAGCTTATATACCTTGCGTAGTTAAGACAGACATAACTAACTCAAGTAGCAAGAAGTCTAACCAATTATGCTAACTGATCGATGCTTAATTTTACTCATAGTCGAATACTTCAACAATAATTATGAAAATAAAAATTAGGTTTAAGTATATTTGTTATTTCTAAAATTTGTTAAAAAAATTTAAAATATTTTTTAATTTTAATTTTGCTCAAAAAAATTTTTATTTACATAAAAAATATGATAATTAATTTTTTTTAAGTTTATGATTAATTCATCAATAATTTTATAAGAATAATTTTTAGGATAAACAAGTCAAACACAATCCGACTCTTAGTTATTAGACATTATTACTAAGTTGATCCTTACGTCTTGAAAATATATCTATCAAAAAATATATTTGATACAAATAAAAATTTTTTGAAATAAAATTAAAATAAAATAAATTTTAAGAATGTTTTTAAGATTTTTGACGAATTAAAAAAAAAGGGGTGTATTTTACCATAAACATTATTACACAGTGAAAATGGAAAATAACAAAGGCTATTAATATAATAACCATGGCATCTATCGAATGATAAATAAGAAACGAGCATCTACAGCCGAAGAAACATGTAAGAATTTCTAGAGAAATGTTAAATTCTTGAACAGAGAAGAGTGAAAGAGAGATTCCATTTAATCATGTTGATCAGGTTTTCTTTTCACTTGGATCCCATTTATCATCAGAAGTAGGGAAGAGAGATTCCATACTGCAATTCCCACTGCTACTCCCAGAATTAAACATAACATCAGCCATATCCGCCACCAGATAATCAGCACCGCCGACACCGTATTTCAAAGTAGACGGTCCAGCACCACCGCTGCTGCTGCCATCGCCGCCGCCGCCGCCGAGACTGAGGCTAACTGAGTGCATCCACATAGAAGAAGAAGGAGAGGAAGTGTTAGGTCCTCCTGCTCCTTGAAGAGGATTATTGGGAGGCATTATGTTAATGTTATCAAGTTGAAGTTGCTGTGGAAATGTTGATGGTGCTGTTGATGACATGTGGCATGTGTGATCGCCAACGTATGTTACTTCAAATATGTTTGGATTGTTATCAATTTTCTGCACTTGTTTCTTTGCTGGGCATCCATATTGTTTCTGATGGGTGCACCTGTAATAACTCCTGTGATTTAACCAAACATTATTATTCATCATCTTATTAATTAATATTCTCACTTTAATTTTAAACATCATTATTCATCAACTAATGACCGATGCAAATCAAATGGGTAATAGTTCAAATAACATAATTTCTTGATATTTATCTAAGAAGTCATACTAATGATAAAAGTAATTTTTTTTATCTGTCTGTAAATTATTCTTTTAATTGTATAGATAATCAAAATGATTAATTTATGTTGAGTCATCCTAAAAATAAAAAGTTTAAATAAATGAGATAACACATTATAAAAACACAATATCCAACTCATCAAAATATATTAAGACACTAAATTTATCGGTCTCTTATTCTATAAATTCTTCACTTTTTATTCTTTATACATGGTTATAGGAGATATATAATATAAATAATTATATTCCTAAACTAATATATAAGATTCTTAATTAATTTCTCATCAATCAACTTAGCTAAATGTGTTGCATTATTATTTGTTCTTTCTTTTAAATTAAATTATATATGTCAATATTATTGAAATTAAAAAGTATATGTATTGTGTTGAACTTTCAATGTTAGCTAGCTAGCCAAGTTGTCACTTTATGGTCTTTATTACATGGCATGCATCTAAGAGAGACATTATGTGCAAATAACAGGTCAACGTGTGAATGGGTCAACTACTTCTGGGCCCTTGAATTGTGCCAGTGAATTTTCAGACAGAAGAAACAAGTCTCACACAAAAGAGAGAAAGAGTAAAGAGGTCTTCTTAACAATGTATGTAGTATTCTATAAGCATTGAATTGATGGTGTCAAACTCTAATTAACATGCGCAATACCCGTCAACGTTATATATATATAAATAATTTTCAGTGGACTATTATTATTATTACAAGTATGTGTGTACGCTTTTAATTTAAGTTTTACTCATTCAATGGAAGCAAGTTATTAATATGGGTCCATTACTTTTATTAGGACTACTTTAATCCCTCAATTCATGCTAGCTAGCAAGCGACCTAGTTGACGGGTTAAATTGATTAAGTATATCCACTCAATTTAACTAAATTAATAATTAATTCATTAATTAATTAATTAATTAAGCATATATACCTTTGATACTTAGAACCAAGTATTTCTTTCTGACCATATTTTCTCCAAGTGAATCCATCTTCCATAGGCATTTCTGTGTTTCCAAGTTGTTGAGCTGGAAGATTCACTACTCTCTTCTCCGCATCATTCTTCCTGTTCAAAATGTTTTTAAGATATGATCTTTAATTAGACCGAATACATATAAAAATAAAAATCACTTAAGATAATTATTATAGTGTCATCAATCAATAAATTTTCATGATTATTATTAGAATAAATGTTCTTTTCGATTTTTAATTATTGTTTGAAAGATAAAATACTCTTCTACAATTTAAAAAATTTTAATTAATTTTTAACTATTTATATAATTAATCTAAGTGGCCTTTGACACATTAACAGATTATGGTTTATTACGACTGCTTAGACTAATTATTTGAATAAGTGAAAACTTATTAGAGATTTTTGAATTGTGGATAGATGTTTATCCTTCGAACAAGTGATCAAAAATAAAAATTGACATTTAGTGAAATAAAATTCATACATGCATCTTTAAAATAAAAAAAATAGAAAAATTTAATTTGTTCCCTAATGATTACTACCAAGACAGGTCTACTTGGAAAAGTCTGCTTTACTTCGTCCCCCATTATTCTTTTTCATGAAAAAGTATAAAGAGACAGTAAAAATAATAAATAATGTGAACAATAAATATATTGGATGTTCAATTCAATAGGTATGCAAATGATTATGTTGATTATTTTTAATTGGATTGTTATTTATTTTTTATTCGATTTACTCATGCACAGTTAACAATAGCTAGATGTTCAATTTACTAAGTGTGCGGATAATTATTCTAATATTAAGGTTTAAGAAATAATTTAAAAATAGAATGTTTTTTTACTTTATTGTGTCAATTTTAAAATTTATTATTCACATTATTTAAAAAAGTCATAGTGTACCTAACAAAATCGTTTTTTCATATTCCAATATTATAGAGTACGTTTGAGGTAGCTAAAGCTTCCAAAACTGAAAACAACATTCTTTTGATCAATTATTGCAGATGGAATGAATTGTATTTGTTGCACATGTCAAAACTAGACAAAAACCCTTACCCGACTACCAAGGCAACCATTTGTAACCATAAACCAACGGATTAAGTGATCAAAATGATAGAAACATATTAGATATTACAACTTAATCCAAAATACTAAGATATTAAAATATATATATATTTGAGAAACATTTCAATTTGACCTCTACGAATTTTTGTATCAAACAAAGTAGCCTGACCAGAAAAGTGACAAGCATTTAAGTACCAAATAATTTGGGTTAGGTAAAACAGATGATAGGAGTAAACAGAGGATGTTGATAGAATCGATTCGTGTGTATCTTTTAACTTTTTATCAAATACACTTTTCTTTTAAAAAGTTCAAAGCGGTTAATTTGTCACTTAGACAAAGTTCAATCATTCATCAATTTTTGGAGAGTTCGAAAAATTCATATATAACAGCATGCAAACTGAACTCAAAACTGGACAACTATATACATACACTTAACCTGTCTCTAAAACTGAAATAATTATTTTTGTAACTCTTATTACAAGTTTTATATTTTCCAAGGATATGACTTTTAGGTAATATCTAAGTACGAATATTCTCTCACTTTTTGAATTAGTTTTTGAGAGTAAAATAAGTTCAGTTAGATAGTTTATGAATTGGACTCATTCTCTACTCTTAAATTATGATAAGCTATATATAATCACAGTTGCAAGTTGGAGCTACAATTTTTGCATGAGTAATGTTAGGGTCAACTATTTTCAACCCAACGTCAACTAACTTCTTCAAAATTATTAAATTATACATCTTAAATCATAAATTTTTATTTTTAAATACTAAATTATAAACCTAAACCCTAAAATTAAGTAATACTAGATAAATAAAAATTGGTTTTTTATTTTTTTTCCCACATTATTAT
>NC_029791.2:31992391-31993696 GCF_000816755.2 Arachis ipaensis
GGTTTCTATCTCACATAATTGCATACATAATTTACTAATATATATATATAGATACCTTTTCCGTGGCCTTGAAGGTGATAGTTGAGTAGCATGAACTTGTACCTCAAGCCCTTTCATTGATTTCTCCATAGATGATGATCCTTCAACATTTCTTAACTGCTGAAGATCTCCGCCGCCACCAGCGCCACCTATCAAAGGGAATCCTTGTGGTTGACGTTGATGATGCTGCATTTGCAACAAAACCTGATCCATTGTGTGTGCATAGCTTGTAGAAGAAGAAGACTTCATCATCCATTCTTGCATCATACTTGAGAAAGAACTTGCGCATGCACCCATTTGTTGTTGAGTTTCATGCATATTGAACAATGGAGCAAATGAAGAAGAAGAAGAAGAAGAAGATGCTCCGATCAAATTGTTATTCACCATAGTCATCAACAGCTTCTCCTTTGCACCATTGAATGCCTTCACAACTTCATCAATAGAAGAAACCAATATATCAGGTTGGATATTGGCCATATTTGGTAGTTGCTCCGATTCTATTTTCTTCGCTAATTCGCAACCATGGCTAATTGAATTCAACACCTCTTCCATGGTTTCTTGATGTTAGTTCCTCTTTACCTTTGGTGACTTTCCATGTTATTATTTCAAGTTTGAAAAATAAATATGTAAAGGAGGGTTGTTAAGAACTAATAAACACATACAAATTTTCTTCTTTGTAAACTTCTACGTTGGTGCTTAAAAAAGAAGCACTTATGTTGTGTTTCCATTTAACATTATGGCACTACGTACATAAATAAGATAAAGAAAATTAAAGTGGAATAATGTGAAATTTGGGTGGGAAATGAAGACTTAGTCTTTGGTCTGAGATACTTAGAATGAATTATTTCAAACTATTTTATTGTTATTGTTATTTTGATTTTTCTTTTGGGTCTAGAGAGAAGACTAGTGACTAGTGACCCGACTTATTATGTGTGTGTGAAGAATTTTCAAGGTTTGAAGCAATGATCCAATTCAACAAGAAAGAACTTTTCTTCTTCCTTCTTTTGATCAAATTTTTCTTTGCAACACCAATTTTAACTTTGAACGTATAATAAGCGGTTAACATATACACCAAGTTCTAGGAACAATCCTTTAATATTACTGCGTTTATTAGGTTTTCTACTTTTCTTAGTCCCATGGAAAAAAAAACATTTAATTATTTGACAAGATATATGTATATGGTCATTGGTCAAGATTCTTCGGTCCTATGTATCTACTCATGCGTATCAACGGTGATATCAACATGAATATTCATCAAAACAGTAC
>NC_029791.2:31993779-31994301 GCF_000816755.2 Arachis ipaensis
GGATAAATTAGTATACTTCCAAAAAGCAACATAATTGCAAGTAATTAATTCATATTTCAATATTGTTAGAAATCAAAGGGAAGATGCTTGAGAAATATGTATGTTATGCATATTTACTGTGTGAATATATAATATAATGTTCAATCTATTTATTATAAGTAAGAAATAAATCAGAAAATAATCAAAGTAATAAATATGGAATATTCTATTATTTATAAGACACCATAAAGTATCATTCAAACAAATATTCTAATTGTTCTAAAAAATAATAATATATCAATTTATCTAAAATGACATTTATTTTGAAATAGGTGATTAAAAAAGAGATGGTAAATTTTGAAATGATAGTATTGAAATTAAACTAAATTATTTTTATAGTACGTAATAACGAAAAATTCATTATATTTTAAAAGAAATGTTTCTTTGGATAAATTCGTACTTCCAAAAGTTAATATATTTATATTTCGCATTTTTATATTAACGTTCTATACATCAATTTAAGTAAAACGATATTTATTTTCA
>NC_029791.2:31995315-31996117 GCF_000816755.2 Arachis ipaensis
TAAATTAATATATTATATTTATATTTTTTAAAATTTATACACATAAATTATTAAAATTTATTTATTAAAAAATATTTAATATTTATATTAGTCAAATAATAATCAAAATTATAAAAAATCTAAGAATTTCCCAAAAAGAATATATGGTAGGTACCTCCTAATTAATATGGGCATTAAAATAAAATATTTTTATTGTCCACATAATAACTAAAAATTTTCACTGATTAAATATTACTATACTAGGGTATTGTTACTTTTTAAAAATCAGTATTTTTATTTTGAAGCAGAGACTGAAAAAACAGATCGCAACAGAAAAAAAAAAAACTCACAAAGAACCAACTAAGACGTGTGAACTATCTATCACTATTAGAAAAATCTTTTCAGCGGTTATTTATTTTACTTCTAATGGTAATAAAAAAAAATAAAATACCATCAATTCGATTCTTGTCTTTTTTTTTAAGTGATAAAGCGATTTCTAATAAAAAACGATCTACTTCGGTTCTTATTTTTTATTTATGTAAGATAAGGTGGCTTTTCTATTATTACTACTATCATCTGATAGCAGAAATCGTTGATATGTCATATTAACATGTTGAGTTAAAAGTTAAAGTGTTAATATAAAATAGATAAAAAATTATTTGTCTTTAAATCTAAATTGATGAGAAGTTTATTTGTCTATATTCATTCAAATAAAAAATGTCATTTTAATATTAAATTGAAGATCTATTTGTCAAAAATCTATTTATCTTAAAAATTTTGATACAATATTTTGTTAAATTAATTTTTATTGTTATACAATTAA
>NC_029791.2:31996134-32005761 GCF_000816755.2 Arachis ipaensis
ATTAAACAAGTAAATTCTTAATATTTAAAATACAGTAATTTTTTTTTTATTATTTTTTATGTTAAAACACCCAAATTCTACTAAAAAGATTGCCAAAATTATAAGATAAGAGACTATTAAAAGTGTTAAGTTTAGTAAATAATAACAAATAGGTGATGATGATAAATATATTGAAGTTGAGTTAATAGTCCAATTGAATTTGATGTGTTTATTAGTGATACAGGCCCAAATTTGAATAAGAAGCCCATTAAACCTGCACCTTGGATAGCAAAACAAAGCTAAGTTCCTTGGGAAGCTCATGACCTTAATTAAAGGAAACAAAGCTTGCTGTTGGTGGAGTGTTGCTCATTAGGGCATAATTCAGAAAAGAAAAGAGAGTTCACTTCTCTTGCTATGTTGCTTTGGATAATATTTAGAGAAGAAAGAGGAATTACTTTCTCATTCTATCACCATACATCTAAAAAGAAAAAGTTGCTCTACTTCTCATTAGACACCAAATAAAAAAAAAGCAGTTGTCTAATCAAAACACAATCAGAAAAAAAAGGTAATTTGGTTTCATTTACATGCAAGAAAATCATTTGATGATATCTTCTTCCCTCTTTACTACTATTTTGGGAAATATGGAGAAAAATGGAGGTAACTTTTTTCTACTGTAAATCAATAGGTAATATTATTTCTTGGAGGCAAAGCACAAGATTAAGGGCTTGGATTTATCAAATCCATTGAGGATCTATTTTCAAAGAAGTTGTATTACTTGTCTCTGACTTCAAATTCCTGATTTTTGGGGCTTATGGAAGAAAAAAGAAGAAAGACCTCAGCTAGCTTTAGATTCAAAAAGCCGACTTGTGAAGAAAATCCTAGCTGAGGAACAGAGCTCATACAAATAAGAAAATCACTTCAGATTGCAAGGAAAGAGAGAGAACCCAAAAAGAAGAGAGAGTAAAACCTTACAAACAGAATTTAAAGTCTTGGAAGCATTACACCTAAACTAAAGAGAGCACTCCGCCAAGATGAAGAACAACGATTTGAGTTCAGAAGTTGGGTTCAGAACATAGAGTCAAGGCTGTGAATCATCATCTCCTTCATGATTTACTGTTTGTATTTTTGTTTCAATGTTATATCTTTCTTTGTATTCATTCAGTGGTAAAAGGGAAGAAAGATAGGCATTGAGAAAAAGCCATTGAGAGAAAAGGATGAGAGAAATACTTGGAGAGAAAAGTCAAGAGTGATTTTAGATTTTTTTTGAGTGTATTTCTGTTTTGTATCATATACTTGAGAGGTATCTCTTGCTAAGTTGGATAAGCACTTAGTGTATTGAGTCTAGGTAGTTACATAGCCAAGTCAAGTTTATGTTGAATTTTGATGTATTTCTGATAGGATTATGTTGAGTCCTTAAAATTTGTGTATGTAATACTTAGAAAGATGGTGAAAATTTCATCAACGTTGTGGTGGAGACTGGATGTAGGTTGTATTGCACTAAGCAACTGAACTAGGATACATAGCTATGTTATCTTATTCTTTCCTGCTCTGATTCTATTTTTCACGATTCATGAGACAAAATGAAATTGTCTCCTGTATAATCCTATATGCAGAACAAATAGAAGCCAAGTTATAAGTTCTGGTTTGAGACTTTGTTAATCAAGTTAAAAGAAGGCCATAGATTCAACCCCCCTTCTCTAGGCCATCAAGAACCTTCAATTAGTATTAAGAGCTCCGTCTCAAGAATCAAGCTTCACAGTTTGGAGGAAAGGTCCAATGGCGAACAACGTGGGTGCAAACCCTGTGGCTTACACTCTAACAGAGGGTCAATCAAACAATAGGCCTCCCTTCTTTAATAGGAAGAACTATGCTTACTAGAAAAAAAGGATGCGGATCTTCATTCAATCAATCGATTACAGCTATAGAAGATAGTTGGGAATGGTCCTAAAATTTCTACAAAGACTAGTGTTGATAGAGTGGTGACTCCAAAGGAATAAGCTGAATGGAATGATGATGACAAAAAGAAAGTGGAGTTGGATACAAAAGTCATTAACTTGATGCACTGTGCTATCGGCTTCGAGGAGTACCGAAAGGTGTCTAGATGCAAAACGGCAAAAAAAATCTGGGAGAAACTCCAAGTCACACACGAAGGCACCAAACAAGTTAAAGAAACAAGGATTGATATGCTGCGAAAAGAGTATGAAATATTTACCATGAAGGATGGAGAAAGTATTGATGAGATGTTTAAGAGATTCTCAATCATCATAAATAGCCTAGATGCTATGGGTATGACCTACATTGAACAAACTCTGGTGAGTAGGATCCTTCGAAGTCTTACAAAAGAGTGGGAAACAAAAGCTACTGTCCTTGCCGAGAACGACAACCTGAATCCGTTAATCTATGATGAGTTGAGAGAAAAACTTCTAGCATATGAAACCACACACACCAGTTAAGACACTAAGAAAAAAAGGAGTGGTCCTAAAATCAAAAGTTGAGTCTTTGGAGAGTCATTCAAGTGATAGTTTTTCGGATGTCGAACTTGTCTTTTTTGCTAGGAGACTAAACAGGCTAATGAGGAACAAAGGCAGGAACAAGGGCTCAATTTCAAAGGTGTACACGAAGGATTTGAATAAAGTAATATGTCACAATTGCAAGGAGACAGGACATTTCAAGTTTAACTGTCCAAAGCTTAAAAAAGAGGACAAGGCAAAGAAAGAAAAGAAGAAAGTGTTTGTGGCTTCTTGAGAGGATCTCAAGAATGATTCGGATGCGGAAAAAGACTCCGAAGATGAATCTCAAATCTGTTTCATGGCTGGTGATGATCAACTAGAAGAGGTAAATTACTATGACTTATCTCTTGAAGAATTACATGTTATTGTTGATGATCTCACTCACCATTTTGAAAAATTGCTGAATAAATACAACAAATGTAAATCTGAAAATGAAATTTGAAAGCTGAAAATAATTTTTTAAAATAAAAGTGAAGGAGACCAAATGTGCTTTTGATCTTGTTGAAGAAAAAAGTTTTTTAAAATCTGAAATTGAAAAGTACAAAGGAAAGCACATTCTTGATCCTTCTCAAGAACTTGTTGCTGAAAATGAATGAATGAAATGATTAAAAGTTTAAATAATGACTTAGCAAAATTTACACATAGTTCAAGCAACTTAGACAAATTACTTGATAATCAAAGACCATTATTTAAAAAATCTGGTTTGGGTTATATAATAAAAAATGATGCAGTTTTTGAGAAACCAGTTGCTAAAATCATGGCACCATCTTCAAATTAAAATCAAAACCACTATTTGATAAATTTAGTCTTGAATATTTATCTAACAATGATGTTGACTTTAAAAAAAATCATATTTTGATAAAAATGCATCATCATCAAGAACTGAACCTGTTTCAGAAAATTCTGGCCTGGGTTATTTCACAAACAATGAGGCTGTCTTTAAAAAATCACACTTCGACAAAAGAGCCTTATATTCAAGAAACCCATTTGCTTCAAAAAATTCTGGTTCAAGTTATGTTGCAAAAAGAGGTGCCAATGCTAGAAATAGTTTTGTCAAAAGAAATGCACCTTTCTACAAAATCAGAAAATTCCAAACTTTTAATCACCATCAGCACCATAACTTCAATCATTTTTAGCAACATGCACACAGAAATCACTGCTTTAATTGTAATAAACCTGCTCACTCTTTTTCTCAATACTTTATTGACAAAAGAAGAGTGGAAAACAAAACATACAAGGTTGTTGTGATTTTAATTAACTTGGGCAGCCAAGATGGATTAACTTCAAAAGATCTAAATTAGTTTGGATACCTACAGTTACTTAAGAGTGTGTCCAGATTTTCCTAGCATCCAAGAAGAAGAAAGACATGTGGTACTTGGATAGCAGATGCTTTAGGCACATGATGGAAAAGTAAACATTCTTTGTCAAACTCAACAAGTATGATGGAGAATTTGTGACTTTTGGTGATGACGGTAAAGGTAAAATCATTACAATAGGAAAAGTAGGTAAATATATCTCTACTTTTATTGACGATGTTTTCTTAGTTGATGGTTTGAAGCACAATCTTTTGAGCATTAGTCAATTATGTGATTTAGGTTACTTAGTAATTTTCAAAAGATTAGATTGCCTTGTTGTGAATAAAAAGATTGATGAAGGGTTGTTTGTTGTAAACCATTATGATAATGTATATGGTCTCACTCTTGATGAACTAAAGAATCAAAATGTAGCTTGTTTTCATTTTAAAGACTCTAAAAAATGACTATGGCATAAAAGATTGGGCCATGCTAGTATGTGTCAAATAAACAAGCTTGTTAAAAGAGATTTAGTGAAAGGTCTTCCTAAGATCAAGTTTGACAAAGACATCATTTGTGATACTTGTCAAATGGGAAAACAAACAAAGAGTTCTTTTAAACAAAAAGAAGACATTTCTACTAAAAGACCACTCGAAATGCTACATATTGATCTCTTCGGTCCAACTAGAACTCAAAGTTTGGATGGTAAACATTATGGTTTAGTAATTGTGGATGATTATACAAGATTTGGTTGGATTTTATTTCTTGCACATAAAAATGATGCATTTTCAGCCTTTGATATTTTTAGCAAAATAATTCAAAATGAAAAGGATTTAAAGATTGCTTCTATTAGAAGTGATCATGGTAAAGAATTTAAAAATCAATTTTTTGAATCCTTTTGTGATGAACTTGAAATTTCACATAACTTCTCTTGTCCAAGAACACCACAACAAAATGATATTGTGCAAAGAAGAAATAGAAGCATTCAAGAAATGGCTAGAGTCATGTTATGTGAAAATGAAGTTCCTAAATTTCTTTGGGCTGAAATCATGAACATGGCATGCTACATTTTGAATAGAACAATCATAAGAAAATTTTTGAAGAAAACTCCTTATGAGCTTTGGAAAGGAAACCCACCAAATTTGAATTACTTTCATATCTTTGGATGCAAATTCTTTATTTTAAACACAAAAGAAAATCTAGAAAAGTTTGATCGAAAAGCATATAAATGTATATTTGTAGGTTACTCCACAAC
The DNA here is from genome assembly GCF_000816755.2 of Arachis ipaensis. Taxonomy (NCBI): domain Eukaryota; kingdom Viridiplantae; phylum Streptophyta; class Magnoliopsida; order Fabales; family Fabaceae; genus Arachis; species Arachis ipaensis. Next base: position 32,001,171 of record NC_029791.2, read on the forward strand.
TAGCAAAGCATATAGACTTTATCATCAAGATGTTAGAATCATTGAGGAGTCCATACATGTTTCATTTTATGATTCTAATATTGTTCCAAGTGTTTTGGAAGATACTGATGATGCAGGCAACCAAGTGAAAAATAACACGAGTGAAGCCCTGAATCAAGATAACTGAGTCTGTACTAAATGCCCCTGACTCAGCTGATGCAGATGATTCTGCAGGAGACAATTCTATTTTATCTCTTGTAACTACAAAAATCCCTAACAATACCAGCACAAATGAACCACCTTAAGTTGAATCTGTTCCTAAATCCTCAAGACCCCAGGAATGGAGATTTTTGAAGAACTATCCTCAAGAATTCATCATTGGGGATTTTTTCAAGGTGTCACAACCCGATCCTTCTCTAGAAAGGCTACTGAAGAAACAAATTTGACATTTCTATCACAAATTGAGTCTCAAAATATTAAAAAAGCACTTGAAGACCCCTCTTAGGTAAAGGCTATGGAGGAAGAACTTCAACAATCTGAGAAGAATCAAGTATAAACACTTGTTCCTAATCTTATTGGGAAGAAAATGACTAGCACTAAATGGATTTTTAGAAACAAATTGGATAAAGATGGAAGCATTGCTAGGAACAAAGCAAGATTGGTGGCACAAGGATATGATCAAGAAGAAGGGATAGACTTTGATGAATCCTTTGCTCCTATGGCTTGAATGGAAGCTATAAGGCTTCTTCTTGCATATGCTTCCCATTGTGGCTTTAAACATTTTCAAATTGATGTGAAATGTGCATTTTTAAATAGTGTGATTGATAGAGAAGTGTATGTGGCACAACCTCTTGGTTTTGAAAATAAAGAGTTTTCAAATCATGTTTTTAAACTTTCAAAAGTTCTTTATGGATTAAGGCAAGCTCCAAGAGCTTGATATGAAAGACTTAGTTCTTTTCTTTTGGAAAACAGTTTTCAAAAAAGCACCACAGACATTACTTTATTCATCAAGAACTCTAATAATTCTTTCATCTTAGTTTAAATTTATGTTGATGACATAATCTTTGGCTCAGCAAATGAATCATGCTGTGCAGATTTTGAAAAACTCATAACTAGTGAATTTGACATGAGTATGATGGGTGAACTTAACTTCTTTCTTGGTTTCAAATAAAACAAACTCCAAATGAAACTTTTATTCACCAAGAGAAGTATGCCAAGGAACTAGTTAATAAGTTTGGTATGAAAAATGCCAAACCCATGGATACTCCCATGCACCCTAACTCAAAGTTAGAAAAGGGTGAAACTGAGAAAGATGTTAATGAGACTAGGTATAGAGGCATGATAGGATCACTTATGTACTTAACATCTTCTAGACCTGATATTGTACAAAGTGTTGGAATTTGTTCAAGGTTCCAATCACAACCAAAAGAGTCACATCTTTCTACAGTTAAAAGAATCATTAGATATATTCATGGCACATCCAACTTTAGTTTATGGTATTCTAGGTATGATGAATTTTCTGTAATTGGTTATTGTGATGCAGATTTTGTCAGAGATAAAGTTGATAAAAGAAGTACTTCTAGTATATGTTATTTTTTGGACAGATCCTTGAATATTTGGTCAAGCAAGAAGCAGTCCACAGTGGCTCTTTCTATTGCTGAAGCCGAATACATTGCTGCTTCGTCTTGCTGTTTCACAATTGTTATGGTTAAAAACTTAGCTGGCTGATTATAAATTAAATGCTAATAATATTCTCTTATTTTGTGATAACATGAGTGTCATAAATATTTCTAAAAATCCAGTTTTTCACTCAAGAACAAAACATATTGAAGTGCGATTTCACTTAATAAGAGAACATGTTCAAAAGGGTAATATTAACATTCAGTTTGTTAAATTAGAAGAACAATTAGCTGATATATTCACTAAACCATTGGCTGAGGATAGGTTCTGCAAATTAAGAACAAGTTTAGGTATTCTTAGTTATGATTCTTTGTTCTAACTTTGCTAATGTCTTGTTTGAGAGTTTTGTGTCGCAGGTCGAAGAGGCATTTGTTGGAAAAGTAATGAGTGATCTAAATTTTTGAGTGTAGAAAAAAGACAAGGATCATACTTAAATCTTATTACATATGTGGTTCCTTGTGATTTTTTAAATCTTCTTTCTGGCCATATGAGTTTTTATCAAGGATATCTTTATTTTTTTATAGCTTTATTTCATATTGGTAGTACTATTTTACTACAGATATGATGTTGTTTTCTTTGAAACATTTCTTTCATTTGTTTTCAAGTTTATTTAATAATGTTTGAGAATCCAACCTTTGATTTTCACATGCCTCTAACATATTATTTTTCAGGTTCTGTTATTTGTTTTATTTTTATCCACCTTTATGATAAAAAGGGAGAAAAATATATTTATGAGGCTTGATAAAGCATAAGGCTTACTGAAATTATTGAATATTAGTTTTGATTAGTCTTTTGTTTGTGAATTCACTTGTCTTTGTGAACTGAACTTGTTTGACTTGTGTTTGTGAACTGAACTTGTTTGATTTTAAGACATTTGAACTTCATGGATACTTATGTGCTTTTTTTTTATGTTGTGGTTATACTTATGCTGGTGAATTTTTGCGTACATGCAACCATACAAGACTATTTTAAATAGTTTGCAATATTTGCTTGTATGGATTATTATGCTTTTATGTAACTATGGAATTGTAGATAAGTATGTATATATATCGGATTATTTTGTTGGCATTTTTGTTTATGTCTTCAGGTTAAGCGATAAGTATACATTAAGAGGGAGCAACCCTTATGCAAGAGAGGAGGAGCACATCACGTTAATTTGGTATCATCAAAGGGAAGTCTCTGAACATTTTCTATTTTAATTCCTTTGATTATTACCTCATATATTATGTTTGTCGTCAAGAGAGAGATTGTGGAGTTTAGTAAATAATAACAAATAGGTGATGATGATAAACATATTGAAGTTGAGTTAATAGTTCAATTGAGTTTGATGTGTTTATTAGTGATACAGGCCCAAATTTGAATAAGAAGCCCATTAAGCTTGCACCTTGGATAGCAAAACAAAGCCAAGTTCATTGTGAAGCTCATGGCCTTAATTGAAGGAAACAAAGCTTGCTATTGGTGGAGTATTGCTCATCAGGGCATAATTCAGAAAAGAAAAGAGGGTTCACTTCTCTTGCTATGTTGCTTCGGGTAATACCCATAGAAGAAAGAGGAACTCACTTTATCATTCTATCACCATACATCTAAGAAGAAAAAGTTGCTCTACTTCTCACTAGACACCAAATCAGAAAAAAAAAAACAGTTGTCTAATCAAACCACAATCAGAAGAAAAAGGTAATTTGGTTCCATTTACATGCAAGAAAATCATTTGATGATATCTTCTTTCCTCTTCACTACCATTTCAAAAAATATGAAGAAAAATGGAGGCAACTTTTTTCTACTGTAAATCAATAGGTAATATTATTTCTTGGAGTCAAAGCACAAGATTAAGAGTTTAGATTTATCAAATTCATTGAGGATCTATTTTCAAAGAAGTTGTATTACTTGTCTCTAATTTCAAATCCCGGCCCTAATTTTTTGGGCTGATGGAAGAAAGAAGAAGAAAGACCTCAGCTAGCTCTAGATTTAAGAAGTTGACATGTGAAGAAAACCCTAGCTAAGGAACAGAGCTCATACAAATAGAAAAATCACTTCAGATTGCAAGGAAGGAGAGAGAAACCAAAAAGAAGAGAGAGTAAAATCTCACAAATAGAGTTTGAAGTTTTGGAAGTATTGCACCTAAACTAAAGGGAGCACTCTACCAAGATGAAGAACAATATTTTGAGTTCAGAAGATGGATTCAGCGCATAGAGTCAAGGCTGTAAATCATCATCTCCTTCATGGTTTACTGTTTGTATTTCTATTTCAATGTTATATCTTTCTTTGTATTCATTCAGTGGTAAAAGGCAAGAAAGAGAGACATTGAGAAAAAGTCATCGAGAAAAAAGGCTGAGAGAAATACTTGGAGAGAAAAGCCAAGAGTGATTTCAGATTTTGGGTGTATTTCTGTTTTGTGTTATGTACCTGAGAGGTATCCCTTTGCTAGTTGGGTAAGCATTTAGTGTGTTGAGTCTAGGTAGTTACATAGTGAAGTCAAGTTTATGTTGAAGTTTGATGTGTCTCTGATAGGATTATGTTGAGTCCTTGAGATTGGTGTATGTAATACTTGGAAAGATATTAAAAATTCTACCAATGTTGTGGTGGAGACTGGATGTAGATTGTATTGCACTAAGCAATTGAACCACAATATATGATTGTGTTATCTTATTCTTTCCTGCTCTGATTCTATTTTTCACGATTCATAAGACAAAATGAAATTATCTCCTACATAATCTAATACGCAAAACAAACAGAAGCCAAATTATAAGTTCTGGCTTAAAATTTTGTTAATCAAATTAAAAGAAAGTCATAGATTCAACCCCCTTTCTCTAGGCTATCAAAAACCTTCAAAAAGTAATATCAACTAAACAATACTAACTAGCACGTTTTAAAAAATAGTTATTAACAATATTATAATATTTACCTATATAAACTTACATATATTTTAATCTAA
>NC_029791.2:32008683-32009358 GCF_000816755.2 Arachis ipaensis
AATAAATAGATTCAATAGATTCTTGACAAATAAATTTCTGATCAATTTAATGTAAAACGATATCATTTTATCTGAATGAATATAGATAAATTAAATAAGTCTTTGACAAATTTAAATTTAAAGAGAAATAGGTTCTTGACCATATACTACTTGAAAAAAAAATATTATTCAATTTTTTTAGAATAAATAGATTCTTGACAAATAAATTTCTGATCAATTTAATGTAAAACGATATCATTTTATCTGAATGAATATAGATAAATTAAATAAGTCTTTGACAAATTTAAATTTAAAGAGAAATAGGTTCTTGACCATTCTATATGGATACTACTTGATGTCCAAGGTCCAACTCAACATATTAACGTGACATGTCTGCGACTTCCGTTAACAAGTAACGGTGATATTAACAAAAAGACTGTGTTGTCTCACAGATGATAGAAGTTGAAGTTGATCCTTTTTTTTGTCATGGATCGCGTTGTCATTTAAGACAGAGATCGAATTTGTACTTTACTTCAATATATTTATCAGCAATTATACAATAGTCATTTTATGCTTTAACAAGATTTTAGCGATAATTATACCATTGTTGATAAAAACCTTTTAATAGGCGCAAAAAAACATATAATTACTATTATAGTATATAATAATAACCATAAATATAAAATTAACGTAAAA
>NC_029791.2:32009568-32010049 GCF_000816755.2 Arachis ipaensis
AAAGTTCATACGACGTAAAAATCAAAGGAAAATAGTTCGTTTTCATGTAAAAGAGAGTACAAGTCTTCCTATGAGTGAGTGAGAAATTTACACGTGATTTGATCTTTTTGGCGTTACACTCCCTTTAGATATCTGACATGTTTGTGAAAAAATAATGTTTTTTAATTTTGACGCTAATTGATAAAAATATAGTAATAAATTAATTTGGCAACGAAACTACGACGAGATTACTCTAGTGACCTAAATAGTAAAGTGAGAAAATGTTTATAAATATTCCCTTAAAAACGTAATATTTAGAATTATAAGCTAAGAAGCCCATTAGAGAGAGGGGAGCAACGTTATTGTACCGAAAACCTACATTATCGATACTAGCAACAAAACAGTAGGCACGGTTAAACCTTTTATCTTATTATTGTTTTTAAGATAATTTTTTTAATTTTAATAAAGATTTTTGTCCGCATAAAAAAAAATTTAATACAAT
>NC_029791.2:32011509-32044505 GCF_000816755.2 Arachis ipaensis
TAAGCTAAGCCCGTAGCTTCCAGCAAATTAATTAGTCAAAAGTATTGAGGTCAACTAGTCATGAGAAAAAAAAAAGGTTGAATTTGATTATATTGTTCTTGAATTAAATGAGACATTTTGATATCCAATTTATGAAAGCTACAGTAAACCTTTTTCTTTATGTAACTATTCCTCAATTCTCTTCTGTCGTTAATTATGTTTGATTATTTTTCTCCTCCTCGTTTAGAAAAAAAGAGTAGTATGTGTATTGGATGTCTCGGGTACGGGTTGAACACTGCATTTCAAGATTAGTCAAAATATAAGCCCGTAGCTTCCAGCAAATTAATTAGTCAAAAGTATTGAGGTCAACTAGTCATGAGAAAAAAAAAAGGTTGAATTTGATTATATTGTTCTTGAATTAAATGAGACATTTTGATATCCAATTTATGAAAGCTACAGTAAACCTTTTTCTTTATGTAACTATTCCTCAATTCTCTTCTGTCGTTAATTATGTTTGATTATTTTTCTCCTCCTCGTTTAGAAAAAAAGAGTAGTATGTGTATTGGATGTCTCGGGTACGGGTTGAGAGATGGATCGGAAATTTATGGGTCAAAGTGGATGTCGGATTATTTGACTAGAGCAATGGGGGGTAGTACCTGCAAAGACATTCCGACATTCAAGTTAGAATGGATCTGAAAGGTATATGGTATGTACGGTGAATGACATACCTGAGGGAGCTAGGGGCTCCCCTTTATATAAGTCATGGTGATTATCTTTATCTTATCTTATAAGGTTAAGATAAGGGAGGTGTTTGAATTTGATTGTTGGTTAGAAGTTCTAGTGGGTCGGTTCCGAACCTTCTAGAAAGACTTGCGGGTCGGACCCGGGTAACCGGGTTCAAGGACCGTTCTGGGTGTAGGATTCGTGGGCCGGATCCGTAACAGTTGCCCCCGCAGCGAGAGAGCGAACGAGGTCGGTCTCTGTCGCTGGAGGATATGGTTTTGACCGTTGGTGGGCTTCTTCGGTTTGTCGGGGCAGAGTTCCTGGTTGGCAGATTTTGTTTATCGCGTGGGGTCGGCGGTTTTGCGTTTCAGCTGAGGTTCGTCTTCTTTGGAGTTCGTGTCGTTTGATTGACGCGAACCTTCCGCATTCTTGCGTCCGTTTCATTTCTCGAGGCGTGCTGTCAGCTTTATTTTTCCAAGGGAGCATTCATTGCGAGGGGACGTTTGGGCTGCTTCTCAATTTTACCTTCGCGCTTTGTTTATTCTTTGGGTCATTTTCGTCTTTTTGTTGGTTTGAAACTGTTTTGGTTTTTATTCTTCCTTCCTTCGTTCGTTTCTTAGTTTTTCTATGTGAAACTCCATTTTCTCTCCATTTCACTTTGGTGTTGTTCTGCCTCTCTGCTGTTGCACTTCTACTTTCCTGTTTTAGCACTTTTCAAGTTTACACTTCGCATTACCAGGTTGGTTTCCTTTTGCCTTTGTCATTCTGTGATATTTGCTTTCATGTGTTTGTCGTGTATTATTACCTGCTGTTTTCTGGTGCTGTGTTTTGGGTAGGGATAGTGGTTTTATTTTTTAGAGGGACTAAGCACCACTGCATGGATTAGTAGTGGATAATAGGTTTTCGGCTGTCCTTTCTATTTCTGCGTAGTTTTGGTAGGCTGACAGTGGTGCTCCTCCCTGTTTTAGGTATGCATCGGCGGAGGAATGAGGGTGTGGGTGCTCCAATAGCTCCGTTCAGGGGTGTTCCCTCCCACTATGCATGGGTGACCAGCGATGTTTGGGGGGTCCCGTCGCGGATGATGGAGGCAGATCTCCAAAGGCTCCGTGATCAGGGGGCGGTTTATGGGGTGGCGATGCAGAGCGGCAATACGAGCTCGTCCTCCCTGATGCTGATGAGAGATTTGCTACCTGAACCTCGATTCACCGACCGTTCCGAATTGGATGTGGGTCTATGAATCGATGTTCACTCGGCTTGGCGTGCGACTTCCTTTTTCGCCCTTCGTTCAGGCGTTGCTGAGTCGGTGTTCTGTGGCGCCGTCTCAGCTTCATCCGAATAGTTGGGCGGCAGTTTGTACTTTTGAGCTCGTGTGTGAATACCTCGAGCTTCCGATCTCCGGTTTTCGTTCCTGTTTTTCTTTTTCTTTTCTTATGCACTCTTCCGACCAAGGAGGGAAAGCATAAAAAAGGATATATGTCGTTTAGGGCTCAGCCTCATCGACGTATATTCGGGTTGTTTGAGGACTCCTTTCACGGATTTAAAAGGGAGCATTTTAAGGTGCGCCCTGTTCAAGGGCATCATCCTTTCTGGTTGACGATGGAAGGTGAACGTCAGTTTCTGACTTATTGGAACCTTGGTGCCGGGCCGTAGGTGTTAACGAGAGTTACCTATGATGGTTTGACTTCGAAAGATAAGGATATTGCCAGTGTCCTCTGGCACTTGTTTAGGGAACGACCATTGAATCCCCGGGACGTTATGGGGGACCCCGTGGCCTGCCGGTCATATATTGGTGTGTTTTTTTTCTTTTTTTTTTGGCGTGTCGCCGAGTTTGGGACTTATATTTTTCCTTCCCCTTTTCAGTTGAGATGGCTGGTAGTTTGACCTCGCTGGCGAAACTCAAGGCTGCTATGGATCGGGAGGAAGCGTCGTCGGCTTCTCCTTCCACCCCTGTGTCCCATCCAGCTGCGGACTCCTGGGTTATTTCGCAAGAGGTGATCTCGGCTGGGGTGAGGGTTGAAGCTCGGGTTTCCCCGGGTCCTGTGAACTAGCCTGAGGAGGAGATAATTGTGGTCTCAGCATCCAAGGCTTCTCGGAGGCGGAAGAGGCCCAAGAAGATTAGTAGTGAGAGCCTTGAGGAGGAGGGTTCTATGCCTTCCGTTATGGATCGGCGCTTCGATGCTTCAGCTTTTGTTGACCAGCATCTGATGCCCGGTACTGAGGGGTTTTTTTTATGACTGTGACGTGGCCTTCCAGGCCAAGTCTGTTTATCGCTCCCTCCTCCGATCTGCGGTTATTGTTCGGAAGGCTGAGCCCGTGATGGCTCAAGTTGGCCTTTTGGACAAGAAGCTGTGCCATTCCCAGGTCGAGGTGGTCAAGCTGAAGGAGCAGCTTGAGGTTGCGGAGTGGCTAAGGAGAAAGCCGTGAAGTCGTCCGAAGAGGCTGGGGCTGAAATCCTTTGTCTTTCCGAGGTCGAGACTTCGCTTTTGTCTCAGCTGGGTGAGGAGCGGAAGAGGGCTTCCGACGCTGAATCTCAGGCTACTGTGCTCCTTGCTGAAGTAAACTCCCTGAAAGCTGAGGTTGCGGGGTCAAAGGCTGAGGTGGAGGCACTGAAGAAGGAGAAAATGGAGCTTCTTGCGGATGTGAAGGAGGAGGTGACGGCGGCCGAGGAGATGATGAGGGCTTACGCTTAGGTGCTCACTCCAAGTGTTGATGTGTCCGTCATGGGGGCGTTCAGGGTTGTTCAGGATGGTTGTATTGTGGATCTTTAAGTAGGTTTTTTCTTTTGTTCTGCTGATTTTATGACTTGTAAATTTTTGGAGATTTGGCTGGCCGTGTGGTCGTGTTGTGTCGCTGGATTGTTGACTTTTTTGGATGACTGGGCCGGTCGGGCCGTTTTATTTTTGTTGAACCGTGTTTGTTTGGCTCTTAGATATTTGCGGATAGTTGATTTTCAGGTCGGTCGGGCCTTTTATTTTGCAAGCCATTTTGTATTGGCTTTTCGGTAGCCGTTCAAGTTTGTTAGCCATTTGTCTTGGCTTTTCGGTAGCCGTTCGATGTCGGTAGGCCGTTTAGTCATGTGTGGATATCCGTTTTTAGGCCTCGAGGGTGATCGGTCCTCGATGTTGGTCGTGCGTTCTTTTTCCGTTACGAAAGTGTAGGGAGAAGCGGGGCAGGTGTATTAAGGAAATTTTATTATGTTGGGCCTCGTTAAAACCCTCCGACGTGGGGGAAAAGAGTACCTGAAAATAACACTTATAAAAAATAATAAGTAAAATAGAAAAAGCAAAAGAATAAGTAGAAGAATAAGTAAAAGAGGAACTTGGAGGTAGGGGCTGAGCCTACCCGTAATAACGTCGTAAGTTGGCGGCGTTCCAGGTGCTCGGGATCTCGATGCCGTTGAGTCTTTCGAGCTTGTATGCTCCCTTTCCTACTGTTGCCTTGATTCTGTATGGGCCTTCCCAGTTGGGGGTGAGCTTCCCTTCTCCGGGGGTGGAGGCGCCGATATCGTTTCGTCGTAGGATGAGGTCATCGGGTGCGAACTCCCGTCGGATTACACTGCGGTTATATCTTAAGCCTATTCTTTGCTTTAAGGCTAATTCTCGCATGTGGGCTATGCTTCTTACTTCCTCTGTGAGGTCTCGTTCTGCCACTTCGTCGTTACTTCCGATTGTTTTTCGGGGGCTTGGGTCTCCGATCTCTACTAGGACAACGGCTTCTATGCCGTATGTCAGGCGGAACGGGGTTTCCCCTCTGGAGGTTTGGGGTGTGGTTCAGTATGCTAGAGGACTAATCCGAGTTCGTCGGCCCATAGTCCTTTGGCCCCGTCGAGTGGTTTCTTGAGTCCTTTAACTATTATCTTGTTTGTGGATTCCACCTGTCCGTTTGTCTGGGGGTGTTCTACTGAGCTGAAATGATGGGATATGCGAAGCCCTTCCAGGAATTCTCAGAATTTTTTGTCGGTGAATTGGGTTCTGTTGTCCGAGATTACGATCTCGGGGATCCCTGTAAAATCCCTACAATACCCTTACTCTCCTTTTTCCCAAACCAAACCCTAACCCTAATCTCAAAATAAATCTCACACCCTCCCTCTTACACACATACACACACACAATTCAGAGAAAGAGGGAGAAGTAACGGAAGCAAAGAAAAAAGAAAGGGGAGAGTGAGGGAACGAAGAAGAGAAGAGAGGGAGGCTGTCCACCGTCATTGCCATCGCCATGGAGCACACCGGCGTTGCGCCTCACCGCCGTGGAGCTGCCGTCCCACGTGTCGCAGCCGGCGCTGACAAAGAGGGGAGAGAGTGAGACGTTGAGGCAGAAAGCTGCCGCCGCGGGAAACGCGATGGAGGAGAGGACGTCACCAGCTCTGTCACGCCTGGTTGCTGCCTAGCATGCCGTCGGAGACCACCGTTCCCTCACCACTGCTGCGTCGCCGTTGATAAAGCTGTTATCACCGCCGTGAGCCGCGAACAGAGGAGGGAGAAGGAGGCGAGTTCGTGAGGGAGAAGAAGCAGCGCTGCCACCTTGCCGCCGTACCTCCTTGCTGCCGTCGAGCTGTCCGCTGCCATTGTTGCCGTTCTGGTTCGCTATTTTACCTTGAATCTATTTCACTTCCGTATCCTGCCATTCTGATTTTATTGAACCTTTGCTTTACCTTGGATTTTCCAGCACTATTTCTTGTTGTCTTCCATTCAATTTGAATCCAATAGTTTCTCTACGTGCTATGATCATTGACGTTGTAATAAGAAATGGATGCTGCTGTTGTTGCAGCCGCAACTTTCCACTGCTCGGTCCAAATCCTGTGACTCTTCATTTCATTCTACATCGATCCTCCTCACCCATTAATTTCGAACTTCGGTTTTGGTCTCTTCGGTCCCTTAGGACCACGTTGTGAGTAGGCTTTACATTTATAATTGTTTGGATTTACGTCTTTAATTATTTGGATATACGGTGCTTGAACTTAGTTATACTTACAAAGATTATTATCAAATGATTTTAAATTGGTTTTACTAATTGATTTATTAGAACTAAATGCTTATCCTTGTTAAACTCATTTTAATATGCACATGAGACTATATATTTTTATGAGACTATATGTATGTTTGAAGAAGTTTTATTTTATTTTAAAGCATTTGATTTTATTAGAATATGTATTTTTGAAGCATTGAAATTTTGTTGGTATTCACTTATTTTGGAATTGTGAAATATTTTGAAATGCCTTAAGATTGAGAAAATATGATTGAATCTGATTTGGATGAGAAAGTATTATCTGATTTGATTTGATTCGATACCTTATATATTTGAAAGATCAAAGATTGGTTGTATTTGAAATTATATGTTTTGAATTGGGTTGGGAGGCTTGTATTAAAAAACCGTAGATAACGGCGGTTATGACGTTAACCTAGATACATCTGGCTCAGACCTCAGCTAGCAGGGGCGTTGCTAGTCTAACGTGTAGGCTACACGTTGGATCTGTTATTCCATACGGACACACTAGAGGAAAGGGCTACCCTTAGAGGTGGAGCCGCCCAAGTGTGGACTATTTGATTTGATTTCTGTATGAGAACTCCCTTATTGATTCACTTATTCATATAAATTATTATTTTCTAACTAAAATTATTTTCATAATAATGTTTAGATGGTCTCATGTGAATTATAGATGTACTGTCTAGTCACTGAGTTGCAAAACTCACCTCTTTTTTTTAAAAAATATTTTTCAGGAATAAGTATTTGATTATGTGAGCTTTTCTATTCAAGAGTAATGATCTGCAATGGGTTCTATTCCTTGTTGAGTTCTTAGATGTCATCTGCTCCATATATTACAGGCAGGATCCATCTATATTTATTTATTTTATTTTTGTTCAATTATGTAATTATTCATTCTAGAAAGTGTAAATTTATCAAAAATTATTTGTAATTTTTTTATTTATCTTATATTCGAATCAGTTAGGCTTGCTAGGGAACTCTTTTTCCTGAGCGCCAGTCATGGCTCATTTTGGGCCGCGACAAAGTGGTATCAGAGCTTAGGTTTAATCTGTGTAATATGGAGCAAGTGTCCTATGGTAGGATCACAATTGTATAAATAGAAGCGCGTCTATTTGTACAAATTGTGGCACTATCAAAGGCCTATAGGAATGTCCTCTTTGTCTTCTATGTCATTGTTGTCTTCTGATTACTGTGATCATCTGTCCTCTGCCACTTCTTACTACTCTTGTTCTTTTGTACCCAATCTTGCCCTATCCTTTGCTAGATTTTCTCGAATGTGTTTTTGCAATAGTTTCAGTTTCGGTTCCAGTTCGCGATTCCTGCCTTGTAGCTAGTTCTAACCTTTTCCGATTTTGTGAATGCATGCTTTAATCTTTTTCGTCTTTGTGTTGTTCTCTATGATTCCTGATGTCAATATTTCATGAATTACTTAGAAGATCCGATCGGTGTTTGCCATGAATTACTATCTAATTCCTTTATAGAGCTGTATTTGAAATTTTGGATTGCATGAATTCATTGAGTTACTAAACGAGATGCTTTGTTTTGGACTTGATAAGTGTTCCGAGGGTTACCTGAAACTGTAGGTCGATCTCGGATAAGATATTCTGTACTGGTCGGAGATGACGTGTCCGGCTGGCTGGTGGCGGCCGGAGCTGTTGTGTCCGACTCGTTGGACTGGCTGCACTTCTGATCCTTGGTCACTGGAGGGTAGGGGGTACCTACAAGAGACTCCGATGCTTAAGTTAGCACGGGAATTAAGCAGATTTATTGTAGAATCAGAGTATGAGTTATATCTGGGTGCTCCAGTGTATTTATAGTAGTGTGGACTGACCTTTCTGATAAGATAAGTTAGTTATCTTATCTTATCTTATCTTATCTTATTTTGGGTGAAGTAAGCTTATCTTCAAGGGAACCGCCTTTATCTCTATAGGCTTGGATTGCCTTTGGATTTGGGTCGTGTTCCTCTATTTGGGCCCTTTATTGGGCTTTCCTGTCACTTTGGCCGACCTCTTTGAGAAGAGGTCGGGCAGCCTGACCTAAAGAGGTCAGTTGCTTTGTCGCCAATCATCCCAGGTCGGATAACTCGACCCAGGGTATGAACAGTGCCCCTGCTTGAGCTCGGTCTTTTTTTGCTGAGGTCGAATCCTTGACTTCGGTCCTTCTCTAGTGAAGCCGAAATCAAGCATTTTGTCGATTCCTTTCTTTGTAGTGCCTTTTTGAATGTGGAACGTTTTCCTTTAAAAGCGCGCACTTTTATATCAGCACTTTGGGAACGTGCGAGGGTTTAATACCCTCATTAATTGACTTCAAATGCCCCGTTTCCCATGGTTTTTATTTTGAACTTTGCCATCAGAAACAGTTTCTCTTCTTCGTTCCTCTTCGTAACTTCTTCCTTTACTCTCTCATTTTCTGTTTTTCCTAGAGTTTCACAGTTTTTTCCTGCGACGCCTGCTCTACTACCACTTTCTGTGGAAAAGGAGTGATTCTGGATTTCACCCTCCGTCTTCATCCGGAAAATTTTTTCCGTTCGAGGGGTGGCTTTGTCTCTTCTTGCTCTTCAGCTTTCTTTCGAGGTTTTCTTCTATTTTCCAGGTTTGATTTTTCCTCCTCTGTCATTTTTTATGTCTGAGTTTGATTTTGCTTGGAGAAAGTTTGGATGTTTCTGCTTTTACTGCGCCTGATTGTTGTGTGTTTTGGAGTTTCTTTGTCTTTTGTATGAATTTTTTCGCCTTTCCTATTGCTTGATGCTTTTAGGGCTTTTGCATGTTATCACCGTTTCTGCTTGTGCTTTCGATGATGGTTTTTGTTTGATTCTAAAAAAGGTTGTGTCTTTGATGATTTTCTGCTTGGCATTTTTGATGTCGACGATGCTTTTTGCTGATAGACTGTAGAAAGATAGTGACTTAGATGTCTTTTGTGTTTTTACTTCCCTTTTTCAAAACGTTTGTCTACTTGAAATCTTCCTTTCTTGTTTGGGAAATGCCGGGACGTAAGCTGTAGATTTTTCCTGAAACCTTGCTTTGCCACTGCCTCCAAAGGATGCCCTAGGACTTTGGTTTGAGTCTTGGGGTTTTCCTTTTCTGTTTGTTCATCTGTATCATTTTAGTCGAGTTGCTTTGCCCCTCCTCCGAGATGTTTTTTAGTAATCCAATCTCTTTTTGTTTTTGTAGGATTAGTTGGCCTCATGTCTTCTCGCAATAACATTGTAGAGATGTCTTCCAAAGTTCCCAAGGGAATGTCCGATTGGCTGGACTCCCTTGTCCTAATGTGTGTCTCTGTCGTGGATGCTGAATTTTGTGTAGAGCTGAGGAAATGTCATAGGACTTGTGATAACAGTGCTCGGGAGAGGGATTATGAGCTTGTAGCTCCTGACTCTGATGAGAGGGCTTGTTTTCCTACTTCCGTCGAGGGGGAGCGTCCCTTCTTCTATGCTTATGAATATTTCTTCAGCCAGTTGGACGTCACTTTTCCTTTTACTGCTTTCGAGACCGACTTGTTGTGGTCATGTAACATTGCTCCATCCCAACTTCATCCGAATACCTGGGGTTTTATCAAGATATTTCAACTGCTTTGCCAAGAGTTAGGCATAACACCTTCTCAAAATCTTTTCCTCTATCTTTTTGTCTCGGCCAAGCCCGGAGGTTCTTCCAAAAAGAAAGCTTCCTGGGTTTCTTTCAGATCGGCCCAGGGGCATAAAGTTTTTGCTATGTATGATGAGTCTTTTAAAGATTTTAAGAATTATTTCTTCCGAGTCTGTGCTGTTGAGGGGGTCTGCCTCTTTTTTCTTGATGAGAATGACGAGCCTACTTTTCCTCTAGAGTGGCAAAAGAATGTGAGAGTACCACGTTATACATGGGAGATGCTTAATGAGGTTGAGCGAGCTTTTGTAGTTGGTCTTGAAGATTTATGGGGGGAACCACCCCATCTGGATACAAAAAGATTTTTGAGTGATCCATCTTTGGTTCGAACTGCTTTGGGTACTGTCTGACTTGTTTCTGTACTTGTTTCTTAGTTTTGCTTCTTCTAGATAGTGACTCCTCACTATGGTTGATTCTGTAATTTTCAGAGATGTCGAAAAACAATGATTCCATGAAGGCCTACAAGAAGGCGAAGAAGGCTGCTGCTGCTCAAAACACCTCAGCCAAGGCGGCCGGAGAGGGATCTTCTCAAGTTTCAGTGAAGCCGCCCGCGCCGAGTTCTCCTGGGCCGAGGAAGGTGATCCCCACTCCTCGAGTTCGTCTGATTGATCCTCCACAGACTTCTGCTGCTACTTCTGGTGCTCCTCCCAACAAGAAACAGAAAACAATTGAGGCCTTTAACCTTGACGCCCCTGATTTTAATGCAATCGAGTTCGTAGATCAGCAAATCGGTCCCTACGGTGCCCTCCCCATGGATGATGTATATATCCTTCGCCATCTGGATTTTATGACCCAAAATAGTGTTAAAATGGCATATATGGGGGCTGCCCTGTACCAAACTGCTCAGAATCTTCCTCTCCATGCCACCAAAGAATTTATGGAGGAGGCTAAATAGGAGTTCGATCGGATGAAGGGCCTGAAGGAAGAGCTTGAGGTAAAGGTAACCAAGTTGGAGAAGGATCTGGAGAACGAAAAGGCGAGTTTCCTTGCTCTGGCGGCTTCTGTGCGGTTGGCCGAGGACACGGCATTGAGGCATAAGGACAGTTATGTGACATCTTATCGGGAGGTGGTGCGCCTGAGGGAGGAGTTGGAGAATGCCCGAGCTGATTACTCCGAGCTCCAAGGTCATCTTGTTGGCAACGTAACTGTTGCCTATGAGAACTTGAGGGAGCAGGCTCGGATTATTGCTCCCGAGGCCGACCTTACTCTTTTCAGCCTGGATAATGTTGTGAGGGATGGTAAGATTGTCCCTGATGACTGATGAGCGGATATTTTATACGCTTTTTGGGGATAATTTCATATAGTTTTGAGTATGTTTTAGTTAGTTTTTAGTCTATTTCCAGTAGTTTTTCACAAGATAACCATAGATTGCTTCAAACCAACAATCTCCGTGGGATTCGACCCTTACTCACGTAAGGTATTACTTGGACGACCCAGTGCACTTGCTGGTTAGTGGCACGCGTTGTGAAAAGTGTGATTCGTGATTCGTGCTACCAAGTTTTTGGCGCCATTGCCGGGGATTGTTCGTGTTTGAACAACTGACGGATTATTTTGTTGCTTAGATTAGGAAAAATCTTTCTTTTTTTTGGTTTAGAGTCTTTTATTAATTATCCCTTGTTAAAATACTTTAAATTTATAGCTCAGTTATTTAGAACGTGGTGTTTATGTTCATGATAATTGGCTATCATATTTTAAAAAAAAAAAACCTTTTTAGAAAATAATTTTTCTATTAAATCCTGTGCCAAACTTTAAGTTTGGTGTTTTCAAAAATAATATTTCTTAAAATTTTTGAAGGTCCCATAACTCATTTGGCTACAACATTAATTTGATTGGGTTAGAATCTTTTATACTCTTTTCAAAACCTTCTTTTTCAAAAATATTTTTTTTTATTAAATCTTGTGCCAAACTTTAAGTTTGGTGTTTTCTTGTTGATTCCCCTTTGATTTTCGAAAATTTTGGTTTGGTTTTCTAAAAATTTCAAGTTTGGTGTTCTTCCTTCATGTTCTTGTGTTCTTGTGAGTCTTCAAAGTGTTCTTGAGTTTCCTTGTGTCTTGATATTAGAATTTTTAAGTTTGGTGTTCCTTGGTGTTTTCCCTCCAAATTTTTCAAAAACAAGGAGCATTAGATCTAAAAATTTTAAATCTTGTACTATCTTATTGTTTTTCTCTTTCCTCACTACATTCAAAAATATCTTTTCAAAATATCTTTTCTAACTTCCTATCTTTTCAAAATTTGTTTCAACTAACTAACCAACTTTTTGTTTGTTTCTTAACTTTTTCAAAACTACCTAACTAACTCTCTCTCTCAAATTTTCGAAAATATCTTCCCTCTTTTTCAAAAATTTCGTTTTTTTTAACTAATTATTTTTAATTTTTTTACGAAAAAAAAACTTAAAAAAAAAAAAATTATTTCAAAATTCAAATTCTTTTTAGCTATTTTATTTTATTTAAGTATTTACTTCTTATAAAATAAAATAAATAAATCAAACACTTATATTCTGGTGGCAGTTGATTATGTATCAAAATGGGTTGAGGCTATTGCCACACCCAACAATGATACTAAAACAGTGCTGAAGTTCCTCCAGAAACATATCTTTAGCAGGTTTGGTGTCCCTAGAGTGTTAATCAGTGATGGGGGCACTCACTTCTGCAATAAACAGCTTTAATCTGCCATGGTTCGGTATGGAATTCGCCACAGAGTGGCCACACCATATCATCCACAAACCAATGGGCAAGCTGAAGTCTCTAATAGAGAATTAAAGAGAATCCTGGAACGGACAGTAAGTACCCGTAGAAAGGATTGGGCAAGGAGCTTGGATGATGCTCTGTGGGCTTACAGGACAGCATTCAAGACCCCTATAGGGACCTCTCCATACCAACTCGTGTATGGTAAGGCATGCCACTTGCCCGTGGAACTGGAACATAAGGCCTACTGGGCAACCAGATTCCTAAACTTAGATGCCAAATTAGCAGGAGAAAAACGATTGCTCCAGCTAAATGAGCTAGAGGAATTCAGATTCACAGCTTTCGAAAATGCCAAGCTTTATAAAGAAAAATAAAAAAAGTGGCATGACAGAAAGCTGTCATCTAGAATCTTTGAACCAGGACAGAAGGTTCTGTTGTTTAACTCTAGACTCAGGCTATTCCCCGGGAAACTGAAATCCCGGTGGAAGGGACCATACGTGATTACAAGTGTGTCACCATGTGGTTATGTGGAGCTTCAAGATATTGATTCTGATAAGAAGTTCATTGTCAATGGACAGAGAATCAAGCATTATCTTGAAGGCAACACTGAGCAAGAATGCTCAAGACTGCAGCTAGATTAAAAGCTCAGCAAGGTCTAGCTAAAGACAATAAAGAAGCGCTTGCTGGGAGGCAACCCAGCCATGGGGCAACAATCCTCTAAGCATTTTGCCCTATTTTTATTTTTATTTGTTTATATAAAGTTCATTGACACTAAGGTAAAGAATCATTTGCATAAGTTTACAGGGTTACAGAAGGAATCTACACACAAAACAGAGATAGGGAGCTTACTGGCAAGAAAACGCCAGTGAAGGCCATTTTGGGCGTTCAGCGCCCAAAATCGCTTTTTGGGGATAATTTCATATAGTTTTGAGTATGTTTTAGTTAGTTTTTAGTCTATTTCCAGTAGTTTTTAGGAAAAATTCATATTTCTGGACTTTACTATGAGTTGTGTGTTTTTCTGTAATTTCAGGTATTTTTCTGGCTGAAATTGAAGGAGCTGAGCAAAAATCTGATTCAGGCTGAAAAAGGACTGCTGATGCTGTTGGATTCTGACCTCCCTGCACTCAAAGTGGATTATGAGCTTGTAGCTCCTGACTCTGATGAGAGGGCTTGTTTTCCTACTTCCGTCGAGGGGGAGCGTCCCTTCTTCTATGCTTATGAATATTTCTTCAGCCAGTTGGACGTCACTTTTCCTTTTACTGCTTTCGAGACCGACTTGTTGTGGTCATGTAACATTGCTCCATCCCAGCTTCATCCGAATACCTGGGGTTTTATCAAGATATTTCAACTGCTTTGCCAAGAGTTAGGCATAACACCTTCTCAAAATCTTTTCCTCTATCTTTTTGTCTCGGCCAAGCCCGGAGGTTCTTCCAAAAAGAAAGCTTCATGGGTTTCTTTCAGATCGGCCCAGGGGCATAAAGTTTTTGCTATGTATGATGAGTCTTTTAAAGATTTTAAGAATTATTTCTTCCGAGTCTGTGCTGTTGAGGGGGTCTGCCTCTTTTTTCTTGATGAGAATGACGAGCCTACTTTTCCTCTAGAGTGGCAAAAGAATGTGAGAGTACCACGTTATACATGGGAGATGCTTAATGAGGTTGAGCGAGCTTTTGTAGTTGGTCTTGAAGATTTATGGGGGGAACCACCCCATCTGGATACAAAAAGATTTTTGAGTGATCCATCTTTGGTTCAAACTGCTTTGGGTACTGTCTGACTTGTTTCTGACTTGAAGGAGCTGAGCAAAAATCTGATTCAGGCTGAAAAAGGACTGCTGATGCTGTTGGATTCTGACCTCCCTGCACTCAAAGTGGATTTTCTGGAGCTACAGAACTCGAAATGGCGTGCTTCCAATTGCGTTGGAAAGTAGACATCCAGGGCTTTCCAGTAATATATAATAGTCCATACTTTGCACAAGAATTGACGACGTAAACTGGCGTTCAACGCCAGCCTTTTGAATCTCTGTGGGATTCGACCCTTACTCACGTAAGGTATTACTTGGACGACCCAGTGCACTTGCTGGTCAGTGGCACGCGTTGTGAAAAGTGTGATTCGTGATTCATGCTACCAATGACCAAGATGATGATGATGTTGAACCTCCCCCTGTGTCTTCTACCAAAGTGTCGACCTCTTCAGTTCCTCCAGTTGTGTCTGATCCGAATTGCCAGATTCTGAACCGGGATGATGGAACCATGGATGCTGTGCCTATTCAGACTCACCTTCCTTCTCCTTGTACTGATGCTGTCGAAAAGGCTCCCGATCTTTGTTGATTTCTCTTGGATATTTTGTGTAAATAGCCCGGCTTGTGGGTTTCTGAACTCTCTTTTTGTATTTTGAATATTTTGCTCGACTGTGGATACTCTTTTGGGTTGCTTGTTTAGCAACTTTGTTTTTGAAAAACAAGTAGTTTTCAAGCTTTTGGGGCTGACCCTGAAGTTCGTTATAATATTGTATTTTATATCCTGCTCGTTTGCGCTTGTCTTAGCACCTTTTGGAGATGTTGGAGCCTTGCTTCTCGGCCTCTTTGGATCGCTTTGCACCTGTTGCTTGCGGGTTAACTCCTTTGAGGTCGTGAATGGACGGGTCCAACTTGTTTCTTGGTTTTCTTGCTCTTGCTTGTATTTCTAGCAATCCATAGCCGATTTCTTTACGTTGGTCCTCGTCTTAGCTACCTTTGCAGTCCTCTTTCTTGGACCTTTGCTAGGTCTCTTTCAGGGACTTCTTTCTAACTTGTTTGTGGGAGGTCGACTTCTTTACGTCATCTTTTTCTATGTTATTTTTGTAATCCTCTTTCTTGGACCTTTGTCAGGTCTCTTTCGGGGATTACTTTTATAACTTTATTAGTTGTAGGAGATCGACTTCTTTGCGTCGTCTTTTTCTAAGTTATTTTGTAATCCTCTTTTTTGGACTTTTGTCAGGTCTCTTTCAGGGATTACTTATATAACTTTGAAAGTTGTAGGAGACTGACTTCGTTATGTTGATCTCTTCTAAGTTATTTTGTAATCCTCTTTTTTGGACCTTTGTCAGGTCTCTTTCAGGGATTACTTATATAACTTATTTTGTAGGAGACCGAATTTGTTAGATCGATCTCTTCCAAGTTATTTTGTAATCCTCTTTCTTAGACCTTTGTCAGGTCTCTTTCAAGGATTACTTATATAACTTATTTTGTAGGAGACCGACTTCGTTAGGTCGATCTCTTCTAAGTTATAGCAATTCCTCTTTTATAGGGTTGGCCAGACCTCTTTCCAGGGATTTGCTGATAACTTGGGTTGACTTGGTCCGACTTCTCAACGTCGGCCAGTCTTTAAGTTATTATTTAGCAATCCATAAGACCTCGTCAGGTTCTTTCTTTTCGGATCACTTTCGATAACTTCTTGCATTATTCTGTGTTCATCTTTGCTGATTTGTAGAAGGTGGTTTGATAAACCACTATTTTACGGTTTATATTGTGTTCAATTGTGTGGTTTTATCATGATTCTTACCCACTTATTCATTAATTTAGCATGCATTTATATTTCCTTCCTGAAATTATTACATAATTGAAAACTGCTTCTTAGAGACTTTTAATTATGCATTTTTATTCTCCTTTATTCCATTCGATGCCGTGATCTGTGTGTTAAGCGTTTCAGGCTTTATAGGGCATGAATGAGTTGGAGATTGGAAAGGAAGCTAGCAAAAATGGAAGGAACACAAGAAATTGAGGAGATAACCAGCGACAAGTGACGCGGCCGCATGGCTCATGCGACCGCGCAAAAGAGGAGAAATCGCAGTGACGCGGCCGCATGGCTCATACGACCGCGCGGACTGGAAAAGCACAAGAGATGCGGAGGCGTGGACGACGCGAACGCGTGGCGAGGAAAAGCGCGAATGACGCATCCGCATGGGTGACGCGATCGCGTGACATGCGCGATCTGCATAATCTGCAGGATTCACTGGGGGCGATTTTGGACCCTATTTTGACCCAGTTTTTGGCCCAGAACAGCAGACTAGAGCCAGAGAACATGCAGAAACCAGAGACAACATTCATTCTACACAGTTTTAGTTTTAGATCTAGTTTTACTCCTCCTCTAGGTTTTCTCTCTACACATTCATAGTTCTTAGGATTTAATTTTCACTTACCTTTTTGGCATTGGAACACTGAGAAGAGTTATTACCTCATCAAGACTTCGTCATTCTAGTTCGTTTTCTTTACTTGGCTTTACTCTTCCATGTTCTTTGCTTTGTTTAATTTTACCATTGGAATATTCTTTGGATTATTTAATACAAGGATCACTTTTATTTTTAATTGACTATTTTAATTTTTATTTACAATGTCTTTCTTTAATTCCTTTTCATATGCTATGAATTTTACCTTTACAATGAGTGAGTAGTTCTCTAACTTGATGGGGAATTGATTGTAAGGAACCCTTGAGTTGGAAGGCTTGAAAGAAAAATTGTAATTGGGTTTATGGTTGGATTGCCTCCTAATCACTAACACCAATCCCTTTTAATTAAGTGGATTGCAACTTGTGAGCGGACGTAGCATTCCAACTTGTTTGACTTTCCTTCACCTAGTGAAGGATAACTAAACAGGACAACCTTCAATTGTCAATTAATCCTGAGAGCATTCCAACAATAATAGAGATTCCAACTAATCAATTTCCAGTCAAGGCTTTTATTTACATTATTCAAATTCACCAATTTAATTTCTTGTTTGCTCAATTCAACCCTTTTTAAAAATCTCTGATTAATAAAATAGCACACTTTTCTGCAACTCGTTGGGAGACGACCTGGGATTCATACTCCCAGTATTTTAAACTTCAATTTTCTGTGACACCTTTCTAAATTGAGTGGTGGATTTCTGGCGAGTTAAGAACTATACTTGCAACGTATATATTTTAACAATTTTTAATTTGCCAATTTCTGCTCGCATCAATTTTTGGCGCCATTGCCGGGGAGTTGCAATAGAGTGCTAAAGTTATTAATTAGAATTTATTTATTTACATTTTATTTTATTTTGGTACTATGAGCTGCATGTTTCTTTCGCTAGATGACGCGTTCACTTCCTGATCCACGCTTGCCAGTATTCGATCCTGAGATTGAAAGAACCATCTCATGAATAAGGTGAGCTCGGCGTTGGTTAGTCCTCTCTGAGGGCGGATTTGAAATGCCATCTGAGGAAGAAACCAGCCCCCGTTCTACTGATTTGGTTGATTTACGTACAGGTAACATGGCGGCAGCCAGAAGAGTTACCATCCAGGAGGAAGGAGCCCCTAATTTTACAATGCAACCGTTTCAAGCGCATCACCCAGCGGTGGCTACAGATTTTGAAATAAAGACCGCACTGCTCAATTTGATGCCCAAGTTTCATGGCTTACCTGCTCAAGAACCTATCAAGCACCTGAGAGATTTTCAAGCAGCCTGTTCTACTGTCAGGCGTGATGGTGCTGATGAAACTTCAATTTTGCTGAAAGCTTTTCCGTTTTCTCTTGAGGGAAAAGTTACTAGGAACCACAGGCAGAAACAAGGCCGTTCAAAAGCCGTTGCAGAAGTATCCTCTAGCAGAGAGACTACTGCTCTAGCTCAGAGTATCTGTGAAATGACCAACTTACTGAAGCAGATGCAATTGAATCAACAACAAGTTCAGCAAGCTCAACCTTCTCCAGCACAGCAAAGCCAACAGTTAGTCCCGCAGAGAGTTTGTGGAATTTGTGCTGATTATAGCCATTATACTGACGAATGCCCGCAACTCTAACAGGAAGACAACATGGTGGCATCCACTCATAACTTCTATGATCGCCCCAACCAAGGGTACAATCCAGGTGGAAATAATAACCATGGATGGCAGGACAATTCTAACCAGAATTGGAGGGACAATAATAACAGAGGAGGCAGAGATAATCAGGAAAATCAGAGGTGGAATAATAACAACAACAGGCAGAAGAACCAACCTTACAGGGCACCTCACCTGAGGCAGTCCCAAGGACCATAGAATACCCAACAACAGACCTCTCAATTCACTCATCCTTCTTCATCTCCTAATGAAGAGCTACTAAAATTTTTTGAGCGAAGTCAACAGACCATGGAAAATAACATTAATGCCAGTCTGAATGGTCTGACCGCTACTTTGCAAGCTCTTGTCTCATAGATTGGATCAATGCAAAATTCCAATAACCAACCTTCAAGTTCCACTGGAATTCCCTCTCAACTATTACCCAATCCGAAAGGGGGTATTAATGCCATCATCCTAAGGTCCAGAAACACACTTCAGGAGAGGAATCAGGAGGAACCAAGCTTACCAGAACACGCCTCAGCTGAAGAGGTAGTAGATATAGAAGATGTTGAAGAGGATGAGGACATACAAGACATAACTGAAAAAGAAGAAACCCAACCACAGGAGGAAGCACCAAGAGGCGCAGACACTGCAGAAAACACCACTCCCATTCCATTTCCACAACTTGCAAGGAAACCCAGGAAGCAGCTGGAACCCGATCCCAAAATGGTAGAGATATTCAAAAAGGTTGAGGTAACCGTTCCTCTTTTTGATGTTATTCAATAGGTACCTAAATATGCAAAGTTTCTAAAAGATTTATGTATACATAAGGACAAAATTCATGAATTAGAAACTATTCCTTTAGGTGGTTCCATATCTGCTTTAATGGGAGGATTACCTGAGAAGTGTAGTGACCCAGGTCCTTGTATGGTTAGTTGTACTATTGGTGGAGTAGTAATTTATGATTGCATGTGTGATTTAGGAGCATGTGTTAGTATAATGCCTTTGTCTATATATGATATTTTGAGGCTCCCTCCCTTAAAAAGGTCGGCAGCTCATTTTGTGTTAGCAGATAAAAGCATCATTACAGTGGCTGGAGTTGCTGAAGATGTTTTGGTGAACATTAAAGGGCTTACATTCCCTACTGATTTTTATATCTTGGAGATGCCCCATAATGACTCAGATAAGCCATCATCAATCCTACTTGGAAGACCATTCCTGAAGACATCAAAATTCAAATTGGATGCTTTTTCAAGAACATACTCTTTTGAAATAGATGGCCGCATAGTAATCTTCAATCTGAATGGAGTCATAAACAACCCTTCAGAAGATCATTCCATCTTCCAGTGTGATCTCATAGATGAAACTGTAGCTGAAGTCCACAAGGAAGAGTTAGAAGAGAGGCACATTGGACAAGGTCCAAGTGTGGGGACCCTCTTGACTGACAATGAGGGCACCTCAGCATTTTCACAAGCTCCAGACAATCCAGAGCCTACCCATGATCAGAAGCTGTAACTGAAACCTCTTCCTCCACATCTCAAATATGCTTATCTTGAACATGAGCAGAAGTTCCCCGTTATCATTTCAAGGGAACTCACTTCTCAACAGGAAGAGCAGTTACTCGATGTACTGAGGAGGCACAAGAAGGCAATTGGGTGGAGTTTGGCAGACATAGTAGGCATCAACCCTCAAGTATGTGAGCACAGAATATTTTTAGAAGAGGGAGCAAGGCCTGTCCGTCAACCCTAAAGAAGATTGAATCCCACTATCTTGGAAGTTGTCAAAAAGGAAGTGACCAGACTATTGGAGGCAGGTATCATCTATCCCATTTCAGACAGTGAATGGGTTATCCCAGTACAAGTGGTGCCCAAGAAGTCTGGAGTCACTACAGTAAAGAATGAGCATGGAGAGCTCATAGCAACTAGAGTTCAGAATGCTTGGAGAGTCTGCATTGATTACAGGTGTCTCAACCAAGCTACCCGTAAGGATCACTACCCACTTCCATTCATTGATCAAATGCTGGATCGCCTGTCAGGTAAATCACATTATTGCTTTTTAGATGATTACACAGGTTATTTCCAGATTCATATAGCTCCTGAGGACCAGGAAAAGACCATTTTTACATGTCCTTTTGGGACTTATGCTTACAAGAGAATGCCCTTTGGCTTGTGCAATGCACCAGCTACTTTCCAAAGGTGTATGATGAGTCTTTTCTCTAATCTTATTGAGGACTGTATGGAGGTTTTTATGGATGATTTTAGTGTTTATGGTGATTCTTTTAGCCTTTGCTTAGATGGATTATCTAGAGTATTAGATAGATGTGTTAATACAAACCTTGTATTGAATTTTGAAAAATGCCATTTTATGGTAAAACAAGGGATTGTATTAGGACATGTGGTATCTAATAATGGAATTTCTGTAGACCCAGCAAAGGTAAGTGTTATTTCTAGTTTACCTTACCCCTCTTCTGTGAGGGAAGTCCGTTCGTTCCTTGGCCATGCAGGTTTTTACAGGAGATTTATTAAGGACTTTAGTAAGGTAGCACTTCCCTTATCCAGATTACTACAGAAGGATATTGAGTTCGAGTTCAGTGAAGATTGCAAGCAAGCGTTTGATAAGCTGAAGGCCGTCCTGACTCAAGCTCCAATTGTGAGAGGACCAGACTGGAGCCAGCCGTTTGAAATCATGTGCGATGCTTCCAACCATGCAGTAGGAGCAGCGCTGGCTCAGCGCGAAGGTAAGGATCCTTTTGTTATTGCTTATGCGTCTAAGACTTTAGACGCTGCCCAGTCCAATTATACTACTACTGAGAAAGAGCTTCTTGCTATTGTTTTTGCTCTGGATAAATTCCGAGCTTATTTACTTGGTACTAGAGTAGTAGTGTATTCGGACCATGCAGCTTTAAAGTATCTATTATCTAAAAAGGAGTCCAAACCAAGGCTTATACGTTGGATACTGCTATTACAAGAATTTGATTTAGAAATAAAGGATAGGAGTGGTAACCAGAATTTAGTGGCAGACCACTCAAGTCACCTTGAGCACATTAAGGATGATTCTGCTCCTATAGATGATAATTTTCCATTTGATAACCTGCAAGCAGTATCTGAGGTATCTCCCTGGTATGCACCTGTAGCTAATTATCTAGTTAGCCGCACATTTCCTCCTAACTTTTCTAAGCATCAAAGAGACAAGCTGAAAAGCGAGTCTAAATATTATACATGGGATGACCCATATTTATGGAGATATGGCGCTGATCACGTAATTAGACGGTGTGTGCCTCAATCAGAATTCCAGTCCATCTTAGAGGCCTGTCACTCATCTGAGAGTGGAGGACATTTTGGCCCTCAAAGAATTGCTAGAAAAATCTTGGACTGTAGATTCTGGTGGCCTACTCTTTTTAGAGACGCTGCTGAATTTTGTAAATCTTGCCCCCCATGCCAAAAATTTGGTAATATATCCAGGAGGGATGAGATGCCTCAACAAATTATGCTTTTCTGTGAAATTTTTGATGTTTGGGGCATTGACTTCATGGGTCCATTTCCAAATTCTAATGGTTATTTTTATATATTATTAGCTGTGGACTACGTTTCCAAATGGGTGGAAGCAATTCCTACCCGCACTGATGATGCTAACACTGTTGTTTTCTTTGTGAGAAACCACATTATTTGTCACTTTGGATCACCACGAGCAATCGTGAGCGATCAAGGCACCCATTTTTGTAACAGGAGACTAACAGGACTAATGAAGAAGCATGGGATAATTCATAAGGTTGCGACAGCATACCATCCTCAGACCAATGGGCAAGCCGAGGTGTCGAACAGAGAGATAAAGCGTATCTTGCAGAAGATAGTCAAACCTCATAGAAAGGACTGGAGTACCAGGCTACAAGATGCACTCTGGGCATACAGAACATCATACAAAACATCCATTGGGATGAGTTTGTTCCGCTTAGTTTATGGAAAAGCTTGTCATCTCCTTGTTGAGGTAGAGTACAAAGCCTTTTGGGCAGTCAAGGAGTGCAACATGGGGATGGAGAACGCCGGAGTTGAAAGAAAGTTGCAACTGCAAGAACTGGAAAGCCTTCGCCTAGAAGCTTATGAGAACTCAAGACTATACAAGGAAAAGATGAAGGCTGCACATGATCAGCACATCAAGAGGAAAGAGTTCCAACCTGAGGATTTAGTCCTCCTTTACAAATCTCGTCTAAGGCTCATGCTAGGCAAGTTGAGATCCAGATGGGAAGGTCCATACAGAGTAGAGAAGGCCGAACCATACGGAGTTTATCACCTAAGTCATCCTTCAAGTTCTGAACTTATCAAAGTTAATGGACAACGCCTAAAGCTATACCATAGCGAGAAGATACAGAAAAACAAGGAGCTTGAGATCTTCCTCTTGGAAGATCCCCACATAGCAGAAGATTGAGCTAGTGGAGCGTCCAACTTACGGACGTTAAAGCAAAGTGCTAGGTGGGAGACAACCCACCATGGTATGATCGTTCTTTTCTTTATTTTTAGTTTTTCATATTCAATAACTCTTCTCTTTATCAGTACTTTTGTGCATCTGCATCTGCATATTTAAAAAAAAAAAGAGAAGGTGCCACGCGACGCGACAGCATCAGCGACGCGTCCGTGTGGCAAGGAGAGGAAAGAAAAATAAAAACGAACATAGAGTCATGTTGGAGCGTGGCTGGAGACATGCCAGTGACACAAATCAACCCACGCGACCGCGTCGCTGATGCATCCGCGTCGTATGGGCATAATAGCCTCCCACGCGACCGCGTGCCCCACGCGGCTGCGTGCCCTGATTTTCGACGTAAAACGGGTGCACAGCTGAAAGTTGTGCTAGAGTGGTGCTGGACTGGCGCTGGACACGCAATTCTCCTCACGCGACCGCGTGCTCCACGCGGCCGCGTCGCACCCCATAAACTACCCACCACGCGATCGCATGCCCCACGTGATCGCGCCACCTAAAATTTGGCATTTAATAATTTTGAACAGAGAGTTGTGCGAGTGCGAGGCAACCCTCGCGCCACTGGCACAAACTGGGTCACGCGATCGCGTGGCCGACGCGACCGCGTCAATCACCTTAAGCGCAAGTCGCGCGACCGCGTGCCCCATGCGATCGCGTCGTTTGCGGCGCACAGTTTTCCTACTTTTGCCAAATATCATATCTTTCTCCAAATCCTAATTTTTCTTTTCCCTCCTTATTTCTTCCTCCTCCCTTCTTCCTTCTATCTCACCTTTCACTCTCTATCTCTCTCACCTCCATTACCAAGGTTTTATTTTCTTCTTCCCTCTTTCATTTTCTCTCATTCTTCTTATTTTATATGTTATTTTCTTTTCTTTCCTTTTTTTTTCTTTTCATTATTCATATTTTTTTCTTCTTCTTTCCTTTTTACATGGTGTTAGAATTTTATTTGAGTCATTATTCTTCCTTATATGCTTGTGGATTGTTGCAAATTATGTGGCAATTATATATTATTTTCTTTAAAGGGTTGCTTGCATGTTCACTTTACTACTTTCTATACTTTATTTACCTTGCATGCTATGTGTTTGTGAAAAAGCCCATATGGCATTATGCACTTATCTATATTATTCTAATATTCTATGCTTGCTTTTCACAAATTCCCTTTACTATTATATTAATTGAATTTAATTGTCAATACAAACGTGATGGTTTGCTACAAAGTGATGCTTGATCTATGCTACTCATGCCCTTTGCCGGCATGCCAATAAACACCTTGCATTCACTTGTCATCATATGCACTAACTATTTTCCATTAATGATCTTTCACATGTACTTATGAGCGTGTGTTAACATCAATTACCTTTTAATGTGCATTTATAACCATCCTTTTTCATTCTCTTCATTGCTATATATCTCTTTGAATTTAATTTACTCTCTCTTCCCTTTTCAGGATGGCCACCAAGAAAGGAAAAGAGAAAGCTACTCCCAAACCTCCAGCAAGGAGAGGAACTAAAAGAGCACTAGTGGCAGAGCCTTCTTCAACTGCAGTCAAGCCCTCAACAAAAAGAGTTAAGAGGATCATCAAGGTTGATGAAAAGGAGAAAGCCTTTCCAGCAAAGGACACTGCACGATTTCCAAATCGCTACTGTGAGCAGATGTTCCCTATTCTAGCTGAAAGGAGTTACAACAACGAACACCTTCTTATCCTCCCGCCCAATATTGCTACTTTTGTTGAGCCGCAAATTGAATGAAGACAATGGGGTTTCCTACAGAGACAACCAAAGCAGGCCAATCTTTCTTGGGTAGTCGAGTTCTACTCTAACTTCTATCTGCCTACCCTGCAGTCTGTCTTTGTCCGTCAGAAGTAAGTCCCCATTACAGAAGAGGCTATTCAACAAGCTTTGAGTCTTCCCCCTATTCCAGAAGGATTGGACGCCTTTCAAGAAGCCGCACTCAAGCGCCAGATGTACCAATTTAACTGGGAAGCTGTTCTCAGAGTTATCGCACTACCTGGCAGCCGTTGGATCTACGGATACCATCGTACCCGCCCTAAGGGTATATTGGCTTCAGCATTTACCTTGGAGGCTCGCGTATGGGCACAGATCATGTCCCATTACGTCTTTCCAAGCATTCATGAGTCTTCCCTCACTACGGACATGGCCGTTCTACTATGGTGCATCCTTACAGACCAGCCTTTGAATCTACCAAGACATATCCAGAATGCCATGGGACACGTACAAATTGCGAGCAACTTACTTTTTCCCGCCTTGGTCTCAGATCTTGTCTCAGCAGCCGGCGTCTCCTACAGAGCTGGAGACACCAAAGCCATGCTCCCACGGGATGATCAGTATGTCCCTAATGGGAAATACCTCAGACTTTCAGTAGCCACTACAAGCCTTTCCACTGCTCCGGTTGAAGATATCCCTTCTTCACCACCACAAGCACCTACAACTGATGAACTGCTCCAGTAGATAATCAGAAGAGAGATACTGCTACCAGCCCACCCCTGTTCCTGACAGATGGCACCGAGGATGGTGCAAAGCCTTAAGTGTGGGGAGGTCGGTCAGTACCTGACTTCCGGAGGTAATTTCTCTTCCCTAGCACCAATAAATTAGGATATTTTAGTTAGTTTTTCTTTCTTTTATAGAATAGGACAAATTGCATAGTAATAGGTTAGTTACATGCATGCTCTACTTGATTGAAAAGACAATAAGTTTCTTCTAAGACTCTATCTTTGGAACAAAATTTCACTAATTTTTCACATTTTTATGATAAATTTGCTTGAAGTTGTATTTGGAACATGATGTTTGAGCTAAAGAACACACAACCTGTGAAAATTTGAGCCTTTATGCATGGTTACATTATTTAACCATAATTATTTTATTCTTGTGTGTTTACTCCTCTATGATTGTAATCTATATTTTGTTTTATCTTATATGTCCAATATTTATTATATTCGTATGCTTGCATATGATTGAGGCCATCTTTTGTTTAAACTCACTTATCCAAATTAAGCCTACCCTTTTCAATTACCTTTGTTAACCACTTTGAGCCTTTAAATCCCATTTATTCTATATTTTACCACATTACTAGCCTTAAGCGGAAAAACAATTGTATATCCCAAATTGAATCTTTGGTTAGCTTAAGATAGAATTGTGTGTGCTAGTTAAGTATGGGAAATTGTGGGAACAAAAGTTATTAAGGGAATGTATCATGATAATTTAATGGGAATTTGGATACCTACTCATGTGAAACTATAAGAATTAAAAATCTATGTGCATTGATAAGCTATGTTTATTTTTGCTTCTATATAAAAAAATAAAAAATAATAAAAATAAAAAAATCAATAAATAAATGAGGGGACAAAATCACCCCAATGCTGAATTAAGAATTCAAAGATCAATGCACATATGATAAAAATTAAAATAAAAAGTTGATACATGAGTATGGAATGTAAAAGGGGAATTTTGGGTAGCTAGGTATGAATTCTAAGGTTATGCAAGTTATATAGGTTGGGTTGAAGCTTGGGTTAATTAAAGATTCAATTTATAAGCTCACTTGACTATACATGTATCCCTACCTACCTTGGCCCCATTACAACCTTGAAAAGACCTCATGATGTTTGCATTGGTATATTAATTGTTGTTGATTGGTTAAGAGAAGAACAAAAGTTAGAGAGCATGATTAGAGAAGGATAGAGTGATTACCCTATACACTAGAGAGATTAGATCATACATACATCATCAGTGAGGGTTCAATGCTTGAATTTCCATGTTCCCTGCTTTCATAAGCTATCTTCTTGCACTTTTATCTGTCTTACTGTATAATGATAGAATTGGTGAAATTTGATTTGTAATTGTTTTAAAGAGCTTATTTACTTTTGATCAAGTGGACAGGAATCATATAGTTGCATTCATATATATAGGATTGCATTGCATTGCATGAGTTTCTGCATATTCATACTTATTTACTTCATCTCCTTCAATTAAGCATGAGGACATGCTAATGTTTAAGTGTGGAGAGGTTGATAAACCACTATTTTATGGTTTATATTGTGTTCAATTGTGTGGTTTTATCATGATTCTTACCCACTTATTCATTAATTTAGCATGCATTTATATTTCCTTCCTGAAATTATTACATAATTGAAAATTGCTTCCTAGAGATTTTTAATTATGCATTTTTATTCTCCTTTATTCCATTCGATACCGTGATCTGTGTGTTAAGCGTTTCAGGCTTTATAGGGCATGAATGAGTTGGAGATTGGAAAGGAAGTTAGCAAAAATGGAAGGAGCACAAGAAATTGAGGAGATAACCAGCGAGAAGTGACGCGGCCGCACGGCTCATGCGACCGCGCGAAAGAGGAGAAATCGCAGTGACGCGGCCGCATGGCTCACGCGACCGCGCGGACTGGAAAAGCACAAGCGACGCGGAGGCGTGGACGATGCGAACGTGTGGTGAGGAAAAGCGCGAATGACGCGTCCGCATGGGTGACGCGATCGCGTGACATGCACGATCTGCATAATCTGCAGGATTCGCTGGGGGCGATTTTGGACCCTATTTTGACCGAGTTTTCGGCCTAGAACAGCAGACTAGAGCCAGAGAACATGCAGAAACCAGAGACAACATTCATTCTACACAGTTTTAGTTTTAGATCTAGTTTTACTCCTCCTCTAGGTTTTCTCTCTACACATTCATAGTTCTTAGGATTTAATTTTCACTTACCTTTTTGGCATTGGAACACTGAGAAGAGTTATTACCTCATCAAGACTTCATCATTCTAGTTCGTTTTCTTTACTTGGCTTTTGGTGCACGAATTGTAAATCACACTTTTTACAACTCGTACCACTAACCAGCAAGTGCACTGGGTCGTCCAAGTAATACCTTACGTGAGTAAGGGTCAATCCCACGGAGATTTTTGGTTTGAAGCAAGCTATGGTTATCTTGCAACTCTTAGTCAGGATAATAACTAGTGATTATCAATTGACTTGCAAATGAACAAGAGAGCATGAATTAAAGGTTACTTGTTATGCAGTAAATGAGAATATGTTGGAGTTTTGTAGATGCTTTGCCTTTTGAATCTCTTCTTTCTCCCTATCTTCTTCTTCACGCACGCACGTCCCTCCTATGGCAAGCTGTGTGGTGGAGGATCACTGTTGTCAATGGCTACCATCCTTCCTTTCAGTGAAAATGGTCCAGGTGTGCTGTCACCGCACGGCTAATCATCTGTAGGTTCTCAATCATACCAGAATAGGATTCGCTATCCTTTTGCGTCTGTCACTACGCCCAGCACTCGCGAGTTTGAAGCTCATCACAGTCATCCAATCCCAGAATCCTACTAGGAATACCACAGACAAGGTTTAGACTTTCCGGATTCTCTTGAATGCTGCCATCAATCTAGCTTATACCACGAAGATTCTGATTAAGAGATCTAAGAGATATTCATTCATTCTATGGTGGAACGTAAGTGGTTGTCATGCACGCGTTCGTGGAAGAATGATGATGATTGTCACGTTCATCACATTCATATTGAAGTGCGAATGGATATCTTAGATAGGAACATGCATGTTTGAATGGAAAACAGAAATACTTGCATTAATTCATCGAGGCATAGCAGAGCTCCTCACCCCCAACAATGGAGTTTAGAGACTCATGCCGTCAAAAGGTACAAAGTTCAGATCTAAAATGTCATGAGATACAAAACAAGTCTCTAAAAGTTGTTTAAATACTAGACTAGTAAACTAGGTTTACAGTAAATGAGTAAACTATGATGGATGGTGCAGAAATCCACTTATGGGGCCCACTTGGTGTGTGCTGGGGCTGAGACTTAAGCTAATCACGTGCATAGAGCTGTTTTGGGCGTTCAACGCCAGCTTTGGATCCTTTTCTGGCGTTGAACTCCACTTTGTAACTTGTTTCTGGCGCTGGACGCCAGACAGCAGCATAGAACTGGCGTTGAACGCCAGTTTACGTCATCTATCCTTGAGCAAAGTATGAACTATTATATATTGCTGGAAAGCCCTAGATGTCTACTTTCCAACGCAATTAAAAGCGTGCCATTTGGAGTTCTGTAGCTCCAGAAAATTCTGATGCTCAAAGCCTTGGGATCCTTTTTATTTACCCTTGCCTTTTGGTTTTAAGGGTTATTGGCTTTTTGCTCTTGCCTCTTGGTTTTAAGAGCTTTTGGCTTTTTCTGCTTGCTTTTTCTTTTTCTTTCTAATTTTTTTTTTCGCTATTTTTTTTCTGCAAGCTTTGTTCTTTACTACTTTTTCTTGCTTCAAGAATCATTCTTATGATTTTTCAGATTATCAATAATATGTCTCATGTTCATCATTCTTTCAAGAACCAACATATTTAACAGTCTTAAACATCAAATTCAAAAGACATATGCACTGTTCAAGCATTCATTCATAAGACAGAGAGCATTGCCACCACATATAAATAATTAGAATTTATCTTATTAAAAACTCGAAAAAATATTGCCTCTTATTCTAAAGAAATTCTTCTATTTTATTCATGTTTAATGATGATGATAAAATTAAATTATAGCTTAATTGAGGATAAAATCAAAAATATAGATACTAATTACTACTATATGACTCCTAAGGTAAAACTAAAATAAAAACAGTTATCACAGAGTTAAGGCTAAGATTGGAATTTAACAACCTTTGTTCTGGGAACTGGATGTTCCTCTAATTTGCGGGGTGCTTGGTCCTTCAAGAGATAATTTCTGGCGCTTTAATTCCCTCAAATCACGCCCTTGCTCCTCTTGTTCTTTAAGCAAATAGCAAAGAATGCTACTTTGTTCCTTCTGTTCTTTCTGTATTTGTTCCATAGCTTCTTGCATCTTGGTAATAGATGTTTCAAGATACTCCCAGTATTCAGATTGAGGGATTTCTGGGAGAATTTTCTGTGTTCTCTTCTTGATGGGGTCATCCTGTGATTGTTATTTTTCCATTGATGCTTTGGTGATTGGCCGCTGAACTGAGATATACTCAGTTATTCCCATCCTTACTCCAGCGTCCTTGCAGAGCATAGAAATCAAGCTTGGATAAGCCAACCTGGCATCTTTGGAATTTTTGTTTGCAATTTTGTAGAATTCAGTTGAAATCAGTTGATGAACTTCCACTTCTTTTCCCATCATGATGCAATTGATCATCACTGCTTTTCTGATAGTGACTTCAGAACGGTTGCTAGTGGGCAGCAGAGAATGCCCAATGAAGTCCAGCCATCCTCTGGCGACTGGTTTGAGATCTTCTCTTTTGAGTTGATTTGGGACACCCTTTGTGCTGGTGGTCCACCTAGCTCCAGGGATACATATATCCTCTAGAATCTTATCCAGGCCCTTGTTTGTTCTCATCATTCTCCTATTGAAGGAGTCTGGATCATCTTTCAGCTGAGGTAGCTTTAAGATCTCCCTGATCTTGTCAGGGTGGGTATGAACAATCTTTTCTCTGACCAAGGTCCGATAGTCATAGATAGCAGATCCAGATAGTCTTTGCCTGTCTGTATGCCACAAATTAGCATAGAACTCCTGGACCATATTCCTTCCCACTTTCGTTTCAGGATTGGCTAGGATCTCCCAGTTCCTTATTCGGATTTGCTCCTGGATCTCCGGATATTCGTCTTCTTTCAGATCGAATCTAACTTCCGGGATCACTGATCTTAGACCCATTATTTTGTAATAATGGTCTGAATGTTCTTTAGTTAAGAACTTCCCTTGATTCCAAAGTGATTTTGGAACACTCTCTTTCTTGCCTCTTGGAGTGGGTTATTTTCCTTTAGGAGCCATGATCTTAGTGGGTATGGTTCAGTGATCATGGATAAACACACCAAACTTAGAGGTTTGCTTGTCCTCAAGCAAAAGAAAAGAAAGGAGAGGGATAGAAGGAGAGCTAGTGTAGGATGGTGGATGAGAGGAAGGAGGCCGAATGGGTTTTTAAAAGGGAGGGGGGTTTTCGAAAATAGGGAGAAAGATAAGATAGAAGATATGATTTTTTAAAAAATAAGTATGATAAGAAAAGATATGATTTAAAATTGAAAAGATATGAAAGATATTTGAAAGAAGATAAAATTGGATTTTTGAAAAAGATAATATGGAGATTTGAAAAGATATTGATTAGTTGAAAAGATTTTTGAATGAAAAGAGATAGATTTGTTTTGAAAATTTTGCAAAAGAGTTGAATTGGATTGAAAAAAAAAAGGATTTGTGCTTATGGATTAAGATACATTTAATATTTTTAGAGAAGGATTTTTAGAAATTAGGGATTTTAGAAATCAGGGTTCTTAACATGTTTATGCAAGAAATCATGAATTGAAACATGAAAATTGAGGTTAGAATGAAAAACATGAAGAAAAAATGAATTTACCTCCTCCCCACCATCCTGGCGTTTGAACGCCCAAACGCTGCATGTTTTGGGCGTTCAACGCCCAGTGGATGCTTCTTTTGGGCATTGAACGCCCAAAACAGACTTTTACTGGCGTTTTCTTGCCAGTGAGCTCTTTTTCTCTATTTTGTGTGCAGAATCCTTCTGTAACCCTGTGAACTTATACAATTGACTCTTTACCTTAGTATCAGTGAACTTTATATAAACAAATAAAATCAAGAATAGGGCAAAATGCTTAGAGGAAGTGATGCCCCATGGCTGGGTTGCCTCCCAGCAAGCGCTTCTTTATTGTCTTTAGCTGGACCTTGCTGAGCTTTTAATCTAGCTTCAGCCTTGAGCACTCTTGCTCAACATTGCCTTCAAGATAGTGCTTGATTCACTGTCCATTAACAATGAACTTCTTATCAGAATCAATATCTTGAAGCTCCACATAACCATATGGTGATACACTTGTAATCACATATGGTCCCCTCCACCGGGATTTCAGTTTCCTGGGGAATAGCCTGAGTCTAGAGTTAAACAACAGAACCTTCTGTCCTGGTTCAAAGATTCTAGATGACAACTTTCTGTCATGCCACTTTTTTGATTCCTCTTTATAAAGCTTGGCATTTTCGAAAGCAGTGAATCTGAATTCCTCTAGCTCATTTAGCTGGAGCAATCTTTTTTCTCCAGCTAATTTGGCATCAAAGTTTAGGAACCTGGTTGCCCAGTAGGCTTTATGTTCCAGTTCCACGGGCAGGTGGCATGCCTTACCATACACAAGTTGGTATGGAGAGTGGTGCACGAATTGTGATGGGATCATCCTGTGCTTGTTGTTTTTCCATTGATGCTTTGGTGATTGACTTTTCAATTAGGATATATTCGGTTATTCCCATCTTGACTCCAGCGTCCTTGCAGAGCATAGAAATCACGCTTGGATAAGCCAACCTGGCCTCTTTTGAATTTTTGTTAGCAATCTTATAGAGCTCAGTTGAAATTAGCTGATGAACCTCCAGTTCCTTTCTCATCATGATGCAATGAATCATCACTGCTCTTTTAACTGTGACTTCAGAACGGTTGCTAGTGGGCAACAGAGAACGCCCAATGAAGTCCAGCCATCCTCTGGCAACTGGTTTGAGATCCTCCCTCTTGAGTTGATTTGGGACGCCCTTTGTGTTGGTGGTCCACCTGGCTCCAGGGATACATATGTCCTCTAGAATCTTATCCAGGCCAATGTCTGCTCTCATCATCCTCCTGTTGAAGGAGTCTGGATCATCCTTTAGCTGAGGTAGCTTTAATATCTCTCTAATCTTGTCAGCGGTGGTATGAACAATCTTTCCCCTGACCATGGTCCGAAATTCGTAGCAGGCAGTTCCAGATAGTCTTTGCTTGTTAGTCTGCCACATATTAGCATAGAACTCCTGGACCATGTTCCCTCCTATTTTCGTTTCAGGATTAGCTAGGACTTCCCAGTTCCTGATTTGAATTTGCTCCTGGATCTCCGGATATTCATCTTCTTTCAGATCGAATCTAACTTCCGGGATCACTGATCTCAGACCCATTACTTTAAGATAATGGTCTGAATGTTCTTTAGATAAGAACTTCCCTTGATTCCAAAGTGGTTTTGGAACGCTCTCTTTCTTGCCTCTTGGAGTGGATTGTTTTCCTTTAGGAGCCATGATCTTAGTGATCTCGGAAAAACACACCAAACTTAGAGGTTTTCTTGTCCTCAAGCAAAAGAAAAGAAATGAGAGGGATAGAAGGAGATCGAGATGCACTTGTTGATGGAGGAGGGGGGAGGCCGAACCCAATTTTAAAGGGGTGGGGGGGTGGCTTTTCGAAAAAATGGAAGAGATAAGATAAAAAGGTTGAGTTGAAAAAGATAGAAGATAGAGTTTAATTTTGAAAAGATAGGATAGATTTTTGAAAAAGATAAATCTGGATTTTGAAAAAGATAATATAAAAAAAAAGATATTGAAAAAATTTTAGAGTGAAAAAGATAGATTTGTTTTTGGAAAAGATTTGAAAAGAGTTGGATTGAATTTGCAAAGAGGGTGTGTGCTTATGAATTAAGATACATTTGATATTTTGAAAGTAGGATTTTTAGAAATCAGGGTTCTTGACATGTTTATGTAAATAAAATCATGTATTGAATCATAAAATTTTAAATTAGAATGGAAATACGTGTGGGATAAATGGATTTGGATCCTCCCTGTCTTCCTGGCGTTTGAACGCCCAAACACTGCTTGTTTTGGGCGTTCAACGCCCAAATGCTGATCTCCTGGGCGTTCAGCGCCCAGTTGCTGCCATTACTGGCGTTCAACGCCCAGTGGGTGGCCATTTCTGGC
>NC_029791.2:32045014-32047008 GCF_000816755.2 Arachis ipaensis
TGTTTTCTCTTGATCCTGGGGATCCACTGCAATCTGGTTATAGCCTGAATAGCCATCCAAAAAGCAGTAATAATCATGACCTGCTAGTCTCTCTAGCATTTGGTCTATGAATGGTAAAGGAAAATGATCCTTTCTGGTGGCTGTATTGAGCCTTCTGTAGTCAATACACATGCGCCACCCTATAACTGTTCTTGTAGGAACCAATTCATTTTTTTCATTATGAATCACTGTCATGCCTCCCTTTTTTGGGACGACTTGAACAGGGCTCACCCAGGGGCTATCAGAAATGGGATAAATAATCCCAGCCTCTAGTAATTTGGTGACCTCTTTCTGCACCACTTCCTTCATGGCTGGATTTAGCTGCCTCTGTGGTTGAACCACTGATTTAGCTGGGCTTATGCCCTTAAGGTCACCTATGGACCACCCAAGAGCTGTCTTGTGTGTCCTTAGCACTTGAATAAGTGCTTCCTCTTCCTGTGAATTTAAAGTAAAATCGGATCCAACCTTAAAAACTGCGGATATTGGATCCGATCCGATCCGATGATTTTAGTGCGGATCGGATCAAAATTTTGGCCATATCCGATCCGATCCGATCCGCGTGCAGCCCTAACCTTGTGGCGAATCCCATACCGGACCATGGCAGAGTAAAGCTGTTTGTTGCAGAAGTGAGTGCCCCCATCACTGATCAGTACCCTGGGGACACCAAACCTGCTGAATATATGTTTCTGGAGGAATTTTAGCACTGTTTTAGTATCATTGGTGGGTGTGGCAATGGCCTCAACCAATTTTGATACATAGCAACTGCCACCAGAATATAAGTGTTTGAGTATGATGGTGGGAAAGGCCCCATGAAATCAATACCCCATACATCAAACAACTCAATCTCCAAGATTCCTTGTTGAGGCATGGCGTAACTATGAGGCAAATTACCAGCTCTCTGGCAACCGTCACAGTTACGTACAAACTCTCTGGAATCTCTGTAGAGTGTAGGCCAGTAGAAGCCACATTGGAGGACCTTGGTGGCTGTTCGCTCACCTCCGAAATGACCTCCATATTGTGACCCATGGCAGTGCCATAAGATCCTTTGTGCTTCTTCTTTAGAAACACACCTACGGATTATGCCATCTGCACATCTCTTAAAGAGACAGGGTTCATCCCACAAGTAGTACTTTGCATCAGTAATTAATTTTTTCTTTTATTGCCTGCTGTACTCCTTGGGAATGAACCTTGCAGCTTTGTAGCTTGCGATGTCTGCAAACCATGGTGTTTCCTGAATGGCAAACAAATGCTCATCAGGAAAGGTCTCAGAGATTTCAAGAGAGGGGAATGACGTCCCTTCTATAGGCTCTATCCGGGACAAATGGTCAGCCACTTGGATCTCTGTCCCTTTTCTGTCTCTTATTTCTATTTCAAACTCTTGCAGAAGCAACACCCATCTTATGAGTCTGGGTTTTGAATCTTGCTTTGTGAGTAGATATTTAAGAGCAGCATGATCTGTGTACACAATCACTTTTGATCCTACTAAGTATGATCTAAACTTGTCAATGACATAAACCACTGCAAGCAATTCTTTTTCTGTGGTTGTGTAATTTTTCTGGGCATTATTCAAAACATGGCTAGCATAATAAATGACATGCAGAAGCTTGTCATGCCTCTGCCCCAGTACTGCACCAATGGCGTGATCACTGGCATCACACATTAGCTCAAATGGTAATGTCCAGTCTGGTGCAGAAATAACTGGTGCTGTGACCAGCTTGGCTTTCAGCGTTTCAAACGCCTGCAGACACCCTGTGTCAAACACAAATGGCATGTCAGCAGCTAGCAGATTACTCAGAGGTTTTGCAATTTTTGAAAAATCCTTTATAAACCTCCTATAGAATCCTGCATGCCCCAGAAGGCTTCTTATTGCCTTAACATTGGCAGGTGGTGGTAATTTTTCAATTACCTCTATTTTTGCTTGATCCACCTCTATCCCCTTGTTTGAAATTTTATAA
>NC_029791.2:32047090-32047265 GCF_000816755.2 Arachis ipaensis
GTTAGAAGCTGGAGTGACGTTAGACGCCAGCTCCTCATCTGTTCCTGGCGTTTGAACGCCAGAACTGTGCTTCTTTTGGGCTTTCAACGCCAGATCCTTGCTTGTTTCTGGCGTTGAACGCCAGTTCTGAGCATGGTCTAGGCGTTCAGCGCCAGCCTTCCACCCAATTTTTGGC
>NC_029791.2:32047300-32077143 GCF_000816755.2 Arachis ipaensis
ATCAATCTAGCTTATACCACGAAGATTCTGATTAAGAGATCTAAGAGATATTCATTCATTCTATGGTGGAACGTAAGTGGTTGTCAGGCACGTGTTCGTGGAGGAATGATGATGATTGTCACGCTCATCACATTCAGATTGAAGTGCGAATGGATATCTTAGATAGGAACATGCATGTTTGAATGGAAAACAGAAATACTTGCATTAATTCATCAAGGCACAGCAGAGCTCCTCACCCCCAACAATGGAGTTTAGAGACTCATGCCGTCAAAAGGTATAAAGTTCAGATCTAAAATGTCATGAGATACAAAACAAGTCTCTAAATGTTGTTTAAATACTAGACTAGTAAACTAGGTTTACAGTAAATGAGTAAACGATGATGGATGGTGCAGAAATCCACTTCTGGGGCCCACTTGGTGTGTGCTGGGGCTGAGACTTAAGCTAATCACGTGCATAGAGCTGTTTTGGGCGTTCAACGCCAGCTTTGGATCCTTTTCTGGCGTTGAACTCCACTTTGTAACTTGTTTTTGGCGCTGGACGCCAGACAGCAGCATGGAACTGGCGTGAACGCCAGTTTACATCATCTATCCTTGAGCAAAGTATGAATTATTATATATTGCTGGAAAGCTCTGGATGTCTACTTTCCAACGCAAATGGAAGCGCGCTATTTGGAGTTCTGTAGCTCCAGAAAATCCATTTTGAGTGCAGGGAGGTCAGAATCCAACAGCATCAGCAGTCCTTTTTCAGCCTGAATCAGATTTTTGCTCAGCTCCCTCAATTTCAGCCAGAAAATACCTAAAATCACAGAAAAACACACAAACTCTTTGTAAAGTCTAGAAATATGAATTTTTCCTAGAAACTACTAAAAATAAACTAAAAACTAACTAAAACACACTAAAAACTATATGAAATTAACCCCAAAAGCGTATAAAATATCCGCTCATCAGCTTTACTCTTCCATGTTCTTTGCTTTGTTTAATTTTACCATTGGAATATTCTTAGGATTATTTAATACAAGGATCACTTTTATTTTTAATTGACTATTTTAATTTTTATTTACAATGTCTTTCTTTAATTCCTTTTCATATGCTATGAATTTTACCTTTACAATGAGTGAGTAGTTCCCTAACTTGATGGGGAATTGATTGAAAGGAACCCTTGAGTTGGAAGGCTTGAAAGAAAAATTGTAATTGGGTTTATGGTTGGATTGACTCCTAATCACTAACACCAATCCCTTTTAATTAAGTGGATTGCAACTTGTGAGCGGACGTAGCATTCCAACTTGTTTGACTTTCCTTCACCTAGTGAAGGATAACTAAACAGGACAACCTTCAATTGTCAATTAATCCTGAGAGCATTCCAACAATAATAGGGATTCCAACTAATCAATTCCCAGTCAAGGCTTTTATTTACATTATTCAAATTCACCAATTTAATTTCTTGTTTGCTCAATTCAACCCTTTTTGAAAATTTCTGATTAATAAAATAGCACACTTTTCTGCAACTCGTTGGGAGACGACCTGGGATTCATACTCCCAGTATTTTAAATTTCAATTTTCTGTGACACCTTTCTAAATTGAGCGGTGGATTTCTGGCGAGTTAAGAACTATACTTGCAACGTATATATTTTAACCATTTTTAATTTGCCAATTTTTGCTCGCATCATGGTTTCTGTCGACCTTTAGATGAATCGGATTTTCATCTTTATTGGTCTTTTATCGTGATCGTGCAGTGAATCTGTTTTTCACTTTCTGCCGATTTGTTGCTTTATAATCGGACGATGAATGCTTCAGATTAATGCGTCTTGAGAATTTGTAGAATATCTAAAATATTTTTTATTCAAAAGAAAGCGCAAATATATACATGTTGGAGTTTTTCATCCTTTTAAGTCGGATAATATCTGGATCTCAACTTGGTGCCTCATTAAAAAACCTTTTCAGGAAAAAGAGTGCATCCTATGATGAGATCTTTTACCTTTTCTAGCTATAGTACCTTCTTAGGTTGCAGGCGTGCCACGATCTGGGAAGCTCTCGTCCATCGAGTTCGGACAGTCTGTAGTAGCCCTTCCCAAGTACTTCTATGACTCAGTAGGGTCCTTTCCAGTTTGCTACCAATTTCCTTCTCCGGGTCGAGTTGTTCCAATATCATTTCGGATTAGGATGAGATCATTCTCCGCGAAACCTCTTTGCACTACCTTTTGATTATATCTTGAAGCCATTCGGCATTTTAGCGCTTCTTCCTTGATCCGAGCTCTTTCTTGGATTTCCGGAAGTAGGTCGAGTTTTTCTCTTTGAAGTTGCGAGTTGGCTTCTTCATTGTAGTGGACTACTCTAGGCGACCCATCCTCGACCTCTACTGGGATTATTGCCTCCACTCCGTACGCTAATCGGAACGATGATTCGTTTGTGGTGGAATGTGGCGTGGTTCGATATGCTCATAGGACCTGTGGAAGTTCTTCAGCCCAAGCTCCCTTCGCATCTTGCAGTCTCCGTTTCAACCCTGCCAATATGACTTTGTTGGCAGCTTCAGCTTGCCCATTGGCTTGAGGATATTCGACAGAGGTGAACTGGTGCTTTATGTTCAAGCCGGCTACTAATTTCCTGAAGCCTGCATCTGTGAATTGAGTGCCATTGTCTATGGTGATGGAGTATGGAACCCCAAACCTTGTGACAATGTTCCTATATAGGAATTTCCGGCTTCTTTGAGCAGTGGCATTGGCTAGGGGCTCTGCCTCAATCCACTTTGTGAAATAGTCTACTCCGACTATGAGGAATTTGACTTGTCCTGATCCCTGGGGAAAGGGTCCGAGAAGATCGAGTCCCCATTTTGCAAATGGCCAAGGA
Source organism: Arachis ipaensis (assembly GCF_000816755.2). NCBI lineage: Eukaryota > Viridiplantae > Streptophyta > Magnoliopsida > Fabales > Fabaceae > Arachis > Arachis ipaensis. The sequence continues at coordinate 32,050,144 of NC_029791.2, forward strand.
AAAGTTACGCTGATGAGTTCTTCTGGCGGGGCGATGTGAAAGTTGGCATATTTCTGGCATGGGGTACATGTCTTTACAAATTCTGTAGCTTTCTTTTGTAGAGTTGGCCAGTAAAATCCCGCTCGAAGTACCTTTTTGGTGAGAGCTTGTGCCTCGAGATGATTGCCATAAATACCGCTGTGTACTTCCTCTAAAACTTCCCTTGTGTTAGAGGTCGGCACACATTTTAACAATGGTATTGAAATCCCTCTTTTGTATAGGGTGTTGTTTATGATGGTGTAGTACCGAGCCTCCCGTTTTAACCTCTTTGCTTCCTTCTCATTTGTGGGGAGTGTTTCTTTTTTGAGGTAATTAATTATGGGGGTCATCCATCCTTGATCCTGACTTGTTATAGTTAGGACTTTTTCTGCTTCCGAGATTGACGGGTTCTGTAGCATTTCCTGGATGAGGCTTCTATTTTTACCCCCTGGTTTGGTGCTGGCTAGCTTTGAGAGTGTATCAGCTCGGGCATTTTGTTCGCGGGGTATGTGGCAGATCCTATATTCCCCGAGTTGTCCGAGCTGTTCTTTGGTTATATTCAAATACTTTTTCATGGTGGGATCTTTGGCTTGGTAACTTCCTGTTATCTGTGAGGTGACTACTTGTGAGTCGCTGAAGATGTTGAGTTTTTGAGCTCCAACCTCCTTAGCCAGCTTCAAACCAGCTAGTAACGCTTCATATTCTGCCTGGTTGTTTGAGGCCGGGAACCCAAATTTGAGGGAAAGCTCAACTTGGGTTCCTTGGTTGCTTTCTATTATCACACCTGCACCGCTTCCAGTCTTATTTGATGACCCGTCCATGTAGAGATTCTATTCTGTGGGGGGTTTCCAGGGTATCTGTGAATTCTGCAATGAAGTCGGCCAAGTATTGTGATTTGATGGCTGTCCGAGCTTCGTATTGGAGGTCAAACTCGGATAACTCGACTGCCCATTGTAAAATTCTGTCTGCTAGATCTGTTTTCTGCAGTATCCCCTTTATGGGCTGGTCGGTCCGAACCTTAATGGTGTGGGCCTGGAAGTATGGGCAAAGTCGTCGAGATGTCAGTATGAGAGTGTAGGCGAACTTTTCTATTTTTTGGTAGTTCAGCTTGGATCCCTGCAGCGCTTTACTGATGAATTATACAGGCTGTTGCCCTTTGTCGTCCTCTCGAACCAGTGCTGAGGCTACTGCCTGACTTTCTACTGCAAGGTATAATACGAGTGGTTCTTCCTCTTGTGGTCGAGTTAGGAAAGGCGGTCGTCCCAGGAAGTTTTTGAAATCTTGGAAGGCTTGCTCGCATTCTGTTGTCCATTCGAACTTCTTTCCTTTCTTTAAAGTGGCATAGAAGGGGAGAGATCTTATTGCTAATCCTGCTAAGAATCTGGATAAGGCTGCCAATCTCCCGTTGAGTTGTTATACCTCTCTGACACAAGTCGGGCTCTTCATGTTGAGTATAGCCTGGCATTTGTCTGGATTTGCTTCAATTCCTCTTTGTGTGAGCATGAAACCTAAGAATTTGACCGCTTCTACTGCAAAGGTGCACTTTGTGGGGTTGAGTCGCATGTCTTGCTTCCTTATAGTGTCGAACACTTGGGCCAGGTCAGACAATAATGTTTCTTCGCTTTGTGTCTTTATTAACATGTCGTCCATGTAGACTTCCATGATTTTTCTGATATGATCTGAAAAGACTTTATTCATTAGTCTTTGATAAGTAGCTCCCGCATTCTTGAGGCCGAAAGTCATCACAATATAGTAGTAATTTGCTTTTGGCGTTAAAAATGAGGTCTTTTCTTGATCTGGTGGATACATGAGAATTTGGTTGTATCCGGAATATGCATCCATAAACGAGAGGTATCTATATCTGGAGGAAGCATCTACCAGGGCGTCGATACTTGGGAGTGGGTAAGGATCTTTTGGGCAAGCTTTGTTGAGGTCGGTGTAGTCGGTGCACATTCGCCACTTCCCATTTGATTTTTTCACGAAGACGACGTTAGCTAGCCATAGTGGGTGCTTGACTTCTCTTATGAATCCTACCTCCAGTAGTGCTTGTACCTGTTCTTCCACAGCTTGGGATCGTTCTGGCCCAAGTTTTCTTCGTCTCTGCTGTACCGGCCGAGATCCTGGATAGACCGCCAACTTGTGACTCAGTAGCTTGGGGTCTATGCCTGGCATGTCTGCAGCTTTCCATGCGAAGAGATCGATATTATCTCGTAAGAACTATACTAGTAATTCTTTTGCGTCTCCCTTCAGGATCGTGCCAATATTAGTTGTTTTGTCCGAGGTATCTCCGATCTGAACTTTCTCTATTTCTTCTTCAGGTTGTGGACGGAGTTCTTAACATCTCTGAACTCCACCAAGCTCAATTGTATGGAACTCTTCTCCTCTACCTCTGAGATTTAGACTTTCGTTATAACAGCGACGTGCCATCTTTTGATCTGCTTTTATCGTAGCTATCCCTTCTGTAGTTGGGAATTTCATGCATAGATGTGGAGTCGAGACTATTGCGCCGAGTTGATTTAGTGTTGTCCGACCTATTAGGGCATTGTAGTCTGAACTCACGTTGACCACGATGTAGTCTATCTTGAGTGCTCTGGATTGGTTCCCTTTTTCGAAGGTTGTATGTAGTGACACGTATCCCAGTGGTTGTACTGTGGTATCGCCCAGTCCGAACAGGCTGTTCGGGTATGCTCTAAGCTCCTTTTCTTCTAAGCCAAGCTTGTCGAAGGCAGTTTTGAATAAGATATCGGCGGAGCTCCCTTGGTCTATTAATGTGCGGTGGAGATTGGCGTTCGCCAGTATGATGGTGATGACCATGGGATCGTCGTGTCCTGAGATGACACCTGATGTGTCTTCTTTGGTGAATGTGATTGTAGGGATGTCAGGTGCTTCCTCCTTTCCTTCGACATGATATACTTCTTTGAGATATCTTTTGCGGGATGATTTGGAGATTCCACCTCCTGCAAATCCTCCGTGCATCATATGGACATGTCTTTCTGGTATACGAGGTGATCGCTCAGCTCGTCCGACATCTTCATCTCTTCGTCTTTTTCTTTGTTCATCATCTCGGGTGGCTAGATACCGATTTAGTTTTCCTTCCCTTACTAACTTTTCTATGATGTTTTTTAAGTCGAAGCACTCGTTGGTGGAATGTCCTCGGACCCGATGATATTCGCAGTATTCGTTCCGATTTTCTCCTCCTCTTTTGCCTTTGAGTGGTCGAGCTGGGGGTATCTTTTCTGTGTTACAGACTTCTTTGTAAATATCCACAAGGGACACCCGAAGAGGGGTGTAATTATGATACTTTTTTATTTTTTCGCCCGTTCGATCTTCCTTCTTCTTGGATTCTTTATCTTTATCTCGGTAGGTGAAACCGAATTTCGAGGCTTCTCCCAGTCGGGAATTTTCTTCCATGTTGATGTACTTCTCTGCCCACTCTTGTACCTCATCTAGGGATGTGGGATATTTCTTTGATATAGATTGGCTGAAAGGTCCTTCTCGTAGGCCATTGATGAGGCCCATGACGGCTGCCTCTGTTGGTAAGCTTTGTATGTCTAGGCACGTTTTGTTGAATCTTTCCATGTAGTTGCGAAGACTTTCCCGATCTCCTTGCTTGATACCTAGTAGACTGGGGGCGTGCTTAGCCTTGTCTTTCTGGATGGAGAATCTGGCCAGGAATTTTTCGGCCAGGTCGTCAAAGTTGGAGATGGACTTTGAAGGTAGGTTGTCGAACCATCTGATTGCTGTCTTCGTGAGAGTCGTTGGAAAAGCTTTGCAGCGAACGGCGTCTAAGGCGTCGGTAAAGTACATTTTGCTTCTGAAGTTGCTAAGGTGATGGTTGGGATCTGTAGTTCCATCATACAAAGTCATATCCGGAAGTTTGAAGTCTTTAGGGATTTTAGTCTTCATGATTTCCCTAGTGAATGGATCTTGATCTTTGTGAGAGTTGTCTTCAGGGGTGGTCCGGGTAGTCTTTGCTTTGAGATCGGCTTCAAGTTGTAGAAGTTTATCTTCTAATTCTCGACGTCACCTTACCTCTTTTTGTAGATCCTTGCTGACTTCTTGTTGGTACTGGCTTTCTTTTTCGAGTTGCTTTAGGCGATCTTGAAGTGCTTCTATTACTCCCGGATGTGATGAGTTTTTGTCTCCGTTAGATTCCGGAGTGTCCTTTGGTGTGGCACCCGTGTTTTTGTGCGACGTTCTGTCCTCTAAATCTGAGTTGTGGTCGTTATCCTGTTCGTCCGCCATGGTGATGAGATGACTTCCAGGTTCCCCGGCAATGGCGCCAATGTTCTGAGGGTTACCTGAAACTGTAGGTCGATCTCGGATGAGATCTTCTGTACTGGTCGGAGATGACGTGTCCGGCTGGCTGGTGGCGGCTGGAGCTGTTGTGTCCGACTCGTTGGACTGGCTGCACTTCTGATCCTTGGTCACCGGAGGATGGGAGGTACTTGCAAGAGACTCCGATGCTTAAGTTAGCACGGGTATTAAGCAGATTTATTGTAGAATCAGAGTGAGTTATACCTGGGTGCTCCAGTGTATTTATAATAGTGTGGACTGACCTTTCTGATAAGATAAGTTAATTATCTTATCTTATCTTATCTTTTTTTGGGTGAAGTCAGCTTATCTTCAAGGGAACCGCCTTTATCTCTATAGGCTTGGATTGCCTTTAGATTTGGGTTGTGTTCCTCTATTTGGGCCCTTTATTGGGCTTTCCTGTCACTTTGGCCGACATCTTTGAGAAGAGGTCAGGCAGCCTGACCTGAAGAGGTCGGTTGCTTTGTCACCAATCATCCCAGGTCGGATAACTCGACCCAGGGTATGAACAATAAGCGATATCTGAATTTTTCTTGTATGTTGATAATCTTTGATGTTATGACTAAATTTTGAGTTGCTTGTGATCCTTTTGTTTCAAATTAAGAATTTTGAAAACTGTTATTCAATTTTTCAAGGAGAAGAACTTTGTGATAAACATATAATGGAGTGTTATTGTTGTTTGGCGAACTGGTGATTTTATCTGTTTAGGGATAGAGAATTATTTGGGTGACTAGTTAGATGGATCGAAGATCTTTTCAATTTAGAAGTTTGTTTGAATTTTTCTGATTTAATTATCTGGGTTTATTATAGTATTGTGTTGTTGGACATGGTTTTTCTGTCATGGAATTATTGTGATTATGTTCTATGATTTTTCTATTGTTGCTGAATTCTGATGATTTTTGCAAAATATGATGTTTGTGAAAGAAGTTTGTTATTTCAAGAGATTTTTATGAAATATATGATACTTGAATGGAGAGATTAAGGCTTTTGAAATGATGACAACAAATTAAGGAGTATATTCAGCAGCTACTGGATTTTCAGGAACAATTTGTGTGGCTATATTGAATAAGGGGTTATTTGAATTTTAGATGATTGCTTCTAATTGTATGCTTCTATTATATATGGTCCTGATTGAACATTGTTTTATTTTCTCCTTGCTAGTTTGATGTTTATGGAGTTATATATCTGAAATGTGTTCAAGAAAAATGATTTCGTACACAAACAAGGAAAAATAGATTGATAGAAATATGGTCAGTTCCAAAATAGCATGTTTCAAGTTCTCTTTGGGTGTAGGTGCAAAAAAAAAAAGACATTGTTCCTAAATTCATACACGTTCCTACCTTTGGATTATATATAAGTATGAACTGTTATTTGTTAATGTGCATGAAAAAAAAAGAGGTGAGAGCTAACTTGGCAGAGACTTAAATTGAGGAACAAGGAGATAAATTATTTAATTTTTGGATGCTTACATATATTGTTTTATTGGTTCACACAATTTTCTATCTATTTAATGGGATCCTTTTCATATTATTTAGATGGAAGTAAATATCAAAAGGCTTTTTATTATACTACCTTTATACTTTTCAAGTTTATCATTAGTTAGATTAAGAAACTTTTTTTCGTGATCATGTCGAAATGACTTCGTACTTTTAAGTGAATTTTTATGATCATGTTCATGATTTTGAAATTGAAAGTCGAAATAATTTTATTGGTCTGATTTTAGAAGTGCACACCACATCTGATGTGTTTGTGTCTGTGTCTTTTAATAATTATGTGCTATGCTTTGATTTCATTATTGCAACAGTGGATTACATTTAGACGTGAATGCCTTACTAAAGGGTAGCTCAAACAACATATTTTATGCGTATTATCATGACAAAAATTTTGTTTATGTATGGATGAGGGTGTGTTAGAATCAGCTCTTATAATTTTATTTGTTTTGGTGATATTTGTCTTTTATTCTTTTGGTGATGAACTTTGCTTTTTGGCTAAGATTTGAAACTCAAAAATTTTCTTAACCTTTGCTTTTTTTTTTTTTTGAAAATTCCTCTATTTTCAACTATTGTCATTATTCTCAGAGATTTGGAGAGATTGATTTTCTGGGTTTCGTGAGATTGAGATTGTAGGTCTTAGATATTGGAAAGAAATTCTGGCGATTTCATATGGAAAAGATTGGATATCTAATTTCTTAAAGTTGAACAAATTCTTTCTATGAGTTTTTCTCCTTATTATATTCACGGAGTATTATAAAGTAGGCATTGTAAAAAAAATTTGATTTTTTAATTTTAGGACAACTTTGGTGCTTGTTTGCAATGTATGAAGATTGTGGATGTCTAAACTCTAAAGAAACCGATGGGTTCATTTTGAGTCAATGGGTTTAGTCTTGAGTTATTTCATTATAACTTGTTGACTTGAAAAATTATGGGTATGGATTGATCATAACTTGAGTGTGGAGGCATAAAATTGTTAATATTTTCTTTTCTTTTCATGTGTTTTCTATTTTTAGTTGGTTCATTTATTTTAGATTTTTTTTATGTTACCTTTGCTCATTCTAAATATTTTCTTTATTGTTATACTTTGATTGATTGTGTTTGTATATTTTGTTTTGTTATTGTTGTTGATGTTTAAAAGTAAAAATTTTTAGGTGATACCATTTTTTATATACTAGTTTCTAATTTTTGGTGTAACATCTGTGTCCTTTTTTCTAATCTGCTCTTTCAATTATTTCCAATACTCATCATTTTGACATTTTTAGAGTCTTGACAATGTTAATGAAGAATATTATGAAGCTTTTTCGATGATTTCAACATTTACTTATGCCCTAAAACTTTTTATGCTATGATGATATTATTGTGCTGGACTTTATTTTGTTTTGTTTGTTTTCTAGTTTTGTTGGGAAAAAAATCTATATTCTATCTAGCGTTGTCACATCTTGTGGTCTGATTATTGAGTATGGTGCATACAAAGGGGTAGAATTTATAACCTGCAAGGAATAGTTCTTCTAAACTCCTTCGTTTCTTTATCCAAGTAATGGTAATTGTTATGTTTGGAAACATTAGGTGTTCTTCTTGGGATAGTTTGTGTTGAAGTATGTGCTATAATCGTGCCACGTGATTTGACGTATCGTTCCGTCTTCTATATTTCGTATCGGGAGTTCCTTGTTTCAATTCTTGTTGAAATGAAATTTGATTATTTTATTTCATGTCCTACATCTTATGCATATCTCAATCTGATCGTGCTTTTGGCTATACCATATATTCTCGACAACACAGGTGCTGACATTCCATTCCTTTACGTGAACTATGTAACTCCTTGATGTAATTTGAAATTGCTTTACTATGTTACATCATATCTTCTAGTATTATCTTGGAATTTTTGTTCCAGATCTTCTTTGGAAAAAGTTTTTTTGATTTGATTCTTCTCTTGCCTGATCGTGTCCTTAATCATCCTTTTAAATCTTTGTAAAAATAGCCATTGATTTTGGTTAACCTCTTTTTGTGAACTTTGTACTTCTTTGATTCAACCTGAACTTATTTTGACCTAATATATTATATTTTCTTTAATTGTTACTATTAAAGTTTCTTGATTCAGATTTCCTTGTTAAGATGTGATTGACTCTTTCTGGCACACTTAATTATTTCTATACAGCATTGCTTAATTACAATCTTAAGCATCCTTCTACATTCGTGCAAACACCATCTGTGATGTTTGCTCTTCTCTTCCCAGGTTTTGTGTCCTTTTAAGTAAACCTAAGCTTGTTTCGGTCTCGTGTGATTCCTAGATATAGTAAGCGATACGTTAGTTTGTTAGGACACAACTTATTGATGTTGAAGTTTAGAAAGTCATAATTCTAAGGCTTGACGTAAGACCGGTTACTACCAAGCAGATGTACACCAGAACCAAGAGATTATGAAGTAAATGTGTATTTTGAGGAGATTGACAAACTAAGTGAAAAGTACTATGTATATCTAAGTTGTCAAGGGAACAAGAGTAGGTGAATGCTAATCACATCGTTTTAACAGAAACATATCTTGTAACTTCTGCACCTCGTTATAATTCTTTCTCATGTTTGGCAAAGTGCTAAAACCATGTAAAGTTTTGCAGATTATACCAATTTTTGAATTTTCGAAGGCGAAAATTTTGTAAGGAGGGTAGAATGTAAAATCTCTACAATACCCTTACTCTCCTTTTTCCCAAACCAAACCTTAACCCTAATCTCAAAATAAATCTCACACCCTCCCTCTTACACACATACACACACACAATTCAGAGAAAGAGGGAGAAGTAACGGAAGCAAAGAAAAGAGAAAGGGGAGAGTGAGGGAACGGAGAAGAGAAGAGAAGGAGGCTGTCCACCGTCACTGCCGTCGCCTTGGAGTACGCCGGCGTCGCGCCTCACCGCCGTGGAGCCGCCATCCCACGTGTCGCCACCGGCGCTGACGAAGAGGGGAGAGAGTGAGACGTTGAGGCAGAGAGCTGCCACTGCGGGAAACGCGATGGAGGAGAGGACGTCACCAGCTCTATCACGCTTGGTTGCTGCCTAGCATGCCATCGGAGACCGCCGTTCCCTCACCACTGCTGCGTCGCCGTTGATAAAGCTGTTGCCACCACCGTGAGCCGCGAATAGAGGAGGGAGAAGGAGGCGAGTTCGTGAGGGAGAAGAAGCAGCGTTGCCACCTTGCAGCCGTACTTCCTTGCTGCCGTCGAGCTGTCCGCTGCCATTGTTGCCGTTCTGGTTCGCTATTTTCCCTTGAATCTGTTTTACTTCCGTATCCTGCCATTCTGATTTTATTGAACCTCTACTTTACCTTGGATTTTCCAGCACTATTTCTTGTTGTCTTCCATTCAATTTGAATCCATCCAATAGTTTCTCTGGGTGCTATGATCATTGACGTTGCAATAAGAAATGGATGCTGCTATTGTTGCAGCCACAACTTTCCGCTGCCCGATCCAAATCCTATGACTCTTCATTTCATTCTACATCGATCCTCCTCATCCGTTAATTTTGCACTTCAGTTTTGGTCTCTTCGGTCCCTTAGGACCATGTTGTGAGTAGGCTTTACATTTATAATTGTTTGGCTATACGTCTATAATTATTTGGATATACGGTGCTTGAACTTAGTTATACTTACAAATATTATTATCAAATGATTTTAAATTGGTTTTACTAATTGATTTATTAGAACTAAATGCTTATCCTTGTTAAACTCATTTAATATGCACATGAGACTATATATTTTTATGAGACTATATGTATGTTTGAAGAAGTTTTATATTATTTTAAAGTATTTGATTTTATTCGAATATGTATTTTTGAAGTATTGAAATTTTGCTGGTATTCACTTATTTTGGAATTGTGAAATATTTTGAAATGCCTTAAGATTGAGAAAATATGATTGAATCTGATTTGGATGAGAAAGTATTATCTGATTTGATTTGATTCGATACCTTATATATTTGAAAGATCAAAGATTGGTTGTATTTGAAATTATATGTTTTGAATTAGTTTGGGAGGCTCGTATTAAAAGCCCGTAGTTAACGGCGGTTATGACGTTAACCTAGATACATCTGGCTCAGACCTCAGCTAGCAGGGGCGTTGCTAGCCTAACGTGTAGGCCACACGTTGGATCTGTTATTCCGTACGGACACACTAGAGGAAAGGGCTACAATTAGAGGTGGAGCTGCCCAAGTGTGGACTATTTGATTTGATTTCTGTATGAGAACTCCCTTATTGATTCACTTATTCATATAAATTATTATTTTCTAACTAAAATTATTTTCATAATAATGTTTAGATGGTCTCATGTGAATTATAGATGTACTGTCTAGTCACTAAGTTGCAAAACTCACCTCTTTTTTTTAAAAAATATTTTTCAGGAATAAGTATTTGATTATGTGAGCTTTTCTATTCAAGAGTAATGATCTGCAATGGGTTCTATTCCTTGTTGAGTTCTTAGACGTCATCTGCTCCATATGTTACAGGCAGGATCTATCTATATTTATTTATTTTATTTTTGTTCAATTATGTAATTATTCATTCTAGAAAGTGTAAATTTATCAAAAATTATTTGTAACATTTTTATTTATCTTATATTCGAATCTGTTAGGCTTGCTAGGGAACTCTTTTTCCTGAACGCCAATCATGGCTCATTTTGGGCCGCGACAATCCCGAACCAAGTTATTATGTGTCTCCAAAAAACTTTCGGCATTGGGTTGCCGTGATGGAGGCCAAGGGCTCGGCCTCGATCCATTTGGTGTAGTAGTCTATGGTGACGATGAGATACCGGAGTTGTCCGGGTGTCGTGGGAAAGGGGCCGACAAGGTCGACGCCCCAGGTTCTGAATGGCCGTTCTGCCATTATGATGTTGAGCTGGTGTGGGGCGGCCTGGTGGAAGTCGGCGTGTATCTGGCATTTGCTGTAGTTTTCTACCAGCTGCATGGAGTCCTTGATAACCGAGGGCCAGAAGTATCCAGCCCGGATGACCTTCTGGGTTAGGGTTTTGCCCCCGATGTGATGGCCGCAACAGCCTTCATGGATTTCGCGGAGTATGTACTCCGTGTCCCCGGGCTCGACGCATTTGAGTAGGGGCTGCGAGAATCCTCGTTTATATAGTTGTCCTAAAATGACGGTGTAGTTGGTGGCTTCCCGTTTTACCCGATTTGCTTCTTTGGGGTCTTCGAGTAGTACTCCGTCAAGGAGGTATTGTAGGATAGGGGAGGTCCATGATTCCGGGTCGTAGATCGGTAGAACGGTGTCGGTTGTGGTTGATACGGACGGCGTTCAGACAACTTCCTGAATTAACGACCGATTATCTTGTCCTGGTTTGGTGCTGGCCAGTTTTGAGAGTAGGTCTGCTCTTGTATTTCGTTCCCTAGGAATGTGTTGTATGGTTACTAGATCGAATTCTTCATTTAGCTTATTTACCTTGGTGAGGTATTGTTGGAGTAGGGGGTCTCGTGTTTGGTAGTCTCTGTTGACTTGGGAGCTGACTACCTGTGAGTCACTGCATATTTCCAAGATTTTTGCCCCGACCTCTTTGGCTAGAGTTAAGCTGGCCAAGAGAGCCTCGTATTCTACTTGGTTGTTGGAGACAGGGAACTCGTACCGAACAAATTGTTCGATTACGACCCCGTTTTGGCTTTCGAGTATCACTCCGGCTCCGCCGGAGGTGATGTTGGATGAGCCGTCGACGTGTAGCTTCCAGGTTTCTGTGGTGGGGTTTCCTGGTGTCATCTAGGCGATGAAATCTGCCAGGGCCTGTGCTTTGATTGCGGTTCGGGGTTTGAATGTTATATGGAATTGGGATAGTTCGATGGACCATGCTAGCATTCGTGTCGCTAGGTCGGGCTTCTGTAGTACTTGTCTGACTGCTTAGTCGGTTCGGACTGTAATGGGGTGTGCCTGGAAGTATTGGCGGAGGCATCGGGAAGTTGTGAGGAGCGCGAAGGCGAGCTTCTCGAGGCGGGAGTAGCGTGATTCCGTGTCTTGTAAGACTTTGCTTACGAAGTAGATAGGTCGCTGGGCCTTGTTTTCGTCTTCTCGGACCAGTGCCGCGGCTAGTGCACCTTCCGTTATGGACAGGAATAGATAGAAGACCTCCAATGTTTGGGGTTTGGCGAGAACGAGGGATTTTGCCGGTACTGTTTTGAAGTGTTGGAATGCCTTTTCGCATTCTGTATCCCATTTGAAGAAGCGGATCGCCTTCTGTGCCGACGCATCGAGAAAACGAGATAGGGCGATCCGCCGACCGGTCAGTTTTTGGATGTCTTTGAGGTTTTTTGGGCTTCCCATTTCGAGTATGGCTTTACACTTTTCGGGATTTTCCTCTACCCCGCGTTGTGTGATCATGAACCCCAAGAATTTCTCTGCTTCCATCCCGAATGCACATTTTGTCGGGTTGAGGAGCATTTGGTGCCTCCTCAGAGTATCCATTATGAGCTTGAGGTCGCTAATGAGCTGTTCGCCAGATTCGGTCTTCGCGAGCATGTCGTCTATGTAAACTTCTAGCTTGTTACTGGATAGGCCTTGGAAAATTTTGTTGACAAGCCTTTGGTAGGTGGCTCCAGCGTTTTTAAGGCCGAAGAAGGGCATGACTGTGTAGTAGTACGTGCCGTCGGGAGTGATGAAGGCCGTTTTCTTTTCGTCAGGTCGGTGCATGGGTATCTGGTTGTACCTGGAATACGCATCCATGAAGCTGAGATATTGGTGGCCGGATGCGGTGTCTACTAGCCCATCGATATTTGGTAGGGGGAAGGCGTCTTTTGGACAGGCTTTATTTAGGTCCGTGTAGTCGACGCACATCCGTCATTTCCCAATTCCTTTTTTGACTAGCACGACATTAGCCAGCCAGGTCGTGTAAGGTAGTTCCCTGATAAAGCCTGCTTCGAGGAGGGCTTTAACCTATTTGTTGATCTCGGCTGCTCAGTCAGGGGATATTTTTTGTCTCCTCTGTGCCACCGGTTTAGCCTTGGGATCTACGGCTAGTCGGTGAAACATTAGGTTGGGGTCTATTCCTGGCATATCTGCGGGTGTGAATGCAAGCAAGTCTCTGCTCTGCCTTAGGAAGCGTAAGAGGTCTTCTTTAAGATCGTACAGGAGGTTCCTGTTGATGAAAGTGTTCTCTTCTTTGGCTTGCCGTATTTGCAGTTTTTCCATGTCTTCTTCTGGTTCCGGCCTGGGTTGTCCATCTTGTCGGGCGTCCAGGTCGGCTAGGAATATGCCAGCCGCGTCGCGGGATCTTTTTCGCAAGGCTAGGCTGGCGTTATCGCATTCTGCTGCGATTTCCTGATCTCCATGGATGGTTCCGATGGAGCCGTCTTCTGCTGTGAACTTCATGAGAAGGTATTTGGTGAAGATGATGGCGGAGAGGTCGTTGTTTGTTTTTCTTTCGAGGATGACGTTTTAGGCGGTGGAGTCTTTGAGGACCACAAACTCGGATAGAATTGTCACTTATGGTGAGGGGAAGGACGATGGAACCGTCTGGTTTGAGGAGGTTGTCTCCGAGTCCAGTGACTTTGTTGCGGTGTGTTTGCAGATTGTCGTTGTGAAGTCTGAGCTTGTCGAAGGCTCCTCTGAAGAGGATGTTAGAGTCTGCTTCTGTATCCACCAGTATTCTTCTGACTAGCCCAGTTCCGATCTTCACCGAGATGACGAAGGGGCGTCTTCCGCCGAGGTGCCGTGTTGGCAGTCCTAGGGGGAGGATGTTATCGCTTTACTGGTGGTGGCGGTTGGGGTTTGGTTTTTGACTGCCAGGACCTTGAGATCCCTCTTGAGTGCTGATTTTGATTTACCCGTGGTGTCTTTGCCTGTGATGACGTTTACGATTATGGTCGGGTCTGTCTCTGGGCTTTCTCTGGAGGCTTGTCTCTGTGCCCTCAGGTTGCGTTCTTTTCTCTCTGGTGACCTGTCTCTTTCTGCACGTTTTCATTCCCTGATAATTTTGGCGAACTCGGGGAGTTTGCTGTCTCTTATTGCTTGTTCGAGAGCGTCTTTTAAGTCAAAACAGTCTTGTGTCCTATGTCCGTAACCTCGGTGGTAGTTGCAGTATAGGGTTTTGTTGCCGTCTGTTCTTTCCTTGAGTTGTCGGGCCTTCGGGAGGATACCTCGGTCTGCTATTTGGTGGTATATCTCGGTGATCGTGGCCGTCAGGGGTGTGTAGTTAGAGAATTTTCCGACTATGGAAGGTCGGTTTATGTTTACTGGTTTTGGGATGTTCCTTCTAGTTTTCTCTTGGTGGGAGGTTATGTCGAGGTGTGGTGTTGCCGTGCTGTGTGTTGCCGTGCTGCCGTTTATTGGCGGCTACGACTTGCCTTACCTCTTCGTCGTTTATGTACTCCTTTGCGACGCCCTGGATCTCGTGCATGGTCCAAACCGGTTTGGTGGTGGGGTGTTTCGGAAAGTCTTCAATCATGAGTCCGTTGGTCAGGCAGAGGCTTGCGACTGAGTCCGTGAGTCCGTCAACCGTCAAGCACTCGTCGTTGAATTGGTCAAGGTATTTTCTTGTGGATTCATTTTGTCTCTGGGTAACTCCCAACAAGCTGATGGGATGCTTGGCTTTGGTGATTTTGGTGGTGAATTGGGCCATGAATTTCTGCGAGATATCGTGGAAGCCAGTTATGGATCCATTGGGAAGGGCATTAAACCATTTAATCGCGGGTCCGTCTAGGGTTACTGGGAAGGCCCTGCATCGAACCGCATCGAGGGTCCTTTCCAGGTTCATTCTGGTCTCAAGGTCGTTAGGTGTTCCTGGGGGTCCTTGGTTCCGTCGTACTTTATGTTCGTAGGTTTGTCAAAACCCTTGGGGAACTTTGCTCTCAAGGTTCTTTCAGTAAAGGGAGTAGCTCCCATGATTACGTGGTCGTTTCTTGTGTGTTTGGCTTCTCGGTGTCGTCGGTCGTCATCGGTGTCGTGTCGAGGACTTGGGTCGCGAGAGAGGCTTCGGTCGTGCCTCTTACCGTGTTGCCGTTCGGGCGTCCTGGCGTGTCTTCTGCCGTTCGCGCCGTGCTGGTGTCTCTGGTCGCAAGAGGCACTGCGATCGTTTCTGCTGTTGTGTCGCTGTTCGAGCGACCTGCTGTGTTTGGCTTTGTGGCGGGATCTTGATCGGGAGGTCGCGTGGCTTCCGTCCTCGATGTGGTGTTTTTCCTTAGCTGGGACTTGTCCCTCGAGCTCATGCACTCGGAGACAGAGGTCTTGGATTATCTGAGCTGCTTTTTCTCCCAGGTTCTCGGCGATCGGTATTTCGAGATCGTTCTCCTTGTTTTGTGCTGGGATCTGGCGAATAGTCCTTGCTATCCTTCCATTGTTTGTAGTCTCTTGGTGTTCGGGGGTTGGGTTCCTCGTTCGGGAGTTATCATGGTGGCTCGGGGATCGCTCCACGAAGGTGTTCGCCATTCCGCGATGATGCTGTAAGTCCCCACAGACGGTGCCAATGTACTGGATGCCTCCATTACGGGTTGAGAGATGGATCGGAAACTTACGGGTCAAAGTAGATGCCAGATTATTTGACTGGAGCAATGTGGGGTGGTACCTGCAAAGAGACTCCGACGCTCAAGTCAGAATGGATTTGAGAGGTATATGGTATATAGGGTGAATGACATACCTGAGGGGGCCAGGGACTCCCCTTTATATAGGTGATGGTGATTATCTTTATCTTATCTTATTCGCTTAAGATAAGGGAGGTGTTTGAATTTGATTGTTGGTTAGAAGTTCTAGTGGGTCGGTTCCGAACCTTCTAGAAAGACTTGCGGGTCAGACCCGGATAACCGGGTTTAGAGACCGTTCTGGGTGTGGGATCCGTGGGCCGGATCCATAACAGTATGGTTGTCATTTCTCAAACTCTCTCTAAAAATTTTAGAAAAACAAAGAATAAGACTGTAGCATTAAAAATGCTAAATTGTTAGTTTTATTTTCGAATAGTATAAAACTTATGGCCTTTTAAGCCACGTATCGTTCCTTCATTTCTTTAGAACCAAAAGCGTCTATATGTCGTCTCATTATTTTTTTTGGATGAAAAAATAAAAGAAAAGTGTTAGATTCGGTTGCTATTCTCTTTACTGATGTTCTTGCATCCAAATCCACCCATTAATGGATAATCATTCTCTCTCAAATCCTAATTTCTAAAAGTTTTCTCTCTCACTCCCAAACCCTATATTTTCAACACTGTTGTACTCATCCCTAACCTAAAAACCCTAATACGAGCTATGCGGAATCTTCGATTGAGAGCGCAATTACGATAATGGCACTACGTAATTTCATTCGGTGAGATGCTGACGATGCTGAGCAAGTATGATCTCTGTTTCAAGTTTCACCATCTCTCGAACTTCAACAACCTGGTTGAGACATTTTGGATCGAGATCTCAATCAGTGTTCCTCTCAAGCATAGATTCTCTTGATTTATTTTCTTTCTCTGGTACTGAATTTTTTATCTCTTTGATTTGTGGTTTCCGTATGTGCTTTTGTTGCATTTGATTTGGAATTTTCGTATGCATTTTCTTTTTAGAGGGTTTGAACTGTTTTGCATATTTATTTTTTGATCAAGGTGAAAGTAGTTTAGTCTCGGTGTATGATGTCGTCAGAGAAGATACTCTGCTGTAATGTTCCTTGGAAGAAACCCCCCAGACGATGGTCCTTGGTGTGGGTTGTGTGTAGTGCTTGCGTCTCCGCCTTAAATTTTTCCCTATATCTCTTTCGGATTCAAATATGTGTTAGGGTTTTTTGTTTTTTTCCTGAAATTAATTTTTTTCATTTTTTTTAAACCATCATCCTATTTTTTAGGTTTCTTTATATTTCAAATAATTATGAATTTACTATTTAAAATTCTAAGGTTTCTTTGAATGTGTTCAAATTTTAGTGCCTTTCGTCAGATTAAGTTTTTGTTGCAAATTGCATCACTTTAATTCCCTCTAGCTTTTTTATATAACTTATGTTTGATTTGGTATTTTCTTCGATTGCGTCATTATTGGGCTCTCTTTTTTAATTATTTGTTTGGTCGTGCTTATTGTATAAAATTAAGAACAGTGTTATCTTGACATATAATAGTATTGGTGCTTATTTAATAGAATTTCAACTTATTTTTTGCTTTAATAATTCTGGTTATATATTTGGAAAAGTTTCTGGATATGCTTCAACCGCTTGTCAATGCAATCACCGAGTGCGAAAAGTTTGCTTCATATCTTATAATCACACCATATCTTTGTCCATTTCATAGGTACTTGGTGGACGAAATTGTGATCATCAATGGCGCCAACAGCTTAGTACGCACAATTGTAATCTCAACTCCTTGTCACAACTCCGCACAACTAACCAGCAAGTGCACTGGGTCGTCCAAGTAATAAACCTTACGTGAGTAAGGGTCGATCCCACGGAGATTGTCGGCTTGAAGCAAGATATGGTCATCTTGTAAATCTCAGTCAGACGGATTCAAATGGTTATGGAGAATTGATAATTAAAAGATGAATAAAACATAAAATAAAGATAGAGATACTTATGTAATTCATTGGTAGGAATTTCAGATAAGCGTATGAAGATGCTTTGTTCCTTCAGAACTTCTGCTTTCCTATTGCCTTCTTCCAATCATTCATACTCCTTTCAATGGCAAGCTTTATGTTGGGCATCACCGTTGTCAATGGCTACTTCCCGTCCTCTCAGTGAAAATGTTCCAAATGCGCTGTCACCGCACGGCTAATCATCTGTCGGTTCTCGATCATGTTGGAATAGGATCCGTTGATCCTTTTGCGTCTGTCACTACGCCTAACACTCGCGAGTTTGAAGCTCGTCACAGTCATCCCTTCCCAGATCCTACTCGGAATACCACAAATAAGGTTTAGACTTTCCGGATCTCAGAAATGGCCGCCAATAATTCTAGCCTATACCACGAAGGTTCTAATCTTAGATTAGAAACCTAAGAGATATACATTCAAGCTTGTTTGCATGTAGAACGGAAGTGGTTGTCAGGCACGCGTTCATAGGTGAGAATGGTGATGAGTGTCACGGATCATCACATTCGTCAGGTTGAAGAACGAGTGTATATCTTAGAGAAGAAGTAGGTGTGAATTGAATAGAAAAATAATAGTACTTTGCATTAATTTATGAGGAATAGCAGAGCTCCACACCTTAATTTATGGTGTGTAGAAACTCTACCGTTGAAAATACATAAGAACAAAAGGTCTATGCATGGCTGAATGGCCAGCCTCCTAAAGCGTGAAGATACAAGTTCGAAGATGAAAAGTATGATCCCGTGTCTAAAATACAATTGCAAAAGGTCCTATTTGTAGAAAACTAGTAACCTAGGGTTTACAGAAATGAGTAAATGATGCAGAATACACTTCCGGGCCCACTTGGTGTGTGCTTGGACAGAGCATTGAAGCTTTCACGTGTAGAGACTTTTCTTGGAGTTAAACGCCAGCTTTTGTGCCAGTTTGGGCGTTTAACTCCAGCTTTTATGCCAGTTCTGATGTTTTGACGCCATAATTTCTATGCTGACTTGGAACACCGGTTTGGGCCATCAAATCTCGGGCAAAGTATGGACTATTACATATTGCCGGAAATCCCAGGATGTCTACTTTCCAACGCAATTGAGAGCGCACCAATTGGGCTTCTGTAGCTCCAGAAAATCCACTTTGAGTGCAGGGAGGTCAGAATCCAACAGCATCTGCAGTCCTTTTTCAGCCTCTGAATCAGATTTTTGCTCAGGTCCCTCAATTTCAGCCAGAAAATCAGAATGATTGGCATCTATAGGAACTCAGAATTTAGATAGTGTTATTGATTCTCCTAGTTCAGTATGTTGATTCTTGAACACAGCTACTTTATGAGTCTTGGCCGTGACCCCAAGCATTTTTTTCCAATATTACCACCGGATACATAAATGCCACAGACACATAACTGGGTGAACCTTTTCAGATTGTGACTCAGCTTTGCTAGAGTCCCCAATTAGAGGTGTCCAGAGCTCTTAAGCACACTCTTTTTGCTTTGGACCACGACTTTAACCGCTCAATCTCAAGTTTTCACTTGACACCTTCACGCCACAAGCACATGGTTAGGGACAGCTTGGTTTAGCCGCTTAGGCCAGGATTTTATTCCTGTGGGCCCTCCTATCCACTGATGCTCAAAGCCTTGGATCCTTTTTATTTTACCCTTGCCTTTTGGTTTAAAGGGCTATTGGCTTTTTCTTCTTGCTTTTCTTCTTTTTTTTTATTCACTGCTTTTTCTTACTTCAAGAATCATTTTTATGATTTTTCAGATCATCAATAACATTTCTCCTTTTCTATCATTCTTTCAAGAGCCAACAATTTTAACATTCATAAACAACAAATTCAAAAATATGTACTGTTCAAGCATTCATTCAGAAGAACAAAAAGTATTGCCACCACATCAAAATAATTAAACTATTTTAAAATTCAAAATTCATGTACTTCTTTTTCTTTTTGCAATTAAAAACATTTTTCATTTAAGAAAGGTGATGGATTCATAGGACATTCAAAACTTTAAGACATAAACTCTAAGACACTAATGATCATGTAATAAAGACACAAACATAGATAAACATAAAGCATAAAAATTCGAAAAATAGAAAAATAAGGAACAAGAAAATTAAAGAACGGGTCCACCTTAGTGATGGCGACTAGTTCTTCCTCTTGAAGATCTTATGGAGTGCTTGAGCTCCTCAATGTCTCTTCCTTGCCTTTGTTGCTCCTCTCTCATGACTCTTTGATCTTCTATAATTTCATGAAGGAGGATGGAATGCTCTTGGTGCTCCACCCTTAGTTGTCCCATATCGGAACTTAATTCTCCTAGGGAGGTGTTAATTTGCTCCCAATAGTTTTGTGGATAAAAATGCATCCCTTAAGGCATCTCAGGGATTTCATGATGAGGAATTTCCTCATGTTCTTGTCAATGAGTGAGATCTCTTGTTTGCTCCATCCTTTTCTTAGTAATGGGCTTGTCCTCATTAATGAGGATGTCTTCCTCTATGTCAATTCCAGCTGAATTGCAAAGGTGACAAATAAGATGAGGGAAGGCTAACCTTGCCAAAGTAAAAGACTTGTTCGCCACCTTGTAGAGTTCTAGGGATATAACCTCATGAACTTCTACTTCCTCTCCAATCATGAAGCTATGGATCATGATAGCCCGGTCTATAGTAACTTCAGACCGGTTGCTAGTGGGAATGATTGAGCATTGGATGAACTCCAACCATCCCCTAGCCACGGGCTTGAGGTCATGCCTTCTTAGTTGGACCGACTTCCCTCTTGAATCTCTTTTCCATTGAGCGCCCTCTTCACAAATGTCTATGAGGACTTGGTCCAACCTTTGATCAAAGTTGACCCTTCTAGTGTAGGGGTGTGCATCTCCTTGCATCATTGACAAGTTGAATGCCAACCTTACATTTTCCAGACTGAAATCTAAGTATTTCCCCTGAACCATTGTAAGCCAATTCTTTGGGTCCAGGTTCACACTTTGATCATGGTTCTTGGTGATCCATGCATTGGCATAGAACTCTTGAACCATTAAGATTCCGACTTGTTGAATGGGGTTGGTGAGAACTTCCCAACCTCTTCTTCGAATCTCATGTCAGATCTCTGGATATTAACCCTTTTTGAGCTTGAAAGGGACCTCGGGAATCACTTTCTTCTTGGCCACAACTTCATAGAAGTGGTCTTGATGCACCCTTGAGATGAATCTCTCCATTTTCCATGACTCGGAGGTGGAAGCTTTTGCCTTCCCTTTCCTCTTTCTAGAGGTTTCTCTGGTCTTTGGTGCCATAAATGGTTATGGAAAAACAAAAAGCAATGTTTTTACCACACCAAACTTAGAAGGTTTGCTCGTCCTCGAGCAAAAAAAGAAAGAAGAGAGTAGAGGAAGAAGAAATAGAGGAGATAGAGGGGTGTAGTGTTTCGGCCAAGGGGGTGAAGTAGTGTTTAAGATGTGTGAAAATGAAGGAGTGAAGATGGATTTATATAGGAGTGGAGAAGGGGGCTTGGGTTCGGCCATGTATGGGTGGGTTTGGGAGGGAAAGTGGTTTGAATTTGAATGGTGAGGTAGGTGGGGTTTTATGATGGATGGATGTGGATTGATGAAGAGTTTTTAGGGAAGGGCATTATGGAAAGGTGTGAAGAAGAGAAAGAGTGGGTTGAGGTTGGTGGGGGTCCTGTGGGGTCCACAGATCCTGAGGTGTCAAGGATTTCTCATCCCTGCACCAATTAGGCGTGCAAAACGCCCTCTGCTGCCAATCATAGCGTTAAACACCAGGTTGCTGCCCATTTCTGGCGTTTAATGCCAGCTTCTTGCCCTTTTCTGGCGTTAAACGCCAGTCTGGTGCCCATTTCTGGCGTTAAACGCCCAGAATGGTGCTAGACTGGGCGTTTAATGCCCATTCTGCTGCCCTTACTGGCGTTTAAACGCCAGTAGGCTTCTCCTCCAGGGTGTGCTGTTTTTCATTCTATTTTTCAGTTTGTTTTTGCTTTTTCAATTGTTTTTGTGACTTCACATGATCATCAACCTATAGAAAATATAAAATAACAATGGAAAATAGAAATTTAACATAGATAAGTAAAATTGGGTTGCCTCCCAACAAGCGCTTCTTTAATGTCAATAGCTTGACAGTGGGCTCTCATGGAGCCTCACAGATACTCAGAGCATGATGATGGCCTCTCAACACCAAACTTAGAGTTTGACTGTGAGGGTTTTGTTTGACTCTGCATTGAGAGAAGCTTTTCATGCTTCCTCTCCATAGTTACAGAGGGAGATCCTTGAGCTTTAAACACAAGGGAGTCCTCATTCACTTAAAGGGCCAATTCTCCTCTGTCAACATCAATCACAGCTCTTGCTGTGGCTAGGAAGGGTCTGCCAAGGATGTTGGATTCATCCATACACTTCCCAGTGTCTAGGATTATGAAATCAGCAGGGATGTAGTGGCCTTCAACCTTTACCAAGACATCCTCTACAAGTCCATAAGCCTATTTTCTTGAATTGTCTGCCATCTCTAGTGAGATTCTTGCAGCTTGTACCTCAAAGGATTCCTAGCTTCTCCATTACAGAGAGAGACATGAGGTTTATGCTTAACCCTAGGTCACACAGAGCCTTTTCAAAGGTCATGATGCCTATAGTACAAGGTATTGAGAACTTTCCAGGATCCTGTCTCTTCAGAGGTAATTTCTGCCTAGTCAGGTCATCCAGTTCTTTGGGGAGCAAGGGGGTTCATCCTCCCAAGTCTTTGGTATGCGAAATTGTTACTCAGGTTGTAAAATTTGTTGTTCGTTCTCTTCCTGGAAATGGCACCAAAAACGGATGCACAGAACCATAGTCCAAACATAACTTCACAACTTCGCACAACTAACCAGCAAGTGCACTAGGTCGTCCAAGTAATAAAATCTTACGTGAGTAAGGGTCGATCCCACGGAGATTGTTGGTATGAAGCAAGCTATGGTCACCTTGTAAATCTCAGTCAGGTAGATATCAAATGGTTATGGAGTTTTCGAATAATAATAAATAAATAGAAAATAAGGGTAGAAATACTTATGTAATTCATTGGTGAGAATTTCAGATAAGCGTATAGAGATGCTTTCGTTCTTCTGAACCTCTGCTTTCCTGCTGTCTTCATCCAATCAGTCTTACTCCTTTCCATGGCTGGCTTTATGTAAGGACATCACCATTGTCAATGGCTACTTTTCATCCTTTCTGTGAAAATGGTCCGATGCGCTGTCACTGCATGGCTAATCATCTGGAGGCATCACCGTGGACAATAGTTGCATCCCATCCTCTTGTGAAAATGGTTCAAATGCTCTGCCTCAGCACGGCTAATCATCTGAGGTTCTCATTCATACTGGAATAGGATTCACCCTCCTTTTGCGTCTGTCACTACGTCCAGCACTCGCGAGTTTGAAGTTCGTCACAGTCATTCAATCCCAGAGTCCTACTCGGAATACCACAGACAAGGTTTAGACTTTCCGGACTCTCATGAATGCCGCCATCAATCTAGCTTATACCACGAAGATTCTGACTAAGAGATCCAAGAGATACTCATTCAATCTAAGGTGGAACGGAAGTAGTTGTCAGGCACGCGTTCGTGGGGGAATGATGATGATTGTCACATTCATCACATTCATATTGAAGTGCGAATAAATATCTTAGAAGCGGAATAAGTTGAATGGAATAGAGAAACAGTAGTACTTTGCATTAATTCATGAGGAACAGCAGAGCTCCACACCTTAATCTATGGAGTGTAGAAACTCTACCGTTGAAAAATACATAAGTGAAAGGTTCAGGCATGGCTGAATGGCCAGCCCCCAAAACTTGATCACAGGATCAAAAATACAATCCAGGATGTCAAATACAATAGTAAAAAGCCCTATTTATACTAAACTAGTTACTAGGGTTTACAGAAGTAAGTAATTGATGCATAAATCCACTTCCGGGGCCCACATGGTGTGTGCTTGGGCTGAGCTTGAATGTTACACGTGCAGAGCCTCTTTCTGGAGTTGAACGCCAGGTTGTAACGTGTTTCTGGCGTTCAACTCTGGTTCGTGACGTGTTTCTGGCGTTTAACTCCAGACAGCAGCGTAGAACTGGCGTTCAACGCCCTTTTACGTCGTCTAAACTCGGATAAAGTATGAACTATTATATATTGCTGGAAAGCCCTGGATGTCTACTTTCCAACGCAATTGGAAGCGCACCATTTTGAGTTCTGTAGCTCTAGAAAATCCACTTTGAGTGCAGGGAGGTCAGAATCCAACAGCATCAGCAGTCCTTCTTCAACCTCTGAATCTGATTTTTGCTCAAGTCCCTCAATTTCAGCCAGAAAATACCTGAAATCACAGAAAAACACACAAACTCATAGTAAAGTCTAGAAATGTGAATTTAACATAAAAAACTAATAAAAACATCCCTAAAAGTAACTAGATCCTACTAAAAACATACTAAAAACAATGCCAAAAAGCGTATAAATTATCCGCTCATCACAACACTAAACTTAAATTGTTGCTTGTCCCTAAGCAACTGAAAATCAAGTAGGATAAAAAGAAGAGAATATACTATAAATTCTAAAATATCAATGAAACATAGCTCCAATCAGATGAGCGGGACTTGTAGCTTTTTACCTCTTGAATAGTTTTGGCATCTCACTTTATCCATTGAAGTTCACAATGATTGGCATCTATAGGAACTCAGAGTTCAGATAGTGTTATTGATTCTCTTAGTTCAGTATGTTGATTCTTGAACACAGCTACTTTATGAGTCTTGGCCGTGGCCCTAAGCACTTTGTTTTCCAGTATTACCACCGGATACATAAATGCTACAGACACATAACTGGGTGAACCTTTTCAGATTGTGACTCAGCTTTGCTAAAGTCCCCAAGTAGAGGTGTCCAGGGTTCTTAAGCACACTCTTCTTTTGCTTTGGACCTTGACTTTAACCGTTCAGTCTCAAGTTTTCACTTGACACCTTCACGCCACAAGCACATGGTTAGGGACAGCTTGGTTTAGCCGCTTAGGCCAGGATTTTATTCCTTTAGGCCCTCCTATCCACTGATGCTCAAAGCCTTGGGATCGTTTTTATTACCCTTGCCTTTTGGTTTTAAGGGCTATTGGCTTTTTGCTCTCGCCTTTTGGTTTTAAGAGCTTTTGGCTTTTTCTGCTTGCTTTTTCTTTCTATTTTTTTTTTTTGCCTTTTTTTTCTGCAAGCTTTGTTCTTTGCTACTTTTTCTTGCTTCAAGAATCATTTTTATGATTTTTCAGATTATCAAATAACATGTCTCCTTATCATCATTCTTTCAAGAGCCAACATATTTAACATTGTTAAACAACAACTTCAAAAGACATATGCACTGTTCAAGCATTCATTCAGAAAACAAGAAGCATTGTCACCACATCAATATAATTAAACTAAGTTCAAGGATAAATTTGAAACTCATGTACTTCTTGTTCTTTTGAATTAAAAACATTTTTCATTTAAGAGAGGTGATGGATTCATAGGACATTCATAACTTTAAGACATAGTTAGTAAATACTAATGATCATGTAATAAGACACAAACTTAGATAAGCACTTAACATAAAGAAAACGAAAAACAGAGAATGTAAGAACAAGGAATGAGTCCACCTCAGTGATGGTGGCATTTCCTTCTTGAGGAACCAATGATGTCCTTGAACTCTTCTATGTCTCTTCCTTGTCTTTGCTACGTTGAATGAACTCCAACCATCCTCTAGCTACAGGCTTAAGGTCCAGTCTTCTCAGTTGAACCGGTTTGCCTTTTGAGTCAATCTTCCATTGAGCTCCTTCCACACATATGTCCATGAGGACTTGGTCCAACCTTTGATCAAAGTTGACTCTCCTTGTGTAGGGGCGTGCGTTCTCTTCCATCATTGGCAAGTTGAATGCCAACCTTACATTTTCTGGACTAAAATCTAAGTAATTCCCCCGAATCATAGTGAGATAATTCTTTGGGTTCGGGTTCTTACTTTGATCATGGTTCCTAGTGATCCATGCATTAGCATAGAACTCTTGAACCATTAGAATTCCGACTTGTTGGATGGGGTTTGTTAGAACTTCCCACCTTCTTCTATGGATCTCGTGTCGGATCTCCGGATACTCATTTCTCTTGAGTTTGAAAGGGACCTCGGGGATCACCTTCTTCTTGGCCACAACATCATAGAAGTGGTCTTGATGAGCTTTGGAGATGAATCTTTCCATCTCCCATGACTCGGAGGTGGAAGCTTTTGTCTTCCCTTTCCCTTTTCTAGAGGATTCTCCGGTCTTAGGTGCCATCAATGGTAATGGAAGAACAAAAAGCTTATGCTTTTACCACACCAAACTTAGAATATTGCTCGCCCTCGAGCAAGAGAAGAAAGAATAGATGAAGAAGAAGAAGAAATGGAGGAGAGGGGGAGAGAGATGTGTTTTGGCCAAGAAGGGGAAGAGATGGTTGTTTTGTGTGAAAATGAAGAAGAATGGAGGGCTTTATATAGGGAAGGGAGGGGGGTAAGGTTCGGCCATAAGGGTGGGAAATTGATTTTGAATTTTGAAGGTAGGTGGGGTTTATGAGGTAGGTTTATGGGGAAGAGTGGATGGATGTGAGTGGTGAAGTGGTGATAGGGAAGAGAGACTGAGGTGATTGGTGAAGAGTTTTGGGGAAGAGTGTTTATTGGGAAGAGAGGATGAACATTGAGAAGAGGGAGGAGAGTGAGTGGTGGTAGGTGGGGATCCTGTGGGGTCCACAGATGCTGAGATGATCCTGTGGGGTCCACAGATCCTGAGGTGTCAAGGAATTGCATCCCTGCACCAATTAGGCATCTAAAATGCCTTTGCATGCAATTCTGGCGTTTAAACGCCGAATTGATGCTTGTTCTGGGCGTTCAACGCCCAGATGCAGCATATTTCTGGCGTTGAACGCCAGCCAGTTGCTTGTTTCTGGTGTTCAGTGCCAGCTCTTCTTCACTGCGCATTTTTGGCGTCTGGACGCTAGGATGCTGCTTGTTTCTGGCATTCAACGCCAGATCCATACTCTGTTCTGGCGTTAAACGCCAGCCAGATGCTCCTTACTGGCGTTTAAACGCCAGTAAGATCCTCCTCCAGGGTGTGATTTTTCTTCTACTGTTTTTGATTCTGTTTTTAATTTTTTGATTTATTTTGTGACTCCACATGATCATGAACCTAATAAAATATGAAATAACAATAAAATAAAATTAGAGAAATAAAAATTGGGTTGCCTCCCAACAAGCGCTTCTTTAATGTCAATAGCTTAACAGTGGGCTCTCATGGAGCCTCACAGATGTTCAGAGCATTGTTGAGACTCCCCAACACCAAACTTAGAGTTTGGATATGGGAGTTCAACACCAAACTTAGAGTTTGACTGTGGGGGCTCTGGTTAACTCTATTTTGAGAAAAGCTTACTGTGCCTCTTTTCCATGTTTACAGAAGGATGTCCTTGAGTTTTAAACTCAAAGGAGTCCTCATTCAATTGAAGAACTAGTTCACCTCTGTTAACATCAATCACAGCTCTTGCTGTGGCTAGGAAGGGTCTCCCAAGGATGATGGATTCATCTTCATCCTTCCCAGTATCTAGGACTATGAAATCAGCAGGGATGTAAAGGCCTTCAACCTTTACTAATACGTCCTCTACTTGTCTATAAGCCTGTTTTCTTGAATTGTCTGCCATCTCTAATGAGATTTTAGCAGCTTG